>NC_041224.1:145819170-145824499 GCF_002837175.3 Physeter macrocephalus
ATTAGATAGCTAGTGGGCAGCTGCCGCATAGCACAGGGAGATCACCTCTGTGCTTTGTGACCATGAGAGGGGTGGGATAGGGAGGGTGGGAGGGAGGGAGACACAAGAGGGAAGAGATATGGGAACATATGTATATGTATAACTGATTCACTTTGTTGTAAAGGAGAAACTAACACACTATTGTAAAACAGTTATACTCCAATAAAGATGTTAAAAAAAAAAAAATTTTTTAAAAAGTAACAAGCTTTACTATAACAAAGTTCACTACGTTTTTTGGGTAGCATTATTAAGCATATTTTAAAAATTGAAGGGAGCAAACCTCTTTTGGAATTTGAATGAAATTATTGTTTAATTAATAAAAGTGAGTGAAATATAAACATTTTAATGCAAAAATTATTCTCACAGGAATAATTTAGCTAAAATAACAAGCTAAAAGTCTCACAGGAATTTAGATCCTTCACCCATGATTCCACCTCCCGCCTTTTTGTTTATTTGTTTTTGTTTTGCTGTTATTAAGCCTTCTTAAAGCTTTTCTGAGTGAGGTGTAGCAAGAACAGAGTTGTTGGTACTAATGTGTGAATGATTGCTATTAAAAGTTACTCTCCCGGGCTTCCCTGGTGGCGCAGTGGTTGAGAATCCGCCTGCCGATGCAGGGGACACGGGTTCGTGCCCCGGTCCAGGAAGATCCCACATGCCGCGGAGCAGCTGGGCCCGTGAGCCATGGCCGCAGAGCCTGTGCGTCCGGAGCCTGTGCTCCGCAACGGGAGAGGCCACAACGGTGAGAGGCCCACATATCACAAAAACAAAAACAAAAAAAAAAAAAGTTACTCTCCCTAAAATCCATTTTACTCAGAACTTGGGCATTGGCATAATAACATTGTAGAAACTACAGTTTTAGGTCAGCCCAGGAGCTGTAGTGTTAGCATTAATTTTTGACAAAAAGGTACTTGTTCAGCTTCCAGCCGTACGAGGCGAAGACAGAAATACAGAGAGATGTGGAGGCAGTGAGATTCATACCCAGGTGTGTCTGACCCGGAGCCCTGTTCTCTCCACCACAGCACAGTGCCTTCGTGTACAGGATAGGCACTCTGCTGAGTACACGTTCATGAAGTCACTCATCTAGAACAAGTTAAAATTCCCCTCAGTGAGGTATCCTTGAGATTATAGAATACCTATGCTATTGCTGATTCTCGGTACTTTATATAGTGCCTGGTACATCAAAATACTCAACAAATGTTTGTTGAATTAATAAATGTGTGTTAAAATGCTGTTGATGTTCTTATATGCTTTAGTGTCTTATTTATGTGAATACAGAATGTATGTTCACTAATTTAATTGAATTATGACTATAGCTACAGATGTGTCTATCAGATCCGTCTTCTATGTAGCTGCATTAATTTTGGTTGCTGACCATAAAACTGCTTTTCCTTTAGATTAGAAGGGTCCTTGGAACTTTTAAGCTCTTCATGTCATTATTTCAATCACAGGGCATTTAAAACCCGAAAGTTTTAACAGATAAACTATTGGCTTTCATACTGCTGGACTCTTCTATGGAAGGAAACTGTAAGATTATCTCGTCAAACTTACCTCCTATGCTTAAGGAAGCATCACCACCGTCACAACTGCCACTGTTACTTCCATTAATTATCATGTGCCAAGCACTATACAGTTTACACATTGCTCCTGTGAACCTTAATGTTTGATATGTTTTTTGAGGTATTATTATTTCTTAACATCTTTATTGGAGTATAAGGGCTTCCCTGGTGGCGCAGTGGTTGAGAATCCGCCTGCCGATGCAGGGGACACGGGTTCGTGCCCCGGTCCAGGAAGATCCCACATGCCGCGGAGCAGCTGGGCCCGTGAGCCATGGCCGCAGAGCCTGTGCGTCCGGAGCCTGTGCTCCGCAACGGGAGAGGCCACAACGGTGAGAGGCCCACATATCACAAAAACAAAAACAAAAAAAAAAAAAGTTACTCTCCCTAAAATCCATTTTACTCAGAACTTGGGCATTGGCATAATAACATTGTAGAAACTACAGTTTTAGGTCAGCCCAGGAGCTGTAGTGTTAGCATTAATTTTTGACAAAAAGGTACTTGTTCAGCTTCCAGCCGTACGAGGCGAAGACAGAAATACAGAGAGATGTGGAGGCAGTGAGATTCATACCCAGGTGTGTCTGACCCGGAGCCCTGTTCTCTCCACCACAGCACAGTGCCTTCGTGTACAGGATAGGCACTCTGCTGAGTACACGTTCATGAAGTCACTCATCTAGAACAAGTTAAAATTCCCCTCAGTGAGGTATCCTTGAGATTATAGAATACCTATGCTATTGCTGATTCTCGGTACTTTATATAGTGCCTGGTACATCAAAATACTCAACAAATGTTTGTTGAATTAATAAATGTGTGTTAAAATGCTGTTGATGTTCTTATATGCTTTAGTGTCTTATTTATGTGAATACAGAATGTATGTTCACTAATTTAATTGAATTATGACTATAGCTACAGATGTGTCTATCAGATCCGTCTTCTATGTAGCTGCATTAATTTTGGTTGCTGACCATAAAACTGCTTTTCCTTTAGATTAGAAGGGTCCTTGGAACTTTTAAGCTCTTCATGTCATTATTTCAATCACAGGGCATTTAAAACCCGAAAGTTTTAACAGATAAACTATTGGCTTTCATACTGCTGGACTCTTCTATGGAAGGAAACTGTAAGATTATCTCGTCAAACTTACCTCCTATGCTTAAGGAAGCATCACCACCGTCACAACTGCCACTGTTACTTCCATTAATTATCATGTGCCAAGCACTATACAGTTTACACATTGCTCCTGTGAACCTTAATGTTTGATATGTTTTTTGAGGTATTATTATTTCTTAACATCTTTATTGGAGTATAATTGCTTTACAATGGTGTGTTAGTTTCTGCTGTATAACAAAGTGAATCAGCTATACATATACATATATCCCCATATCTCTTTCTTCTTGCGTCTCCCTCTCACCCTCCCTATCCCACCCCTCTAGGTGGTCACAAAGCACCGAGCTGATCACCGTACAGCTGTGCTATGCGGCTGCTTCCCACTAGCTGTTTTACATTTGGTGGTGTATATATGTCCATGCCACTTTTTTGAGGTATTATTATCCCCACTTTGACAGTTCAGGAAACTTGGAGTCAATGAGGACAAACAAGTTACTACCTAAGGTGGCAAAGCTAGGTTGGAACTCAGGCCTGTCTGATCCAAAGCCTGTGCTCTTTTCACTGTACCATACTGTCCTCAACAGTATTTCATCCCTGCTTCTACACGGGACACTCATTATCCTCTAGATGAGTTCGTTTCATTTTTGAACAACTCTTATTACTAGGAAAAAAAATTTGAGATAATATCTATCCCTCTACCTCTTTTTTCATTAAAGGTCTCTCTGAATCCTTTAAAATGTCTATAGACCTAGAAATTTCATCCTACATAAAATGGGCTTGGGGTCAGTATTTTTCTGTGTGTGTGTGTGTGTGTGGTGTGTGTGTGTGTGTGTGTGTGTGTGTTTTAACCCTTTGAATAAGGTTTTGTTGTTTGGATTTGTTTTATGTAATTGTAATTGTTATATAATTTCATAGCCTGTGTTTATTTACTTGACTTTCCATCCTGAAAACTTTTCTCATTTTCTTCTACAGCCTTCATTCATAAATATAATTTTCATAAAGGCCACATGATGGTGAATTTTAAGAAGTAGATTTACCTTGGTTTACTTACAACTACCTTATTGCGAGGCATTTCAAGTTATAAATAACACATTGATAAAGATCTGCGCATACATTGCATTTTGTATATGGGTACATACTGAACATGACTCTTCAATTCTAGTACAGACATCTGAGTTACACAAGGTTGAAATATTGTACCTTCTTGAAATACTTGATTTGGCTTACAGAAAAGGCCTAGAGGTTGCAAGTTTAGGAAGGCAGCAGGTCTCATTATAAGCCACCTTCATTTCACCATGTGCACATGCCTACTGTGTAACCCTGTCTTCAGGCAGGAAGAAGGAGGCAGAGTGGCCTTAGGTAGTCGGGGAAAGGGGTATGTCATCCACATGTGATCTGGGACAAACAGTTTATAAAAAACAAGTGGAAGTAAGTAAAGTTAGATAATCTTTTAATTTCTACTGTAGGGAATGAAGGGTTTGTGGACTGAAGAGTGAACGTTTTATTTCTCTGAACAGCTTGTTAAATGTTCTTTTCATGTTCAGTCAAATTGTGTAAGAACTTGTTTTTGAGTAGATGATAGATTCTGAAGTATTATGTATACAGATTAAAAATTAAGGCTAAAATTTGATCTTATTTTAGCTTTGTAATGTAATAGGACTTACAGTGCTTTTAATATTCTCCTCTCCTCTCTTCTTTATTCATTGTCAGCTCCATACATTAAAAATATTTATATGTTGATAAGTGAAGAAAACTGGTTGCAGAAAGGTATATACAGTACAATACCATTTAGGTAAAAAACAAACAAAAACAACAACAAAAGCAAAACTATGTGCCTGGCACCTAGTAGGTACTCAATAGCTGTTGACTCTGTAGGTATAGCATAAACAGATTTGAAGATATACAATTGGAGAGGTTACCTCTGGAAAGAGGTGTGCGACCTAAGGTGTGTTTTTATTCTATGTACTTTTATGTTTCAGTTTTTTTCAATAAGCATGTGTTACTTTTGTATTCTTTTTTTAATGATTGAAAAGTGAAGAAAAATTTACAATCTAAGTATAGATATCTCCTTCCCAAATCCACTGTTTCTTTATACTGTAAAGTGCAAGCCAAGCAATATAAGACAGATACTCTGACTCTACAGAATTATTGCCTCTCCAATAATTAAGAAAAGAGAGGAGCATTGATCAAACCTATTTGCTTGGTGCCATTTCCATGTAATCTAATAAGTTTTTGTAAATAGAATTTTTCTAAGGAAATTTTCAACCATGCAAAAATAGAACTATATCTGCCTCCTAGCGTCAATTGTTCTCAACACATGGCCAGTTTTGTATCATCTATAGCCCCCACACCCACCCCACTGGATTATTTGCAAACATATCTTAGATATTTCATCAATAAATACAGCAGTCTGTGTATCTAAAAGATAAGGATGCTTTTAACACAACCAAAATACCCATATCACACCTAAGGATGAGCAATCATTCCTTTATATCAGTCATCTAAGAAGTTTTTAATACTCTGCGACTGAATTACTTTCAGTTTAAATTCCTATTTTATTTAACTTTCATTGTTTGTATCCTTCGAGTACTTTTTTTTTTTTTTTTTTTTTTTTTTTTTTTGGTACGCGGGCC
>NC_041224.1:145824509-145860887 GCF_002837175.3 Physeter macrocephalus
TGGCTCACGGGCCCACCCGCTCCGCGGCAAGTGGGATCCTCCCGGACCGGGGCACGAACCCGCGTCCCCTGCATCGGCAGGCGGATTCTCAACCACTGCGCCACCAGGGAAGCCCCAAGTACTTTTAAACTAGTTTCTTTTTTCCTTTCAAATTTAGTATACATTTTCCCCCTAAAGGTGTAATGAAACCAAAACTGTACGGTTTTTGCTTTTGATACCTTTGCTTGTATTTCTTAAAATAAAAACGAGATGCTTGAATAAATGGCTGGGTATCTTCACCTTCAAGTTTTAAAAATGATTCAGGTATATGTTATTGCGCTTTGCTACATTAGACTGGAAAGCTAGTCATACCTTGATTGTAATAGTAAATTCACACAAGTCACAGGTCATGATCAAAATTATTCTTTTTTTTAAGTGCTTTTCTGATATCTTGTCTGACTTTAATATTTTTGTTTTACATAGGTCTCTAATTAATAGAAGATGGCAAAGCCCAGCCACAGCAGCTACGTCCTTCAGCAGCTAAACAACCAAAGGGAATGGGGTTTCCTCTGTGACTGTTGTATTGCAATTGATGACATTTACTTTCAAGCACACAAAGCAGTTCTAGCTGCCTGTAGCTCCTATTTTAGAATGTTTTTCATGAATCATCAGCATAGTACTGCACAGCTGAATCTCAGCAACATGAAAATTAGTGCCGAGTGTTTTGATCTCATCTTGCAGTTTATGTATTTAGGAAAAATTATGACAGCTCCTTCCAGTTTTGAGCAGTTTAAAGTGGCAATGAACTACCTACAGCTGTACAATGTTCCTGACTGTTTAGAAGACATACAGGATACAGATTGTTCTAGTTCAAAATGTTCATCTTCTGCTTCTAGCAACCAGAACAGCAAAATGATATTTGGGGTAAGAATGTATGAAGACACTGTGGCTAGAAATGGCAATGAAGCCAATAGATGGTGTGCAGAGCCAAGTTCAACAGTAAATACACCACATAATAGAGAGCCTGATGAAGAGTCTTTGCAATTAGGTAATTTTCCTGAACCATTATTTGATGTATGTAAAAAGAGTTCTGTGTCCAAATTATCTGCTCCGAAAGAACGTGTCTCACGACGCTTTGGGCGGAGTTTTACCTGTGATAGTTGTGGATTTGGCTTTAGCTGTGAGAAATTACTAGATGAGCATGTGCTAACCTGTACTAACAGACATTCATACCAAAATACAAGATCCTACCACAGAATAGTGGATATTAGAGATGGAAAAGACAGTAATATCAAAGCTGAATTTGTTGAAAAGGATTCTTCTAAAACATTTTCTGCACAGACGGACAAATACAGAGGAGACACAAGCCAGGCTGCTGATGACTCAACTTCAACCACTGGAAG
The DNA here is from genome assembly GCF_002837175.3 of Physeter macrocephalus. Classification (NCBI taxonomy): domain Eukaryota; kingdom Metazoa; phylum Chordata; class Mammalia; order Artiodactyla; family Physeteridae; genus Physeter; species Physeter macrocephalus. The sequence goes on from NC_041224.1 coordinate 145,825,892, forward strand.
CAGAAAAAGTAGCACAGTGGAATCTGAACTAGCCAGTGAAGAAAAAAGCAGAGCTGCTGAGAGGAAAAGAATCATTATCAAGATGGAACCAGAAGATATCCCTACAGATGAACTGAAAGACTTTAACATTATTAAAGTTACTGATAAAGACTGTAATGAGTCCACTGACAATGATGAATTAGAAGATGAACCTGAAGAGCCATTTTATAGATACTATGTTGAAGAAGATGTCAGTATTAAAAAAAGTGGGAGGAAAGCTCTAAAACCTCGGATGTCAATAAACACTGATGAAAGAGGGGGTTTAGAAAATATGAGGCCCCCTAACAACAGCAGTCCAGTACAAGAGGATACTGAGAACGCATCCTGTGAGTTGTGTGGGCTCACGATAACTGAGGAGGACCTGTCATCTCATTACTTAGCCAAACACATCGAAAATATCTGTGCATGTGGCAAATGTGGGCAAATACTTGTGAAGGGTAGACAGCTTCAGGAACATGCCCAGAGATGTGGAGAGCCCCAAGACCTGACAATGAACGGGTTAGGAAGTACTGAGGAGAAGATGGACATGGAAGAGAATCCTGACGAACAGTCTGAAATCAGGGATATGTTTGTTGAAATGTTGGATGATTTTAGGGACAATCATTTCCAGATAAACAGTATCCAAAAAAAGCAGTTATTTAAACATTCTGCCTGTCCTTTTCGATGTCCTAATTGTGGCCAGCGTTTTGAAACTGAAAATCTAGTGGTTGAACATATGTCTAGCTGCCTAGACCAAGACATGTTCAAGAGTGCCATCATGGAAGAGAATGAAAGGGATCACAGACGGAAGCATTTTTGTAATCTGTGTGGGAAAGGATTTTATCAGCGGTGTCACTTAAGAGAACACTATACTGTCCACACCAAGGAAAAACAGTTTGTTTGTCAGACATGTGGAAAGCAGTTTTTAAGGGAACGTCAGTTGCGACTCCACAATGATATGCACAAAGGTATGGCCAGGTATGTCTGTTCCATTTGTGATCAAGGCAACTTCAGAAAACATGACCATGTACGGCATATGATTTCTCATTTATCTGCTGGTGAGACTATATGCCAGGTCTGCTTTCAGATATTCCCAAATAATGAACAGTTGGAACAGCACATGGATGTTCACCTGTATACATGTGGAATATGTGGAGCAAAATTTAATTTGAGGAAAGATATGAGATCACATTATAATGCCAAGCATTTGAAAAGAACATAAGTGATTTTCTACTGTATAATGTTTAGCTGATAGGAGACAAAACACCAAAGCAAAGGATATGAGCTATTTAGAAAATGAATTTATAAGATGAATTGTTGAAAAAAATTTTAAGGCCCTTTACCTTTAATATTTTTGTTTAGGATCTTAAGTATCTACATTTTAGGTGTTATTAAATGTTTATCATTTTTGTTATTTTTAATAGAATTCTTTGTTTTTAGTTTGTTTTAGCTATGATTAAAATTACTTTTAAATGTAGACTACAAGTGGTTGTTACCCCTTCAGTGACTATTAAAGTTTAGTTTTTTATCAATAAGGTGATGACTTCACTATTTTTATGTGTTTTTTTTTTTCTAAGGTTACCCTGTGAAATTTTAAACCCAGCATCATTGGCCATTCCTGTTTAAATTTAAAAAAAAAATTTTTTTTTGTTTTAAATAATTAATTATTTGAAACTATCCCATTCACTGTAGCTTTTTTTTTTTTTTTGTAAGTTGAACAGTGATTTAGCCACTGTTTATTCCCTGTCTTATCAATGAAATTATTATTCTTAAATTGACAACTTAATAGGCAGGTTAGGTGCACTGAATCTAACCTTGAAGGTTGACATGGGCTCAAACTTGGCCTAAAAAGATTGATGAACCTAAGGAAATTCCTATAAATGAATATTTCCTATAATTGATAAAATATTATCATTTAATAATCACATTTAAAACTTATATTAAGTGTAAAACCCAATGACTTTACCCCACTTGAGAAATTAGTGGGGACAAGTCATTTTGTTTTGTGATATTAAATTTAACTATGATAGTTAATTAAAAAGGCATATCTTGTATTCATTTAAAATAATTTAAAATATTCTGATTTCTAAAGTGTGTTAGTTTATGAATTATTTTTGTTTATAAATAGACTTTAATAGCTTTCTAGGAATATGACATCTAAAGGAAAATGATTTTTCACCTTTAAAATGACATACTTTTGGAACTTTGAGATTTGAGAAAGCTGCCATGTATATTGATAAATCTAATAAATAAAGAAATCAATTACAAATCTGGTTGTTCTATCAAAGTAGAGTGTGCAAAAAACATGTCTTGTGTTTTATACTAAGATTTGGAGAGAATGTGTTATGGCAAATTGCAGTTTATCAACATGCTTTATTTTTTTTTCTGTAAAGGACTAAAATTTGAGAACCATAAAATAATCACAGAACATATAAATGGAAATAGTTTATCATTTTTCAGATAAAGTAGTATTACTGTTAGTTGTTGCTGACACAGGGTCTACACGAATTACATGTGAATTAAAACACTGGCAAAACTGGCCCACCAATCAACATATCTGTTGAATAGAATGCCTTTTAATGTGAATTACTTGCATTGTAATGCCCTTCTCATAATGAAAGGGATTTTAAATAACTCCTCTATTTAAAAGTATAATTTTGTGATTATGAACAGTAATTTAACGGTATTGTTCTCTTTGTTTATATCACATTTTTAAGATATGCAAGTCATATTTTTGTATACAATTTGCATAAAAGAACAAGTTGCCAAGAGAATTGAGAGACATATTGACTAGCACAGGTTTAGTTGAAAGAGTGTGAGCTCAGAGATTTGTGGGGAAATGTTGAGGTGTTAAGTAAGAATTGAAATAGTACAGGAGCCATGCAGTATTAGAACAAGTACAGATGGGGGAAATACACAAAAAGATAAATGAGAAATCAGGAATTTTTTAAAAAGCCATATTGTAGAAAAAGCGAGAAAATTGATTCATCTTAGTCTTGGATACAATAGTTTATCAAGTAATTAAAACTGAAATACAACTTAAAATGAAATATGGTATGTACATTACTGATAGGAACCTGATAAGAGTTCTGTAACTAACCCAGAGACCATCAGAGAGTAAAGAGAGAATATCGACTCAAAACAAATTTCCAAACTATATAGCATCTTAGCGGACATCATTTTCTTTGGGACCACTTTTTTCCATGACCCTCTTCAAAACCTCTATTGCAATGGCTTTCCCACCATTAAAGAACAGGGGTCTTTCTAAATACTACCACTCTGTAGAAAGGATTGTTTAATCCATTAGGAAAGGGGGTTTAGTTTTAGACACATACTAACAGCCAAGAATTAGCAAGCAAATATATAAACATTAAACATAATCTCTAATTTTACATAACTGAGGTGTTTATAGTTTCAGAAAGCCATACCTCACGATGTGTTTTCTCCCAGTTTCATATTACAGGATACACACACCTTTTGTTTTGTTTTGCAACTAGCTACAGCAGCACAAGCCTCTTTGAGTATAATGTACAATTTTCCTTGTTAAGGCAAAGAGTTCATTTAAAGACTACTTGCCTTTTAAAACTAGGGGGAATGAAAACTATCCAACACCTCTCTCCAGCCCTGTTTCCTCTCACTTCTTTCCTCTCTCTCCTGTGGTGGAGCTACAGAGCTGTACCTACTTACTATTTACTTCTTGCCCTCCAGTGCTGTGAAGGCAATGAATCAAGGTTGTGGAAGTTGCCTTCTCCTCCTGCCTTTATAATTTATGTGACTAGGCTCCAAATCTGAAAATGAAGGGGAAATCTAGATATATGTGGAATCTTGTTTCTCTTTTTGTCTCACAGATACAGTCTTGCTTAAAGGGGTCTTTTCTTCTCCAACAGAAATCCTGGAGGAATGGAGTCAGTGCTTAACAAGCTTGACACCAATTACAGTGCAGCTCAGATGTTCATAATTTTTTAGTAAACAGGACTAAGAACTGAGAGATTAATAAAGCACAACTAAAGCAGTAGTGGATTACAACTCAGAAATTTGTCTTAATCTCTCCCATATTTTTAAAGTAAAAATATTCAGAGAAATGACTCACATGAGTAAAATGGTACATGGCTAATTTTTAATGTATGAAGTTTAAGTATGAACAAAAATTAGAAAAAAGAACATAAGGATTCCAGGGGCTAGATATAAAAATTAAAGAATTAAAATAAGGACAGAGCTTTCTAGAGTAGTCAGCACCAATTAAAAGGAAAAATAATAGACTAAGTAAAAATCGTGCATAAGTACTGTAGTTGAGAACAAAAATATGAACAAGGTATAAAAATTGAATAAAAAAACATTTGAAGTTTTCTAGGTGAGGTGAGTAGAATGAAAGTAATTTGATAGGTTCAAACAATTTGACTAAACTAATTCAATTAGAGCTACAGAATGCCTAATGAAACAAATTTTATGAACATGCCAAGGATATGCATAAATACGTGAGATAATATACCAAAGTTTATATTCTAAAAAAAGTGGGAAGAGAGGCTGGTGGTGGTTGGCAACTTTCTCATTGATTAAACAATACCTGTTCCTCTGTATCACTAGTTAAGGAACTTCTGTATTTAACAGATCTCTGGAAAATTCCCCAAAGAACCAGTCTAACAGTTAAGTTAAACATAAAACTTGTCATTGTTGTTAACAAAACACTAAATTAGTACCAACCAGAAGAGAAAACCTGAGTGTGTATGTGCATGCATAGTTGAGAATAAAGCAATTTGGTATATTAATTCTAAATGGGTTTTATGAGTTACACATTTCTTGTTTTTGCCATTAATCTACTTTGATCAGTTCCTCATCTTTCCTCACCACCTCCACCTCCTTTGTAACATATGCTTCTCAGTGATACAAGCCTGTGCTCTGAAGGCACCCTAGCACTGATAATGCCTAAGATCCCAGGGTACCAAAAGGCACTGTGGGAACATACTCTTGTGGAATGTTTCCCATCTCCTGATACCTGAGGTGCAGTAAATGGGGTGACAGGATGAATGCCAGGGAACTGAAGCAAGTAGAGTTAGATTTGGTGTTAAGAACTTGAAGCTGTGGCCCAGATTTGGAAACCTATGAACCACCCATCCCAGGGATCTCAGTAATCCCATCATCCATTTCATTAGCACTCTTTGTACTCTGCTAAACGCTTTACAGATTAATTTTAATTAATCCTCACAGCCTTATGAGGTAAGTATTCTAATTTTCCAGATGGGGGACTGAGGTTCAGAGACCCTGAGTATTTTTCCTAAGATCACACAGAAACTAAATACTAGAGCTGGAATTTGAAACTAGGCCTATTTGATTTCTACATTCCTACTTAACCACTAAGCTACATATTCCACCTAACAAAAAGTACAAAGAAAGGCCTTTTCAGCTCAGTAACACATGTGACAAAGCTGCTATGAGACTCTGTGCTCCTTGTTCATCATCTGTCATCTACTGTGCATAGTAGGGTAGCTGGTAATAGTGGGTACCTAATGAACATGTTGAATAATGTGAAAATACATCAGTCAGAAACAAAACATTTGTATTTCAGCGGATCATTCAGAATGATGTTTTAGAAATAATTATTAAATACTCTTATGTTTTAATTTTCCTTTATTTAAACTTAAAACATTAAGTGGTATATCAGCCATTTTTCCAGGCCCATGATAGGTGCTCAACTAAAAACTAATTTGAGTTCAACTTCTATATTTCTACCTCTGTGACTTTTTGCCCCTCTGTTTTCCCTATTCCCGATCTTTATGTTTTAATCTCTCCCACCAGTCACCATTTCCTTTTTTTTTTTTTTTTTTTTTTGCGGTACGCGGGCCTCTCACTGTTGTGGCCTCTCCCGTTGCGGAGCACAGGCTCCGGACGCACAGGCTCAGCGGCCATGGCTCACGGGCCCAGCCGCTCCGTGGCATGTGGGATCTTCCCAGACCGGGGCACGAACCCGTGTCCCCTGCATCGGCAGGCGGACTCTTCAACCACTGCGCCACCAGGGAAGCCCCACCATTTCCTTTTATCGGTTATGAGACTGATAAGTAGACTAACTCAAATCATTTGAAAATCTTCCCGCAAAAAATCAAGACCCTAGAGTAATCAGTTTTCCTCTTTTTGCCTTAACAGATGATGTGGATAAGAAATTTTTCATTTGTTTGGCTAAAAAACAAAACAAAATAATTACCATATTGTAATTGATTAAAGTTTATAGAGCAATCTAAGTTTGTCTAAAAATAAAAGTTGGTTATTCTAGCCATTTAAAATTCAATTTACCAAAAATACCTATGTATTTCTAGTGTAAACTTAACAATGTTACTTGTAAAAGAAATGAAAGGTAAGTTCAGGAAGCAACAGTTGTATATCAACCCTAACCTAGCAGCAAACCTTTAAGAAATGAATAGCCTAATGGTTTAAGTGAAACAACGCCCCTCCCAATCTAATCTGATTTTAATTTCATGCATCTATTGCCTGATTTCTAAAACCTATACAATAGTTTTTACTATTACTATGTTAAGTCTACTACTTTAATGATCTCTCTACCAACTGCCAAATGTTATTTTTTTTTGAAGTGAGAATAGAAGAATAAATGGTGAAGATTCCATAGATAATATTTATATAATCACTTAGGTGGCCCACTTTCATTGCCTTCTATCAAAGTCAAGGACCTATTCCTTGGTAACATATGGGTAGAGTCTCGTAAGACCAGGTGAAATTTAGCTACCTATAAATTTATATGCTGGTAAGAGGCAAAAGTGCAAGGGTTTAGAATGTTTGTGTCTCTAAATATTGGTAAATATAAATATTGACTAAATGACAATAGCAGCTTATAAATTCATGCTAATTTTGAACCAATTTAATACCACTTACATACTTACACGCACGTGCTTAGTTTACTTTAGCATTAAGAAGTTAAATCCGGGCTTCCCTGGTGGCGCAGTGGTTGAGAGTATGCCTGCCGATGCAGGGGACACGGGTTCGTGCCCCGGTCTGGGAAGATCCCACATGCCACGGAGCGGCTGGGCCCGTGAGCCATGGCCGCTGAGCCTGCGCGTCCGGAGCCTGTGCTCCGCAACGGGAGAGGCCACAATGGTGAGAGGCCCGCGTACCGCAAAAAAAAAAAAAAAGTTAAATCCATATAAGTTGCTCCCTTACTATTTTTAGGAGAACCAAATCATTGAGGTCCATTATTAGTGGCAGAATTGTTCATCCTTTCTATCAGAATCCACCGCAGATCACTAGTGGGCAGGAAGCCATTTATAATTTTACTCATCATCTTACTCATTTGCTGATAAAAAAAGATGGTGTGAAGATTACAATTCAGTACTTGGCTCTGAATTAAATGTATCAATGTACTAATCACCACTGTAATAAGTAAAGATCACAGGAAACTCTAGGGCCAAAGGATGACACAAATGTAAAAGACATGATTTCATGAGTCAGGAATATTAATTTATGTGAGAAAATTTGCATAACTCTGTACTTACCTATTTGAGAAAGGAATAGTTAGGTAGACAGCTTATGAAATCCCAGTTAAGCTTTATTTTAAAAGTTACTATGTTGTTTTTATTCTACTTCAACCAGTTGCTTATACCAATCAGAATCAGCAGAGCTCATTTTTAGATGACAGAAATATAAACATCCAGATTATGAAAGTCATCATTTCTTTCAAATGCTTATGTGTTCCTTAATGTGGAAAAGAATATTTAAGAGACAATTACTTTTTTACAAAATTAGGGCAAATCATTGCTGTGAAAAATATAATTCTACCCAGAATCACTGGGGCAGCTTAGGAATTTGAAGGAAAGTTCTTCCTCGTGTGTGTGTGTGTGTGTGTGTGTGTGTGTACTTTATTTTCATTGGCAGAGTGTAAAACACTTAACATTGAAGAGAACAATGTTAGCTTGATGGCTGAAGGCACTCAGTAAAAAGAACACGAACTTGTTAGATCTATGTTTCATTCAGAGATTTGCTATTAACAAGTTCATTGTAAAATTATTTTAGTTGAAAGAAAACACTTTTTAACTGCTTCCTTCCTCCCTACTTTCCTCTACCTGGCTGCCCTCCTATCTTTCTGTTACATATTTATGAGCCCTACCCGTTCTAGGTTAGCTCACATAAGAAAAAAAAAAAGGTGACCCAGTAGCTGAAAAATTATATTGGTAAAAAGAACACCTTATATTTAAAGGGTACATGAGTTACATTGGGGAATAAATTAAATAAATCTAAGTTCTAGGATCTATGCTTTTGTTCCCATTCTTTATTCTATTAACAGTGTGCTGGCCTGGTGCCAAAAGTCATGAAATTCTGACCTAAGAATTATGTTGTATCTTGTACAGCAGTCAACTTATAATATTATTTTTCTTGAGTTTTGTCTTTTTCTGTGTGGCAGTGGTCAAATAGGGCCTTCTAAACCTCTGGAGAAGTGAGATCTGAATTTGGAGAGGACATGGGGAAGAATCAATCTTCAACAGATAATCTTTAAGTCCAGACCCAGGAATATCAGATCTGAAGTGACAGCATCTTTTCTGTCTTCTGACAAACCTCATCAACCCCAAAAGTTCCAGTTGCAAGGATCCAAGAAAACTCAGTAAAGATTACTTTGGAATCACTTTGTTGTGACAAAATTTTTTCATGGTGACTCTCCTGTTATTTGTGAAAAATCAGCTAAAGAAAAGTAACTAGAATATTCATACAACATCAGTGGTTAAAGCTACACTAAAATGAAACTCTATATACTAATTATCTTCAAGAATCCCTCCTAAAAGAAAAGGGCTTGCTAGGCTACTATAAATACATTATAAAGTGAGGTAATCACATATCTGTGTAAATGCATATAATTCTAAACTTAAATGGAATTACAGTTTACATATCATGAAATGTAGTTTCAAAAATTTCACCCCAAAATCTGTAGCTTAGCGTATAAATAAAAAGATGTGGGGACTTCCCTGGTGGTCCAGTGGTTGGGACGTCACTCTCCAATGCAGGGGGGTGCAGGTTCGATCCCTGGTTGGGGAGCTAGTATCCCACATGCCTCGTGGCCAAAAACCCAAGACATAAAAATGGAAGCAATATTGTAACCAAATTCAATAAAGACTTCAAAAAAAAAATGGTCCACATCAAAAATAATCTTAAAAAAAAATGATGTGGGTACAGAGAAAAAAACATGTAAGACCAATATTTTACCAAGAAAAGATAGTTATTGCTTACTGTAATGTAACATTTGCCTTTCTTCTTTTTTCACTGTATATACCAGTCACAAACTTGATTATTAATATTAATGAGGCTCCCTTTTAAGTCTGTTCCTTGAAGGAAAAACAGAAGTGGTATTATTTCAACAGTGGTATATTTTCACAAATCACAGACAACCAAGAAGAATGTATCTTAAGACACATTTTCTTCTCAACTTAGCAATGTAACCTAAAAAGGCAGAATAAGCTTCTGTTAAACATTTATTCTTGGTATTAATATAAAATACCATGCTTCTCAGCTTTAAAATTTCAAAATAAAATTCAACTAAGTATTGAATGAAACAATGGTTAACATGTTTAAAAAACCTTGATGATATTTTAACCTGAAGATAGATAGACAGATAGATAGATAGATACACATTTCTCAACCACATGAATCTTATAGCCATATTATTTCCATATTGTGAGTGTATTTGTAGTTTTGGTTAACTGCATACCCAACTCAATATCATCATCATTGTTATTATTATTGTTTCTTCTGCAATATCAAGATGTTATATATTTTCAGAAATGTTTATTTTGTTTTTATGCCTATGTTTTCAAATATTTTAATAAGGAGTTGCACAAAGAGATCTAACTTAGAGTATATATAATAGCAGATGAAGAATTTAAGTCAATTAACACTCTAGCTATAAAGCAGGATAACATGACTATTCATTCTAATAATTAGACTAACAAAAAATCAGAAAGAGTTAATTAGAATGTGATAATGGGTCCAGGGGTGAAAAGGGAGATGAGAAATCCACTAAAGACTTCAAATTCATATGAATTCACCTGCTTTAAGAGATATATAACAAATAAGCTTAAAGAAGTGTTAGAGTCTAAAACAAAAAAACTATAGCTAGTCTTCTAGAAACATGAAGAAGCATATAGAACTGCAGACTTCTAACAAATAAATAGGAAACAGTAAAGATGAATACTATCAATAATTAAAGGTGCCAGATCAATATAGTAGAAACTCAACAGATAAGTTTTGATTTACTGGTGGAATTAGATTTACAAAAGAAATATGGCTTAAATTCTGACTGTACTAAACTACAAATGTAATGAATTCAGTAATTATAAGTGATATAAATGCATTCCATAATGTGATAATTTTCTGTATATTAGTATAAAATGGAGTTACTGGGTTACATAGAGAATTTTTGTTACATTTTTTAATCCATTGCTTTACCTAATAAAATTTCCTCCTCTATGTCCAGAAGTTAAAATGTCTGTATATTACTTTTATTTATACTGTACTTTTCCAACCTGGCTCTTTTAAAAAAATTATTTGACTGAAGTTATCAATCCTTTTCATTCTATAATACCAAAATAATACAGTATTTGATATAGCTAATTATGGTATTTCTGAGCAGCTTATGAAGTGCACAAAGATTAACTAAAATTCTTATTTCCAAATCCTGGTTTCTTTCAATATAGAATGACTAGAAAAGTACTATCTCAGAGCAAACACAAACGGCAACAAATTAGGTTTCCTCATAATATAAAAATAGATAATTATTTATAAAAATCCACTGACATAGTATTTAGTTCTTTTAGAGGGTTAATCCATTTCTCAAAATAATTTACTCAGAGAAATAACTTCCTTACCAATATAATTCATTTTGTTCATTTTCAGTTTAAGAAGTTGTTTTCCTTTTTTCAAGTGATCAGCAATGAGTTTTCTCTTCATTTCAGGTAAGTCCTGAAAGATAATTGCCATAATTTCACAGAAGTTAATATGCATTAGCAATAATGGCATGTTGAATCTTAGTCTCCACTTGTAAGACAACAGCTTCACTTCTTTCAGACTATTTCAGACTATTCCACAAGAGTCTGTCCTCGAGATTAGCACTTTACAAAACTGAAGAAGGTACAGTTTGTCTGCTATTGCACAGATTCACTTCTTTTCTGGAAAAGCCTCTCTTCCAGGTTTGGGACGCTTAGCCTTCCATACAAGGCATGGTAGTGTCCTACCCCAGGCTACTGTGTATCTACAGTTCAGTTAGAACTTTTAAAGACCGAGTTTTTTAAGACTCAAAGAAACAGATGGTGAAATTTTTCCTAGAGTGACAGGTGACTGGAGAAATGTTTTGGGACAAGGTACACCCAAAGAATTATAAAATTGTAGTATTTATAGAGATCTTAAATATAATAGTTGAACTCCAGTTTGCTGACAGGTCCTCAAATTATAGGCTGCTACTGACTCCACCTTCTCTTCAGGCCAACATTACCTCTTCAAAACAATCCACAACTTTTATGAAGGTTGTGCCTGGGTAGGGATTGAGAGGGTTCCAGAAAATCTGTAAATTTTTTTCCTAGTAATTCTGGAAAAAATGTATTCTTGCTCACTTAGTCTCCTTAGGGCAGGCCTGACTACCCAAGCACACAATTTTACACCTCATCTTATTCATCTTTGTATCTCTAGGTACAAATATTTTCAGAGGTGAATTTGTTTCAACGTTTGGTCTCCGCAGTATTATTTAGTTCAGAAATGTAAGAGGTAGGCAGAGAACCTTCCTCTTATACAGGAAAAAAAAGTTATTATTTCCAGTTTTTTTTGTTAAATAATATGCCTCAGGTCACTTTTAATAAACATTGAGCTAGTAAATTACTACTGTTTTCCAGGTACTCTTCTGGGTTTGGGGAATTAATCAAAGAAAATTTGATACATATTAAAGCTCTTGTTTTTTCTAGACTGTATAAAATCTCCGTCCTTGGATTTTAAAAATATTTTGAGACACCCTAGTATTTCTAATCTGTCAGATTACACCTGTTGAAAATCAGTAGTAATTTCTATGTAAATTGTAGGATTAGCAAACTTTCAGTTGAATGTTAATAGTCAAGCTTTAAAAATCAATTGTAGGGCTTCACTGGTGGTGCAGTGGTTGAGAGTCTGCTTGCCGATGCAGGGGACACGGGTTCGTGCCCCGGCCTGGGAAGATCCCACATGCCGCGGAGCGGCTGGGCCCGTGAGCCATGGCCGCTGAGCCTGCGCGTCAAGAGCCTGTGCTCCGCAACGGGAGAGGCCCGCGTACCGCAAAAAAAAAAAAAAAAAATCAATTGTAAAAGTACAAGAAAATTTAGAAAAATTACTGATAATCCTATCCTCTAAAGATAATCATTTTTATGCAATTTCATATATATGATTATCCTACATATAGGATAAGAATATACAAAAGCCTTGTATCTTATTTTTCCCCTTAATTATACCAAGAACATTTTCCCATGTCATTAAAAATCTTGTAAACAATTTTTAGGGCTACATAATAATCCATGACTATAATTCAAAACCTCATTTTCTTATTGTCAGATATTTAAGCCATTTGTCTTTTATCATTGTTATCATAAATAATATACCTGCATGTTCTATTATTTCCTTAGGATAAATCCCACAGAGTAAAGCTAAATGAAGGGTATGATCATACTTAAGGTAAAGAAAAAATACTGTCACATTGCCCTCCAGAAAGATTGTACTAATTTACATTCCCACCAGTGGGGTTTACCTGTTTTGCCGCACCATTACTGGCATTGATGAATTTCACTGGATCATAAATTTGCTAATTTGACCATTTTTAATGGGCTACATGTTTAATGAATTATGAGCCACAATCATCAAATAGAAAAGAACATTTAAAAAAATCAATACAAATAAGGAAAAATATAAAAACTCCAAGAATCGTCAGTATATGATAATGTTCTAGGATTGTAAAAGTTTATTTCATAGAAAATAAAAATGCAAATACTGTGTCTTTTTGGGAAAAGCTCAGGATGCTATTTAAAGTATGAAACTTATGAAATATCAATTTACTAGGTGAAAAGTTAGAGCAGAAAAAATACAAATACCTAATGAAAATACAGATAAAATTGCTACTCTGGTTTCAGAAAGCTGTGTTAAAGATGAATGTGGGACTTCCCTGGTGGCGCAGTGGTTAAGAATCCTCCTGCCAATGCAGGAGACACGGGTTCAAGCCCTGGTCCGGGAAGATCCCACATGCCACGGAGCAACTAAGCCCGTATGTCACAACTACTGGACACGGGGCCTGTGCTCTAGAGCCTGCGAGCCACAACTACTGAGCCCACATGCCACAACTACTGAAGCCCGTGCGCCTAGAGCCCGTGCTCCGCAACAAGACAAGCCACTGCAATGAGAAGCCCACGCACCGCAACAAAGACCCGATGCAGCCAAAAATAAATAAAATTAAATTTTAAAAAAAAGATGAATGTGGTAGTTAGATTGCAAGGTTTGCAATAACTGTGCATATAGGACATAGTTACTATACAAAAGAACCTGTCCCTTCTGAAGCTGTAATTTTAGTGTTTGCGTGTAAGAACTGGCATGTCTGCTTTTTTGCAATCTTGCTTTGCTTGAGGTAAGTGTGTGAGGACTGTCTGAACACAAGAGATCTGAAGAGATTGTGTTTCTCACAATTCTCTTCTGCTTTCAGTTGTAGTTGGGACCCTGTCCCTAAATCACATCATATCATTACTTCTACAAAGAATTTGTATTGCTCTCCAGCCCACTAATTCCCTCCACTCCCTTTTTTAACTACACAAAAGACAAGAATTTCTAAGAATAAAATCAAGAAATCTGTACTCACAATTTAAGGCAACTTCAATAGAAACTTTTTGGTTTGATCTTTGTTTTCCTAATTTAAAAAAAAAAGTTTTCCTGGTTCAAATTTTTTCCTTAACTTCTTTCGTGGAAAAAGAGATGTGAATTGTGAAATGAGATTAACAAATTAATAGTAGATGTGTTTTGGGGTTTTTTTGTTTGGGTTTGGGGTTTTTTTTTTTTTTGCGGTACGCGGGCCTCTCACTGCTGTGGCCTCTCCCGTTGCGAAGCACAGGCTCCGGACATGCAGGCTCAGCGGCCATGGCCCACGGGCCCAGCCGCTCCGCGGCATGTGGGATCTTCCCGGACCAGGGCACGAACCTGTGTCCCCTGCATCGGCAGGCGAACTCTCAACCACTGCACCACCAGGGAAGCACTACATGTGTTTTTAAAAATTGGAAATTACATACACAACTAGATAAAAGAAACTTAAATGTCCATTGATTGACTTAATTGGATTCTGTCAACATTACTTTTTGGTCCCAGATAACTTTTGTGTCTCTCAGGCAAAAACTTTTCTCCAGCACTGTCCCAAAAAACTTTGATATTAACTATACATTAGCCTCCTTCAAAGGAGTTTCCCCTTCCCACAGCCTCAGGAAAAAGATCATGGCACATAAAGCTCTTAAATGTATCTTGTCCTCCTGAAAAGACTGTTTCTGGTTCGTATCCCTCCCCATGTAGTGACACTAATCTTCCGCACTGAACTTGTAGTTGCCGCCAGCACACACGGCTCTCATCTTTGCCCATGCTACAACCCATGCAAAGAATGGCAAAGGTCAGCACCTGGTTCAAGCATGTCACCTCTTCCAGGAAGCCCTCAGGACCATACTTTACCCTGTCTGGATATGCCCCCGCCTCTGTGTTCCCTATAGCACTTCTCTCGAATTATATTTATCTCTTTATTGGGCTCTCAACCTCATTAAGACAGATTATTTTTGCATTTGTTTTTTTACCTCACATTCTGGGACTTCTTAAAGCTAAATGAGTAACTGTCTCCAGCTTCCCCACATAATGTGAAGGGTTATCGCTGTTTTGTTACTGTCCTCCTTCCGGAGCCCATTTATAGGAGCCTGCTTCTACCACCTATCACTTGGTGCCAGACAATACCTCCAGCCCTACTCCCATATATTCCTCTTAAACGTTACAGAATAAGTTGCGAACTCGGTCATAAACATGATCGCGCGTGCTTAACCTGGGGTTGAGAGAATCGTGAGACGTTGGGACTGGGTTATTTTATGGTACTTCAAAGTGTGGGTTTTGACTATAGACTTCCTCGTGAAGAACTCAAAGCGGCGGATAAAGCACTTGAAACTGAAAATAAGGAAAGCAGTGGAGAGAACAGGGAGGTGAAACTAGGAACCTTAAAGTGGCAGGACAAGCTGGGAAAACGGAAAGCGAGGTCGAGAAAGTTTACAAACACTTTTGGGAAGACGAGTTGCAACCACTCCAGTCTCCCACTCTGCAAGCCGCCTCGCGCGCGGCGCGTAAAAACGGTCGGCCTCTCCGGACGCTCTCCCGGGATCCTGCTGTCTCCGCCCGCCAGGCAGTTTTTATCCAGCGTTCACACCCACTGAGACGCCGCGAAGCACGCAAAATTAAATTCCAGGAGGCCAACGGCCCATCCTAGGAACTTCCGCGTCATTTCTCTTTGTCTCCCCCCTTACCCCCGCTCCTCCCCGGGGGCAGGAGCCGCCCTCACGCCCAGGCCAAGCCAAGCCAACGCCCACGCGCTGGCGGAAGAAAATGCCTGCTCTGGCCCTACTTCCTCCTGGCCACCAACTCAGAATGAATTGCCCCGCCCCTACGAGCTAGGTTGGTGGACACACTAGGAATTGGACGGCATTTCAGGTCTTTAGAATTGGGATAGGGACCAAGGTAGCTCCCCTCTAAGCGTTCCCCTTCCGCTCCTCCCCCCGACGCCACGCCCCAGCACTTCCTTCCCCACCCTATTTGGGAGTCCGCGCTGCTTATTGGCCGCGTGTCCTGCCAATCCAACGGACGCCGACGAATCCCGCCTTAGGAAAGGCGAAGATCGCGAAAAGGCGTGGGGCGCGGGCCTAAAGCCCGCAAGCCGCAGGTTGCTAGTGAGCCGCGAAGGCAACTGGCCGCCTGGGCGTGTGGGCGGGGCCTCACTTGCATAACGTCCGCCCCTCGCGTCCTCGCGCGGGCCGTAGTCCCGCCCCTCACCCAACTAGAAGTCTGTTGGGCCGCAGGCGGGTCACTCCGGCCCAGGCAAGCCTGTGGTGGGCGGTCCCGATAGCGGATTGGCTCTGAAGGCGGCAGGGAGGCGAGTATAAGAGTGGGGAGCCGAGCGAGGGGAGAGGGAGTCGTGTTGTTGCACTGGCGGTTCTTGGTGTGAGGTGACCGTTAGTTGAGGCCGCGGATTTTCTGCCCTAGGTGTTGTCGTCTAACGTCGCTTGCCTGTCTCAGTCAGGATGTCTGCCCGCGGCCCGGCTATCGGCATCGACCTGGGCACCACATACTCGTGTGTGGGGGTCTTCCAACATGGCAAGGTGGAGATCATTGCCAACGACCAGGGCAACCGCACCACCCCTAGCTACGTGGCCTTCACCGACAGCGAGCGCCTTATCGGGGACGCCGCCAAGAACCAGGTGGCCATGAACCCCACCAACACCATCTTCGATGCCAAGAGGCTGATCGGTCGTAAGTTCGAGGACGCCACAGTGCAGTCGGACATGAAGCACTGGCCATTCCGGGTGGTGAACGAGGGAGGGAAGCCCAAAGTGCAGGTGGAGTACAAGGGAGAGATCAAGACCTTCTTCCCGGAGGAGATCTCCTCCATGGTCCTCACTAAGATGAAGGAGATCGCCGAAGCCTACCTGGGGGGCAAGGTGCAGAGCGCGGTCATCACCGTCCCGGCCTATTTCAATGACTCGCAGCGCCAGGCCACCAAGGACGCGGGCACCATTACGGGCCTCAACGTGCTGCGCATCATCAACGAGCCCACGGCGGCGGCCATCGCCTACGGCCTGGACAAGAAGGGCTCCGCGGGCGGCGAGAAGAACGTGCTCATCTTCGACCTGGGCGGCGGCACCTTCGACGTGTCCATCCTGACCATCGAGGACGGTATCTTCGAGGTGAAGTCCACGGCTGGCGACACCCACCTGGGCGGTGAGGACTTCGATAACCGCATGGTGAGCCACCTGGCGGAGGAGTTCAAGCGCAAGCACAAGAAGGACATTGCACCCAACAAGCGCGCCGTGCGGCGACTCCGCACCGCCTGCGAGCGAGCCAAGCGCACCCTGAGCTCGTCCACTCAGGCGAGCGTCGAGATCGACTCGCTCTACGAGGGCGTGGATTTCTACACGTCCATCACCCGCGCCCGCTTCGAGGAGCTCAACGCCGACCTGTTCCGCGGGACCCTCGAGCCGGTGGAGAAGGCGCTGCGCGACGCCAAGCTGGACAAGGGCCAGATCCAGGAGATCGTGCTGGTGGGCGGCTCCACTCGCATCCCCAAGATCCAGAAGCTGCTGCAGGATTTCTTCAATGGCAAGGAGCTGAACAAGAGCATCAACCCTGACGAGGCGGTGGCCTACGGAGCCGCGGTGCAGGCGGCCATTCTCATCGGGGACAAGTCAGAGAACGTGCAGGACCTGCTGCTACTCGATGTAACCCCGTTGTCGCTGGGCATTGAGACGGCTGGCGGCGTCATGACTCCACTCATCAAAAGGAACACCACGATCCCCACCAAGCAGACGCAGACCTTCACCACCTACTCAGACAACCAGAGTAGCGTGCTGGTGCAGGTGTACGAGGGCGAACGGGCCATGACGAAGGACAATAACCTGCTGGGCAAGTTCGACCTGACCGGGATTCCCCCGGCGCCCCGCGGGGTCCCCCAGATCGAGGTCACCTTCGACATCGACGCCAATGGCATCCTCAACGTCACCGCCGCCGACAAGAGCACCGGTAAAGAAAACAAAATCACCATTACCAACGACAAGGGTCGTCTGAGCAAGGACGACATTGACCGGATGGTGCAGGAGGCGGAGCAGTACAAGTCGGAAGATGAGGCCAATCGCGACCGAGTGGCCGCCAAAAACGCCGTGGAGTCCTATACCTACAACATCAAGCAGACGGTGGAAGACGAGAAACTGAGGGGCAAGATTAGCGAACAGGACAGAAGCAAGATCCTCGACAAGTGTCAGGAGGTGATCAACTGGCTCGACCGAAACCAGATGGCGGAAAAAGATGAGTATGAACACAAGCAGAAAGAGCTCGAAAGAGTTTGCAGCCCCATCATCAGCAAACTTTACCAAGGCGGCCCTGGCGGCGGCGGCAGCGGTGGTTCAGGAGCCTCCGGGGGACCGACCATCGAGGAAGTGGACTAAACTTGGACTCGAGTCAGCGTAAACCTCTTTTCTTTTATCTCTTTTTCCTTTTGTTTTTGTTTCTTCTTTGAAATGTCCTTGTGCCAAGCATGAGATCTATTGTTGGAAGTGTTTAGCCCGGTGTATGCATATGAAAGCAAAGGTGCAACAACTTAGTTTAATTATAAGAGGTTAGTTCTAAAGTTTGGCTTTTAAAAACATTATTTGAGGTTTCTCTTTAATGCATTTTGCGTATTTGCTGACTTGAGCGTTTTTGGTTAGCTTAGTTTGTACATGGAGTTTTGATTTGGGAAACCTGAAGTTTGCACACATGTTCTGTGGAAGCTTGGTAACAATAAAATATACAGAAGCTTGAATTGTTTATTTTTATGTACTACTTTAAGAGGAAAGTGAACATTGCAGTAATGTTAAGGACAGGAATACTTTTTGCAAACAAATGCATAAATACAAATTTAAAAGTAAAGCTGAAATTGATCTAAAAATTATTGTGTTGGAGTTTTCAATTTTCCCTTCTTACTGTTTTACCCATGTTGGTCTTTAACTAAGATATTAGTATAAGATGAAATTTATCTAACTCAGTCTTGCCTAATTTGCTGATGAGGTTCCTGCTTTGAATTACCAGCAACTTAAGGGGAAAAGATCTGGGTAAGCATTTTCCCCCCTTTTAATACAGAAACCAGACTGGGGTCTGACAGTATACACAAACTCCTAAGGCTTGGCTTAAGTATTCAAGTGAAAATCCACCTGAATATTCCAACAGAATACAAGGTATGTTCCAGGGTTAAGTACAGAAAGATTCTTTCTCTAAACAAAAGCTGGGGCAGGTGTTGTCTTCTGATAATAGCCCAACATAGTACGAAACAAGTTGCTTTCTGCAACATACAGGTGCCTGAAACAAGATCCAGCAGGCAAACGTTAAAGCCACTTAATACTCCAAATTTAGTCAAATTTGTTGTCTTTAATTTTCTAGTAAAACAGCTCAGCTTCTGGGCTTATGGCAAATTCAAGAAGAATATGTTTTCAGCAGTTAAGTTACTTACAGGTTAGAGGAAGATAATATAGTTTTTTCTTCTGATTTGAGAATCATAATACTTTTCAATACCTGCCTTAAGTCACTAGAATATATTTCTTTTTTAAAAGACAAACTGCAAGATAGTCCTGTATTTTGTCAATATACAACTTGTCCATTTTCCAGTATTTCCGATTTGAGATTGTTACAGATAGGAATATTACAACCCTTTGAGATCCACTATACTGGGCTTAAGTTTTAAAATCCATATCCTTGGGGGGGGGGTCATATTTTAGTGGAATGACACATCTGCTTTGTTCTGATTGATTCTCTTTAAGGAGAATGTGGGAGAAATTCAGTAAAAGCTGATTGGAAAATGCATAGTTAACCTAATGTTTTCACCATACAGACATTTTAATATCTTCTTCCAAGTGATGTCGATTTGCTTCATGTTGCTCATAAGATAACAGTGACTTATAGAAGCTAATTTTAAATTTAGTAGTGGACACTTCCATATCATGCAGAGATTTATTTTTGAAATAATATAAAAACGAGAGAACAAAGCAGCCTAAAAATATTGAGCTTTAGTAATGATCCTCTCACAGAAGAGCTGACTCTTTACGTATACTTTTTTTCTTTTTTAGCAGGTCTCATTTGGGTGGGGTGGGGAGATAAAAAGGCAGTTGTGAAATTGCTTCAAAATAAACATTTTTAAAAAGGTAGTTGCTCTTTACACTCTGAAAGCTGGACATAACTTGGGTTTTTCAGTGCTCATGCCAGGGTGGAAAGTTTTCAGCAAGGAGGCGTTAAGGGTGTTTCATTGACTGCAGATAGCATCGTATAAATATTTGACAAACGACCTTGGTACTAAAAGAATCAGGTGATTAGTAGCCTTAGAGTGACGTTTAACATGAGTTTTTACCAAGATAACACTCATTCTTAACCTTTTATTAGTCCTTTATTGAAAGTGTTTATCCTTTGCTCTAACTTCAAAGTATATAAAGTATAATGGAGTCTTTCTGTAAGTGCAATTTGGTATTAGTATGACTCATTTTAGACTTCATTTTGGGAGAGATTAGTTTTAAAATGTCAGAAAAATGACCAATGGTAGTCTCTTTGGCCTGGCCTCTGGTAACCTGCTGTAACACTAACATCAATCTATGTAGATACTTCATTTTCTATTATTTTGAAAAGTAATTTGTAAAAGTCCTAGCCTTGAGTGTTTTTAATTCTGTCTTCTCAAATTTACCTAGATCTGAATATTGCTAAGATAAAGTCACTGAAGTAGCCGGTCAGTGTTTCCAGGGGTCAGTTGAAACTGGTAACTCGATAACTCCTGGGAACTCCTTAGCAGATGTTAGATCAGCTGTAGTCAAATGATAATGGAAAAAGTACTTGAGCTTAGGATGAGGCTAAATTACAGTTTAAGGAATAATTAGTATCACGTGAACTTGAAAGTAGTGTTATGCTAGGGACTAGTGGTCATGACTAAAGCTAATGCAATACATATAGAATGCTAAGGGATTGAAAAAGTACATTTATCAGAATGGGGACTTAATTTCTTCTTATCTGAATGTCTGATTAACAAAATGGCTGTTTTGAGGCAACGAATCTAGACACCTGTCAAAATAAGACATAGCAGGTTGTTTACAGTATTTCAGATGTATGAAATTTCAAAACAAGCTTACCCTAAATTTTTTATCATATTAATTTGATATGTGTAATGGAAATTCATGCACTTGACTTGTGTATTAGGAGATATTAGTGCTCTTTACATCTTAAAATTTAGCATGCATGATTTATTTAATGTATCACCTATTCAATATGTCAAGGAGAGCTAAGAATTTCTTTATCCTATGTACAATTTTAAACATGAATATAACCTGGCTATCTAGATGAAATCAAAAGATTTCTTTTTATGAAGCTCAAATACTGGGCCCATGATAAGGTATTCACCTACTTTAAGTTGAATGTAGTTTATAAAAGTTGTATTGTGGGGTATATTTCCCTTGCTTTTGAACACTGGAATTGAAATTTTAAAGAATCTCAGATCCATATGTCACAAGACAATTGCTAAGGGAATACATATATTTAGGTTAAGGAACAACAGGAATATTCAATTGCTTCTGTATAATGTGTAAGTAGGTATGAGAAAACTGGTGTGAAGAACTATCCTTAAGCATTAAAATTAGATACAGAATTTAAATCCTTGAAGAAAAATTATGGATCTTTAGAGAAAGAGCCAAGTTTTTACTCTTGATATAGCTCTTGGGATGGAAATATTTTAGGGTATATGTATTTCTAAAATTTAATAGTGTAATACTTAATGTTGAAATGTCTTTCCCTTAGAACAAATGAAGTCATAGGCTATTCTCCTCCACCCCTTTAAGTATAGATCAGGATGTTTGTGAATTGAAGATTGGGGAAATAAGCAATCAAAAATGGAGTTGCTAATTCAAATACTGGCATTGCTGTTTTCTTACATGTTCGTTTTAAAAGTAGAATTATAACACTTTGAAAATCTGTCCATTATGACTTTTTCATAGTATAAGCATGCATTATATCCAGTTAATACCTTGGGCCTAAAATTTGAGACCAGCAACTTAGTTCTATGTCATATGCTCTGAGTTCTTTGACCTTGAGAAATTTATCTTAACTAGGCAAAAAAAACCCACAACTCTCCCTCACAGGACACTTGAAATTATTAAATATTTAGATGGCATCTTTATCCCTACTTTATAGCATCATGAATTGTTTGGGTTTTTTTTAAAGAAAATTAAATTTCCATTTTAGGTTGTGAGTTTCTCATGCCATTTAACAAAAAACCTAACTGGTGAAAAATCTAACCTAAGAAATGAGTGGGTCACTTTTAAAATAAATAATGATTTAGAGCCATAAAAACAATTTGTTTATTCCCTCTTTTGTTAGGGCCTAGTGATACAGAAATATAAGATGGTTCCTTAAGAGTTATCGAGGCTTTCCTTTAAATATTAAGTCCCTCCACCACATGTGACTTAACTTGTCACGTAACTTCTCTGTAGGTCATTGTTCTGGGTTCTCAACGCTTTTATTTTTACCTTAGTTTTATATTTTAGACAGCCTAAAGTTAAACATGGTAAGGTATAAAAGATCTTTGGTTTTCTATTTGGATTTCTTCACTCATTGAGATAACTGAAGAAGTTGCCTGGAAGTGTGGGGAATGGGTACCATCCAGAGTCCTTGGTCTCTCTAGTCCTTTTTGGAGCTTCAACTCATTATTTCTCCTCTTCCCACCCAAAGTTAAATACCCTGCTTGGAGAAAAGCTTTTGGTGATTGGGATATTTTGCTAAATTCTTTTTAAGTGAGTCATCTTGTAATAAGCCAGCCTCTAAGGCTACAGCCTGAAAGCAGCACTGCCAGCGTACAGGTGGGTTTCCTTATATCTGAGCCAACCAGAACAGCTACCAGCAGTGGACTCAAGTGAGTGGAACATGAATCTAGGTGATTACAATTTTATACCACTGTGACCAGTGATGGTGTGTTACCAAGTAGTGAGACTGGGAGGCTGGGGGGAAGGGGAAGCAGTGGGATATCTATTGCTATGTTTTTAAAGTTTATGTGAGTATACAATCACTATTTACTAACCATCTCTTTAACGCTAATTAAGCTGTGGGGATAAAACAAAAGCAGAATATATTAGGCATTCCCAGTCATGTAGTGTCATCTAGCATTGCTTACATCAGTGATGGAAGGAAAAAAATACCAAACAATCTGCACATCAACTCAGTTGCAAGAAGAAATTACAAGACACATGCTTTTTAAAGTGTAAATACAGAAATATCAGTTGAAAACCCATTGATACAAAGCAAGTTTCTCTGCTTTGAGAGACACTAATTTTGAGTACTTATTCAGGGTGATGCTTTACACACATTACTCCTTAAAGAGCCTCATAAACCCCTCATCTGGATATCTTCAAACGGGCTCCACATCTAGTTATGCAGCAGAACCCAGTTTTGAAAACCTTATTTCCTCCCTGCTCCCCTCCTACCACGCCCCGCCCTAAATTAACCTAGTCCCAACCTGTATGTTTTATATTTTATTTTATTTGTTTCTATTTTTCTAACCTGGATTTGAACTTCATTTAGTGCTATTAAACTTTGGAACAAAGGGGAAGCTTCCCTAAGGAACTGAAGACCTTTTGGCTAAGATCAAGTGTAGCATCTGTTCTAATTAGTTTAATATCTGATACATCTTCTATCTGAAGATAACATATTAAGTGGATTTTTGGAGCAGGGGGTTGGAATAGGAGCTTGCTCTGTCCACTCCAAAAAAAAAAAAAAAAAGTTATTCTAATTAAAAACAAAAAAAACAGTGACATGGTTGACTTCTCTGTGGGAAGGCACGAAGAACTGACCTCTAAAGAAGGAACCCCGGGGCAGCTTTGCTGTGAGACGCTAGGGAGCCACAGCGGCCAAAGGTGTCAGCATGGGCGGCAGTGACGCCCACCCGCCACCGCCGCGGAGGAAGCAGGGTCCCGCCCCCGCCCAGCGTCTGCGGGGTTTCTCGGCGCTCACGGGCAGTTGCCTCAGCGACGGTCAGTCTAATTCGGCCAGCGGGAGACGACGTATCGTGTGCCCGAGTTTTATTCGAGGAGGCGGCGGTTGGACTCGCAGGCCGACTAGCCGGATGTAAGTGCACCTGGGCCGCCCCCAGCCCGCGGCGGGTGGAAAGCCGACCCCCTCCCGCCCGCGGCGCCCGACGGGGGCTCGGTGGCGGTGCCTCGACGCCCTCCATTCCCTCGGCCAAGGCCCTGCTCTCCGCCCTCCCCAGGCGGGGGCGCCGCCTTAGCCCGGGGCGAACCTTACTCGAGGAGACCTGGGCTTAGTTGTCTACAAAAACCAGACGATGGAGGTGCGTTCGGCAAACGGTTAGAATTGAATTCTGGCTCCCCCCACAGATATCTAGGTATAGGAAAGTTCCACTGCACCACCTCTAATTGGTTGGCTGTAAAATAAATAGCCGTCCTGCGGAGGAAGCAGTCCCGCTCTGGGTGGGATCCCCAGAGAGGAGAGGCTGGAGGCTGGTAGCTACCACGTCTTGGAAAGGATAACCTGGTACTTCGCCCACTTCCTCCGAAGGGTGGGGTCAGGGTTAGAGCCGGTGTCTAACTCCTTTGAAAGATTGGGGCTGCCTTGGGCACCAGTTTATTGTGGTCTGAGTCCCAGTTAATCAGTAAATTGCTATGGTGAGGTGACGCAGGCTCCTAGCCTTCCTCTCTTCTTTCCCTTCCTTCCTTTCTCCCCTACTTTCCTCCATTCCTTCCTTTCTAGTGAAACTACACCCAAAAACAATCAAAAAAGATAAAATCCTGGCTTCAAGTTAAAAAAAACCCAACAGTTTAAGACTCTACATCTTTATTGAATAGAGTTAAATAGCAAGTAGTGAGAATTATTGTTAAAAGTTCATTGTGACATGTGGATTGTAAATTGAACCTTTAATTATTTTTGCTGCAATCATTTCATTTTACAGCAGTTGGGATTACGATTAGGGATGTGGTACTGGAAAGATGAAACCAGAACTCTTGAATTCAGAAGGTAAATTTTAACAAAACTTTATTATAGCTTTTATGAAAATTACATGTGTTTGGGATAAAAAATATTCAAGCAGTACAGAAGAGTATAAAGAATTAAATAAATATCTGCTGCAATCGCAGCATCTAGAGATAACCATTTTGGCAGCCTTCCTGATATCCCCTTCTTATGACATTTATCAGCTGCTCCTATGTACCAGACACTGTGCTAATCAGTTTACCAACCCTTTGAAACAGCTGCGTGTTAATCCACTTTGACAGGTGAAGAAACTGATGTCAAAGGGTTAAGAAGTTTGAAGGAAACTAAGTGACTTGGCCAAATCACACAGCTCAGAGGTGATTAAGATGTTTTAAATCTAGGTCTACTTGGTTAACAGTCCATATTCTTAACTACTTTATAAAATTGCCTTTTTGAGTTATAGAAATAGAGTTTTACATTAATGGGACCATATATTATACCTGCTGCAGTAGACCATAAATTTTACAAGGTAAAATTATTAGGTTAGAAAAACTAATTTTAATTCTCCATTGAGAAAATACTGACTCTATTAAAAGTGTATCACTAAACTAACAAAACTAGCCACTATCTGCTGTGCACCTATTATATCGGAGATATTTGCATATTTTTCTGAGTCTTAAAATAGCCATGGAAAGTGAGCACTAATATCTCCATTTCATAGATGAAGAAACAAGGCTCAGGGAGATTAAGCCACTGAACCAAAGTCATCCAGCCAGTAAGTAGCAGAACTGACATTTTGAACCAAGATTTATCCAAGTCCTTTCCACTTTATACACTGTCTCCTTCTGTTAGACCGCAAACCCTCAATGGCAGGAACTGTCTTAGTCATCTTCATGTCCCTGGAGCCATCTGCAGAACTTCACAGAGTAGGCACTCACCAAATGTTTATTGAACAAGTACAATCAACCAACCAGATTCAAGCAGAGGAAGACTAGAGACACAGGGCCATTTAGAAGGCTAATTGTAGGAGGATTATAAATAGTTATCCAGGTAAGAAACAGAGTCAGAGAGAGAAGGGTGCAGGACTAAGAAATATGCAAGAGATGAAATTGACAGGATGTTTGGATAGAATTGATTGATATGATATAGTGCCTGAAAGTGAAGGGAGAGGGAGAAGTAGGTGCTTAGGTTGGCTCCCAGGTGTCTGGCTTGGGTGATTGGTTGGCTGGGATTGCCCTTCCCCCATATGCAGAATAAAAGAGGCAAAACTGGTGATGTGTTTGAGGCTGCTATGACGTGGACACATCTCTTAGGCTGTTGGTCAAACGGGGCTGGAGGTCAGAAAAGGAGTTGGCTGTGCAGATGTAATTTATAGTTACATTATAAATATAATTAAATATTTAATAGCAATTAAACATGAATAATTTAAAGGCTAACCATTCTATTAAAGTCAAAATCAAAAGTTTACATTTCATGGGATATTTATTTCAGTATTTGAGTAATCTGTCATTTCCACAGGAGTGATTTCAATTTTTCTTCTCAGATATGTCACAGAAGATTCAGTCAAGTAGCTCCTGAAACATCATACTTAGTGAATGTGAGATAGTGACAAAGACAGCAAGATAGCTCTGAGATTAGAAAGACAGGATAATCACAGGAGTCAAAATATACACGGAAAAGCACAAGAAAATGTGGGTGTAAATTTTCAGTGCCAATATTTTCTTTTCTCAGTCTTCATATATATGTAAAGGCCATCTCGATCCTCTCTTCTTATGATAAAAATTGCACCATACTTTTTACTTACTGATCTTCTTTATAAATGAAGTTATTTTGTAGTATTTTTCAAACTAATTTTTCAGCGCTAATCTAATAATAACCCACCCCAAGTGGCACTTTTTCCTGTATGATCCTACTAACGAATTTACAGATATCAGTTTCACACTGACTTTATTATTCATAAAACATTCATATTCATAAACTAAAGTTTCTTTTGGTTCGTTACCAAATTATTCTTTAAAATGGCTTGATTGATTTCCCATGTATATTCCCCACTTGATTTTGGAGAATATACATGGGATGGTATGATTTAAAAGGTACATTGTGTGACATGTTGAATGAAAAAGGCCAGACACAAAAATGTAAATATTGTATGATTTTATTTATATAAAAGTTTACAGTAACAGACAAAAGAAAAGAACTGTATTGATAGAGGTCAGAATAGTGGTTACTTTTTGCGGGTTATCAACTGGCAGGAAAAGTACAAGAGAACCTTCTGAGGTGCTGGAAATGGACTATATATTGATTTGGGTGGTGGCTACATGGGTATATACATAGTATAAAATTCATCAAGGGGAGGGGGAAGGGTAAGCTGTGACAAAATGAGAGAGTGGCATGAACATATATACACTACCAAACGTAAAATAGATAGCTAGTGGGAGGCAGCCGAATAGCACAGGGAGCTCAGCTCGGTGGTTTGTGACCACCTAGTAAAATAGATAGCTAGTGGGAAGCAGCCGCATGGCACAGGGAGATCAGGTGGGTGGTTTGTGACCACCTAGAGGGGTGGGATAGGGAGGGTGGGAGGAAGGGAGACGCAAGAGGGAAGAGATATGGGAACATATGTATATGTATAACTGATTCACTTTGTTATAAAGCAGAAACTAACACACCATTGTAAAGCAATTATACTCCAATAAAGATGTTAAAAAAATTCATCAAGCTGTGCACTTAAGATTTATGTGCTTTACTGCATAAATGGAAGCTATACCTCAATTTAAACAGTGTAAAAATAAAACCCCCCCTAACACCAGACTGTGTCAAGTACACAAACTGGGTGTAGTTAAAGATGGGGAAAGGAGTACCATGAAGAATAGATGGCGGCAACCCTTTCATGGTGGAGCTGCTTTGTGTTTAAGCAACTCAGTATGGCAAACCTGAGTATTAGGATTACCTTGGGAGTCCAGCTGCTAGGGGTGATGCTAAGGAAAAGGAAAGCAGACTTTTGTATGTTTTAGGCCAAAGTTAATGTTTGGCTTTGTTGGAAATGTAGATACTGATTTCCTTTTAAAGTCTAAGCATGTCCCATCACACATTAAAATGTAGGTTTGAAGTCAGAGAGGACTCATGAGCTGGAACATGCTCTTTTTTTTCAGAGACAATGCTGCAGACACTATGTCACCCCAATTCAGGGTGATGAGACAGGGCTGAGGCAGAGGAGGTGGAGAGGAGACAGTGGTAAGAATGGGAGCTGCAGAGGCAGAGCCTTGTTCAGTCACTGTTCTGACACCAGTTCTGTTTGGTGTCACTCCACAAACCTTTATGAGCATGTGTCATGGGCTTGCATCTGTTCTCTAGAAAGCCCTCTCCCATAGTAACATGGAGGGGCAAGATTAGAACTCGGGAGACAAGACAGTTATACATTACTCTAAGGGTGAGATGGAGACTTGCAGGAGAACAGAGTCAAAGAGTCATGCTAGAGGCAACTCAGATAAATCCGGCCTTGTGTGCAGGGGGAGGTAGCTGGTAAGATTGGCTGTGAGAAAAAGGGAGGAAGGAGGCAAGAACGTCTGGGTCACTGAGTGGGTGATAGCATTGTCTATTGAGACAAGGAAGGTGGGAGAGCCGGTATGTTTATGCAGGGGTGAAAGGTAATAAGGTTACTTTTTCAGTGTGCAGAATTTGAGATATAGTCGGCCCTTGGTATCCACAGGGGATTGGTTCTAAGACACCCCCGCCCCCTGAGGATCCCAAAATGTGCAGATGCTCAAGTCCCTTATATACCATGACATAGTAAAGTCGGCCCTCTGTATCTGCGCATTCCACGGGCTGACTGGACCTGCCTGTGAGATGTCCAGGTGAAGAATTCAGTAAGCAGGGGTTTGGTTTTCCTGAGAGGGGCC
Source organism: Physeter macrocephalus (assembly GCF_002837175.3). Classification (NCBI taxonomy): domain Eukaryota; kingdom Metazoa; phylum Chordata; class Mammalia; order Artiodactyla; family Physeteridae; genus Physeter; species Physeter macrocephalus. Next base: position 145,854,559 of record NC_041224.1, read on the forward strand.
CATGCAGAATTACAGTGGAAAGTGAACTGACTGAGGCCAGAAGCCTAGGAAATACCTACTTCTAAAAATTACGAAATAAGTTTTAAAATATATTATTTTTACAAACCAGAAAATACCATTAAGCGAAAACAACCAAAAAACTTTACAATCCCGCATAAAGACTATGACTGTTAACATGTTAACAGTTATTGTATAGCTTTCCAAATCTTCTTTTATGTATGTATACACGTACATACATTTTTAACTTACTCTATTCTCCATTTCCATATCTTTTTCCCTCATTACAAAGTTGCGCATACTTGTTGAAAAACAAGTATATAAATGTACAAAGTAGAAAGTGGGGGGTTCTGCCACAGTTCTGCCCCCAAAGACCACTGGTGCACCAGTGTTAAGGCTTACCACCTTATTTTTATTTTTTTGTGTTCAACATACTGATTATATTTATTTTACATTCTGTGACTGCTAATTCCAGTACCTGAAATCATTGTACGTCTGACTTTGTTGCCAGCTTTTTTTTCCCTTATAGTGTTATTTAAAAAATTTTAACTAAATATAAACATTTTAAACTTTTTATATTGGAAGATTTCAAACATAAACAGAAGTAGGGAGAATGAGATAATGAACCCTCACATAGCCATAGCATAGCATCAACAGTCACCAAATTAAGGTCAACTTTGTATCATCTATACCCTCGTCTTCTCCACCCCTTGATTATTTTGAAGTAAATTCCAGATATCATATCATTTCATCTATTTCAGTACATATCTCAAAAAAATAGGCACTCTATTTAAAAATATAACTAAATTACTATTTACTGGCCTAAAAATACAAAAGGTTATTTCTTAACATTGTCACATATGCAGTTTGTATCCAGATGTCTCCTACTGTCTAATATTTTAAAAGTTTGTTCCAGTCAGGATCCACACAATTTCCATACATTACATTTGGTTTGATATGTCTCTTAATCTGTGTGCATGTCTTAAGGTTTTGAAAGGTATCTTCACGTGGCCCTCAGGAATAGCAGACAGGCAAAGAAAGAGGAGCTAACTGAAGAGAAAGCATTATTAGAAGGGTCAGGAGGAAAGCCCTGAGACACACGAAGTCCTTCAAAGGCAAAGTAAGAAAGGGAATTTGAGTGGGGAGTGGTCAGCAATGTCAGATGCTAAAGAGAGCTCAGGATGGGGCAAAAAGAAGCCTTTGGATTTAGGGGTCACTCTGGACGTAGGTGAGAAGCCATTTCAGGAAGGCAGTGGAGTAGAAATCAGATTACAGTAGCTAGAGGAGAAGAATCTGAGATAAAGAGTACTCTATTTTTGCTAGTTTCTCATCAGTAAGTTTACCAGTGAAAAAGGAAAGCGATAGTAGCCTTTAGGGGATCCAGTACTAAGGGAAGGGACTTTTGTTGGTTTTGTTATAAAGGTAGGAAAATGTTGAGTTTGTTTGGGTAGAAAGAAGAGATGGAAGAGAAGAGAAGGAAAGTGGGAATGGGATCAAGAGCGCAGATTAGCTTTTGGAAAAGGCAGAAGCAGAGCTTCCGCTGAGTATGGTGGGAAGGAAGTAATAGAGACAGGAAAGCCTGGGACTTTGAAGGTGCAGGAATATATATCTATGCCTCTCTCCTTACTGCAAGTAAAGCAGACCCTCCCAGGCTAGTACTGGGAGGAGAACCTTTTGGAAGCAGCGTTACTGACCCTGACTCAATCCCCCCAGATTGCCGCTCCCTTCCCAGCTTCCTCCTCAGTCACCGCCACCACTGCCACCCTGGGCTGGGCCGGGGCTCCAGAAACCTGCATTCACCCAAATGCCCTGACCCAGTACCTAAATGGGGGCATTTCCTGAAGCCAGTGGACAGGGGAGACAGGGAGGGCTTCCCAGGGGAGGTGCTGTCTAAGACCTGAGGAGGAGAAGGTGTTGGCACGGCAAAGGGAGCTCTGGTTGTGGAGGAGGAGAGTGCGTTCTAGGCAGAAGGAACCGCACGTGCAGAGGCCCAGGTGCATTTGAGACTGCAAGTGGTCAGTACGCTGGGTGTAGAGCTCCAGGCAAGTGTTAAGAGAGGAAGTAGAAGTTTTAAACCAGGGCAAGATCGTGAAAGGTCTTACAGACCATGCTGAGGAATTTAAACTTTATTCAGAGGGCACGCGGGGTGCGGGGGAGATCGAAAGGTTTTAAATGGGGAAGTAACGGGCCAACCAACAAGGCATGCTTCTCTCTGACACAGTGTCTGTAGTCCTAGCCATTCATGTTGCAAGTGGCCCCTACTTCCAGCTGGGAGAGAACCAGCTGACTGTCTGAGTGTTTGCCAAGGTCGTGGACTCCCCTGAGGACATACAGGCAAGGAAACTACACCTCCAGAAGCCTCGAACTTCTCTTGTTTCTCAACGTAGCCTAACAAAAGACTCTGGTAACTACTGAAGAGCTCTAACTGGTATGGAAGCCAAGAGTGGTCCAGCCCTCTGCATTTTAGTGATGGGTTCTAGGAGAAAATATGACTGCTTTTTCTCATTTATTTCAGGGCAAAGGGAAATGATGTGACTGTGCTGTGATATTAGGAAAGCACAGGAACACAGTGTGGTCTGTGATTCTAAATGGGTTGCCAGATTGAGAGGGAGACTGTGGAGACTGGAAGAAGGTACAGCTCTAGATCAGACTGTGGTTTGGGAGCCAATCAGAGGTGCAGTTCAAAGGACAATTTTTAATTATTACTAGTGAGGCTTCTTAGTGATTCCAAATGCACTGTGAACATAGGCTGCTTTTAGAGCTATGGCAGGACACTCACAAAGAGAAATCCATCTCACCATCTGATCTGGAAAATGACTTCAGTCAAGTGAAAAGCCACTCAGGCAAGTGTGAGAAGACGTGTCCAGAGGTCAGAGAATAAGGACTAGAGGTTTAGCAGTAAATGCCAGACTATTGGCTAAGAGCAGGCACTACCTGCCACAAGTTTCAAATACTGAGACATGGTCAGCCTCTCTGAGCCTTAGTTCTCCATCAGTAAAATGATAGCCATATACTAGATGATCTTTCAGATGTCTTCTAACCCCCAAATTCTATGATCTTATGATTTTATAATTCTAAGTTCATTTGACTTAGTTCATAGACCTGATCTATAAGATCCCAAATGTATCCTTTCCTTGTCTTAAGGCTCTCTTGTCTCAAATAAACTCAGGCAAACTAAGTAATAGGGCAAGAAATATTGAGTTATAGGGATGGGACAGAGGCAAGGTTAGGAGGGAAGCAATTTCATTTGACATTAACTGAAATTGGGCATTTCTATCTATATTCTCTCATCTTCTAGAGAAGAGAAACCCTGGGAAGGGCTGGTGACCTGAGATTTCTTTAGCCTGTTAGGAAAGTTAACAGTCAATGACTTGTAAGTGGCCAGAATGTTGTGATGGTCCAAGAGAAAACGGAAAACAACTTTGTGTTCTTGTTTAGGATGGTTATAGTAATGCCACACATTAGATATCCAGCAAGTAGAATGGACTTCAAGGAGCTGTTAGAAAATGTCTGAATGTTTGGGGGAATTGAGGATTTTGTTAAAGGCTATCTAAATGGCCTGTCAATAGAATGTATCAACAACGTACTGTTTCTTCCTCTATACCTCTATCAACTTTTTTTTTAGGAATGCAGATAATAAATCAATACATTCTTGTTATTTAAAAAAAAACCTGAAATAATACAGAAGTATACAGCTGTGGAAGATAGCTCTCTTCATCACTACGCCTCCTCTCTGCCCCATCTCTCTTTGGAGGTACCCACCATCACCACTTGGTATCCTTTCATTTCTTTTTCCTGCCACCTCCTCAGTATTTCAGCACATCCTCCCTCTAAATACCCAATCCTTGGAGACCAGTGATGAGAAGAGGACAAGAAAGAATGAAAAGTTTAGAAATCATCCACTAAGCAACTTGGTGCCAATGGTCTGAAAAGAAAGAAAAATACAAAAAATCATTCCCTTGAGGTGATATCGTGTACATGCTTTTAGATTCTAACCTAGTCTACAACCTGAATATTGCCAGGATGTTGGCAAAAACTCCTGGAAGAAGAAAATACCAAACTGACTAACTTTATCATTCCCATGGGAGGTGTTTCTCTAAAATGATGACTTTGTGGGTAACCAATCCCAGAAAAATTTTAAAGGAAGTTGTTTCAAAACCGTTGTGTTGACAAAGAGATGATAAGAGTATATATGCATGATTAGGGAATGACTAAAATCTGGGGGAAAGTGTTTCTACTTACTATATCTATGCTTAAACTTAACAGAGAGACATGTAACTGTGGGCAGAGTTTAAGCTTTGGGGTGGTGTTATCAACGTGGCATTGTTTCAGGCAGAAAAATAAACGTCATAATCCACAATGGTCACCAAACCAATGTATTTGGTAGACACCACAATTCTAGAAAATGAACTCTCTATGAGGCAGGAACCACATCCTGCTAGTCTTCAAAACGCTTTTCTCTGTTTTCCTTTTAAGCATTTGCTGATAATCCTGAGAGTCTGTGCATTGACTGTAATCAGACACCACTTATTTTCAATGTTACAGCAATGCCTGACACAGAGTATGGCCTCAGTACATATTTATTTGTTGCTTAATTGTGGTCCATTTTTAGTTAGGCCCATTACTGCTTGGTAATGCTTGTACAAAAACTATAGAGTCAAAGCAACCCTGAGTTAAGTAAAGGGTCCTGAAACCTTCTTCGAGGTAGTCAAGCTTCTAGAATAGTCCACAGCGGTGACAACGAGGTGGCTGCTCGGGGGTCAGAACTGCCTGGTGGTAAACACGGCTCTGTGGCTAGAGAACCTGTGCCCGGTCCTGGCTTTGGCACTTGCTAACTGATCTTGGTCAAGTTACTTAATATCTTTCTAAGGTCCTATCTTTCTCATATGTAAAAATTGTAATAATAGTAATATTTTCCTAATAGAGTTGCTGTGAAAATTGAATGAGGTTGTGCTTAGAAGCACATAACAAGTACTCAGTAAATCAAAAAATCCTCCCAAACTGATCACGAGCTTTCTGTTTCTTCTGAAGTTACAGCAGCATTTTCAGATGGAAATGTTTTATGTATGGTGGTATTCAGGAGGCTAGTGATACGTAAAGGCTGAATATAAAGTTTGATATTTTAATCTTTTTCTAGATGATTGTACCACATGTAAATACATGAATTAAGTACAGCTGTGCCTCAGATTCTCTCCAGGACACTCACAATATGTGCTGGTCCTCAGGTTCCATGAGCTATGGTCATGCTCTGATTAGTTTCCCCCAGGAAAAGGTTAAGTTCCTAATTTTCTCATTTCTATTACAGTTTTACACCTGCAGTAGAACTCAAAGAAAGAGGAAAGAAAGGCAAAGCAGTTCACTTTGCTGAAATTGATGGTCCAGCTTCAGACAGGTAGCTTAACTTAGCACCATGGCAGTGTTGCTGATAGCACCTCTCAGCAGAATGGCTTAAGCCTCTGCAGACGCTAAGAAAATATCATTCCCATCATCCTAGGTTGAAATGCAAATAGCCATCAAGGAAGGAACATGCACTATTTCACAATTATGGTGGGAGTTACAATCATCCCAATAATGTATCCCTGTGATAATTTGGCTATTAGCAAATTTTCACCTTCTTTAAAAAAAATCTGAAAATAATAGCTATGCCAAAAATAGATGATTTAAATGATCTGTTTTGGATCAAATGGTATTTACATTTTATGTAAGGCAGTGTGCATTCCTTCTACCCCTAGCATAGTAAATATAATGTTTAATAAAATGTATTCCAAAATGATCCTACATTAAATGAAACCCACACATGACACTCAGGGTCTCCTTACTTTATAGTAAACACCTCATGTGCCTCAGGGTAGATTAAATACAACTAAAACCTTTGAAAGCACTACTAGAGACTCTTATATCCCCAAAACAGGTTGACAGATAAAAGGTTTGCTTTAAGAGAGGATAAGTCACCCAAAGGCTTAGAGAAACGAAGTCAGCAGGGCAACGTTACACTCCACGATGCTAAATGTGAGTAACTGCTTCATCATCCTTACATGTATTACTTGGTGTCAACCTCTAAGGCAGCTCTTTGTCCCTCTTTCAATTGTCCATCTTCTCTCCTTTCAGTTGTTGCTTTGCTTTTGCTACAAGATACTGAGATGCAGCATATCTGTTCTTTTACAACATTTATGAGGTATGTAATGCTTGTGAGACATTTTATTTTATTTTATTTTTTATTTTTTTATTTTTTGTGGTACGCGGGCCTCTCACTGTTGTGGCCTCTCCCGTTGCGGAGCACAGGCTCCGGACGCACAGGCTCAGCGGCCATGGCTCACGGGCCCAGCCGCTGC
>NC_041224.1:145862560-145910013 GCF_002837175.3 Physeter macrocephalus
CGGCATGTGGGATCTTCCCGGACCGGGGCACGAACCCGTGTCCCCTGCATCGGCAGGCGGACTCGCAACCACTGCGCCACCAGGGTAGCCCTTGTGAGACATTTTAGATCTTTTATCCTTTATTTTGAAATCATCCCATCTGATAAATGTTGACAAATCTGATTTTTGGAGAAAGAGCTGGCTCTATGCAAGCCATTCTCTCAGGATTCAGTTTCAAAGACTGAGACCAAAGAGAGGAAGCCAGAAGTCACAGGAGCCCAAAATAAAGTCCAGGGCAAGGAGTACGGTGAACACGTTGTCAGAGTCCCATTGAGACTGCACTATGTATATGTTGGTTAAAGGGTTTACTCATTTACTGAAGATCAGGTTTCTCCACTAGTCATGTTTGGCAGCCCCAACAAGTACTAGGTGTGTGACTCTGGGTGAGCTTTTTGATCTTCCCGAGCCTCAGTTTCCTTGGATACAAAATTGGAAGTAATGGTGTCTCCACGTGGCTGTACGTGGAAGGTGCTTCTCATGGCAGCTGCACTTGTAAGTGCTCAGTGAGAGTTGGGTATCTTACGCTGTGGGCAGCGCTCACAGATTCCCTCAGCATTCAGTAAGGGCCGCGTATGGCAAACACCTGAGGTTCTCTGCCTGAAGGTTTATTCTATGGCAGGAGCACACTCAGCTTGACTGCAGGGCTACAGGGCAAGCTTGGGGCACTAGGAAGTCAGTGCCCGAGAAGCAGCCTCCAGTCAGTGACGTGCTGGAAGGAGAGTTGGTAGATAAATATCCCAGCTTCCATCTGTCAGGATAACTCTAAGTTTTCTACGCTGTCTTCTAGAGTCCCGCATGGTACTGAACTACATTGGTCCACAGTGATAACGAACTTGTTAACATCCCCTTTCCATCTCACCTCCCCACTCCCCTACTGATGTTTCTTGTGATCACTTCCTAGTAAAGTACTTACTCGCAAATCTGTCTCATGGTGTGTTTCTGGGAGAACCCAACCTAGGACAGGTAGTTATTAATACTGTGAAAAAAAAGTCTGCAATGCTCATCTTCATCCTGCTCTCAGGGTACGGTTAAGGAATGCATGCCAGAGTAAGAATTTCCGTTTGGGGCTAGAAAAGAAGCAGCAAAAATCTTGTAAGAATATTTAGAAAGAAAACAAAGCCTTCTAGTTTTAAAACAAATGAGATAGGATTGTAAATCAATGCAGTCTTTTTGGAGAGCAAAACTTAACGAAACTTTAATGTGCAGATGTTCTCTGTCCTAGCAATTTCACTTCTAGGAAGTTACTCAAAGATGTGGCTATAAGAATAATTACTGGGCTTCCCTGGTGGCGCAGTGGTTGAGAGTCTGCCTGCTGATGCAGGGGACGCAGGTTCGTGCCCCGGTCCAGGAAGATCCCACATGCCACGGAGCGGCTGGGCCCGTGAGCCATGGCCGCTGAGCCTGCGCGTCCAGAGCCTGTGCCCCGCAACGGGAGAGGCCACAGCAGTGAGAGGCCCGCGTACCGCAAAATAAATAAATAAATAAATAAATAAATAAATAAAATAGCAGTCCCTTAAAAAAAAAAAAGAATAATTACTGCAGCAATGTCTATAATATTTTTTAAAAACCTGAATATCCATCAGTAGAGGATTAGTTAAATAAATTATGAGCTATAACATACTTTATCCACCTGTTTAAAAAAATTAGGAAAATCTACACATGGTATCATGGAAAGAGGTCCATGCTACACAGGTAAGTGACAGAAGCAAGTTGCAAAGACTTGTATATACAGCATTATTCCATTTATTACCAAAAAAAAAAGAGTAAGGCATATATTCATGCATATGTATGTGTGCTGGTGGGGGAGGACCTTATATGTGATTGCCTGTGCTCCAGAAGGGTTAGGATGGATTCATGCCAAACTCTTAACAGTGGCTACCACTAAGGAGTAGGATGGTGACAAAGGAGTGAGGGGAGAGTCTTTTTACATGTTACATTGTGTACATATTTTAAACAACAACAAAAAATTACCTGTATTATAAAAACACTTTAAAAATGAAAACTAATTGGTAAGCAAAACTATAATTCAGTTGTGACCTCTCAAAAAATTTTGTTTACAAAAATCAGGTTTCTTATATCTTCAACAGTTACAGTAGATAGAATTTAAATGGTAAATTAGTTGTGTGATGGGTATGGTAACATGTGTTTCTACTTATTCTTGTGTGCCCATATATTTTTTTATGACAAGCTTTATGTTTGAGATATGTTATCATTATTTTCTTTTAATCTCCCCATAGGAATAAGAATCTTGACAATTTCCTCATGGCATTGTTGTACTATTTATATTATTACTTGGAAAAAATCTCACAGGAAAAGAAACCCAAAAGCTGTGTGGTGTAAGTAGAATTTTGTAGTGTACTTTATTTTTATTGATTGATTTATTTATTTTTGGCCACGCCAAGCAGCTTCCAGGATGTTAGTTCCCTGACCAGGGATCGAACCCAGGGCCCTGGGAGTGAAAGCACTGAGTCCTAACCACTGGACTGCCAGGGAATTCCCTGTAGTGCACTTTAAAGCTTCATCACTGCCAGTATTAAAACTAACTTTTGTCTAGGGTAAAGAGATGATGGAAATTTAAAAATCTTGGAGTATGCTAAAACATTTTACAGGGAGGAGTTCACCAGTTTTAAAGCTCACTGAATAATTCAGATGGGTATTCTGTTAACTAAATATTGCAAATAATATAGACCAGCACTGCCCAATAGAAGAGTATGCCCAATATGTGAGAGCCATATATGTAATTTAAACTTTTCTGATACCATATTTTTAAAATGTAAAAAGATACAGGTGAAATTAATTTTAACAAGATATTTTATTTAACCCAATGACTCAAAAATATTATCATTGCAACTTGTAGTCAATACTAGGAAGTTATTGATGAAATACTTTACTTTTTTGTAGTAAGTGTTTGAAATGGTGTCTATTTTACAAATACAATATACCTCAATTCAGACTAGCCACAGTCAGTGCTCAGTAGCTACATGTGGCTCACAGCTACCATATTGGACAGTGCAGATATAGATATTGTTTCTATGTTTTTCATGCTTACAAAGTTCTTGCTGAAGGGTTTGTAAGCATCTAATGAAAAAAACTAAGAATTTAAAAAATTAACAGATATGACCAAAATGATATTACATATCATAGAAGAAAACGACTTCTTAGGCTACATGTGAAGAATTTAATCACTTTAGGTGGAGGTGGCTCGGAACTATACAGGGCAAGGATCTGGGAACTCAGAGTCCAGAGCAGAACAATGCCTCTCAGGCTTGGTGACCTTTGCAAGCCATGGAACTTTCCCATTGCCCAGGCTGCCCTCCCCAGTATATGTGGAACCGACCCAGTGATTTTGCTGTTAGGAATGCTGGATAGAGTCATCAATTTGTTGTTGTAGAATGTTTTCAAAATGCAAAATCCTTGCATATAAACAAGCAGTTTGAAAATTTTTGTGGATAGATACATGTCTTGGGATAGCAGTTTTGTAAAGAACCAAATAAATAATTCAAACACTGCTACTACAGTAAAGCCATTATAATATGCAACATCCAGCAGAGCAGCCAGAGATCATGAAGTGTTTCTGTGGTAGCAAGCAAATGGGCTCAAGCCAGCTGTGGGCTCAGAAGGTTTGAGGAGTCTTACTATTTCCAAAGAAGAAATTTATTAGACTTTGGTAGCATATTAGCTTATATTTTGTATGGTTTTTTCTAATTCTGTGGGTTATTGCTAATCAAGCAGAGACATTGTTGGGAGGGGCAGGATGAATTGGGAGATTGGGATTGACATACATACACTCTTGATACTATGTATAAAATAGATAACTAATGAGAACCTACTGTATAGCTCAGGGAACTCTACTCAGTGCTCTGTGGTGACATAAATGGGAAGGAAATCCAAAAAAGAGGGTCTATGTGTATATGTATAGCTGATTCACTTTGCTGAACAGTAGAAACTAACACAATGTTGTAAGGCAACTATACTCCAATAAAAATTTTTTAAAAAAGCAAAGACATTGTTTCATTTCTTAATTTATAGAAACAGATAACAGAAGAAAAGTTTCTTAGTTATTTTTAAAATATACTAAAGGGCTTCCCTGGTGGCGCAGTGGTTAAGAATCCACCTGCCAATGCAGGGGACACGAGTTTGAGCCCTGGTCTGGGAAGATTCCCACATGCTGCGGGGCAGCTAAGCCCACAAGCCACAACTACTGAGCCCGCGTGCCACAACTACTGAAGCCCACGCACCTAGAGCCCGTGCTCCGCAACAGAAGAAGCCACCGCAATGAGAAGCCTGTGCACCACAACGAAGAGTAGCCCCTGCTCGCCACAACTAGAGAAAGCCCGCACACAGCAATGAAGACCCAACGCAGCCATAAATAAATTTAAAAATTTATTAAAAAATAATAAAATAAAATATACTAAAAATTATTAGAACCCAATGATATACGGTAGACTTTCATGGAAGGAATCAGTTACAGAATGACAAAGAAAAATCCAAGCCTTAAAATTAATGGTTCTGTGGTGTGATTCTAAAAAAAGCATAACAACTTTTCATTGTCAAGCTTCCAGTAGTCAGTTGGTTTATTTATTATAATAGAAACAAATATAAATTACATTGAGATATCTGGATATAAACTTTAAGAAAAAAATTAATTTCCATCAAAATAGTGAGGTGTAACAGGGATAATAGTAGCATTCACTTTACAGTTATTGTCCAGATTAGATGAGTTAATGCATATTATCTTAGCTTAGTGGCTGGCCCTTGGAAGGAAAGCCTATAACCTGTGAGAGAAGAGCAAGAAGAGTTACAGAAGGATATTAAAGATACACTTTGATGGTCTTAGATGAGTAAATGCCCTAATTCCAGAAGAAAAAACCTTATGCCCATTTAACGGATGATGAAGCTAAGGCTCAGAGAGGTTAAATAGCTGGCTGGTGTACATGCCAAGTTAGCGATGGAGCTGAGGCTAGAACCCAGGTCTCTAACTCCAGTCTCTGCCTAAACCACTGTGTGGTGTCCCCACATCCCTTTCCAATCAACTCGGCTCTCTGTCCCCGAGTTTATCCATTTGTAATTAGGACTTACAGCTTGCTTCTGAACAAAGGTACAATTATGTATGCAGTTTTAAACATATCATAAGTATTTTCAAGTTATTACAATCTTTGTAATTATAATTTTTAATGGTGGCATAACTTTCCATCCAGCTACTGTATGTTAATAACTTACTGACCTACCTATTAAGAAGCAATGTAGTATAGTAGTTAAGGGTACAGACTTTGGTGCCTGGCTTCAATCCCACGGGGGGATTCATATGTTAGGTTAATGTCAAATCCTTAAATAGTACTTGGCTCTATTACTACAGCCTGTATTACTACTCCTATTATCCCTCTATTTTATATATTTTAGGAGTCTCCAGTTTTTCTGATGGTCAAATAGATAAATAATAATTGCATTGAATATCTTCATGCGTTAGATTTCTCCCCTAACTTTGGATGATTTTTTACAAAGAATAAATTTCCTGGAGAGATTATTGGATCGGCGCGAACCCGGTTCCCCTGCATCGGCAGGAGGACGCGCAACCACTGCGCCACTAGGGAAGCCCCCCTGGGTTTATTTTAAATGCCAGGCTCTACCCAGACCTACTGAGCCAAACAAAGTTTATGACCAATTGTATGGCTCTTGAAATTATTACTAAAAATTTTTCTGAAGGGTTATACCTGGGTTTATTTTATTTTATTATTTTTTTTTTTTGTGGTATGTGGGCCTCCCTCGGTTGGCCTCTCCCGTTGCGGAGCACAGGCTCCGGACGCGCAGGCTCCGGACGCGCAGGCTCAGCGGCCATGGCTCACGGGCCCAGCCGCTCCGCGGCATGTGGGATCCTCCCAGACCGGGGCGCGAACCCGGTTCCCCTGCATCGGCAGGCGGACGCGCAACCACTGCGCCACCAGGGAAGCCCCCCTGGGTTTATTTTAAATGCCAGGCTCTACCCAGACCTACTGAACCAAAATCTGGAATAGGGGTTGGCCTTGGGAATTTGCACTTTTAGCAAACACCCCAGGCAATTCTTACATATATTAAAACTTGAGAACCATTGGCGGAAACGTTTCAAAGCATTTCTTTGTTGTTGTTTGGTTTGCTTTGTTTTCAACAGCAAAAGAAGAGATTAACTATAGGCAGGTCTGGCAAAGCAGGAGTGAGGATGAAGGAAGGAAACAGGGAGGCAGGCACAGAGATGGTCACCGGGGTGCTCGTGGGTGTGTGTGTGTTGGGTTTATATGATATTTGGGCATTTAAAGTTGGAACCCACCTTATCTATTCCAGAAACTCATTTTATTCCAATTACTCACAGCCCTTCTCACCACCGTGATAATGTTTTGTGCTTTGAAACATCTGTATTATCCTTAAACCCACCGCCTTTCCCCACAGCTTATCCTCATGCGGTCAGTCTAGTGGTTAACATCAGAAGGGGCGGTATGTTGTCTTTCTTGTTTAGAGTGCATTTCGTTTGGCTTTTATCTTTCTGAAAATAAAAAGGCAGGGGGAAAAAAAAAAGGCAGGGAAAAAGCTAGTGACACTTCATTTTTCTTTTTTTTTTTTTTTGCGGTACGCGGGCCTCTCACTTTTGTGGCCTCTCCCGTTGCGGAGCACTGGCGCCAGACGCGCAGGCTCAGCGGCCATGGCTCACGGGCCCAGCCGCTCCACGGCATGTGGAATCGTCCCGGGATCTTCCCGGACCGGGGCACGAACCCGTGTGCCCTGCATCGGCAGGCGGACTCTCAACCACTGCGCCACCAGGGAAGCCCCACTTCATTTTTCAATAGCAATCATTGGAATGTATTGTCGGCAATGTTTCCTACTATACTGTACCGCAAAAATGTCTAAAATTAGGCTTCAGACATGCTGTAACCTAAAAACAGGTTGCCTTTAGAAAGGTTGCCTAATCATTGGAATGTATTGTCGGCAATGTTTCCTACTATACTGTACCGCAAAAATGTCTAAAATTAGGCTTCAGACATGCTGTAACCTAAAAACAGGTTGCCTTTTAGAAAGTACATTTGCAATTCAATTGGAACTGGGGCTGTGTTTTCACAGGGAAGCAAGGTGATTGTAATTGATGCCAAAGTTCCCAGAGTGGTATTCCACAGATGCCTCCTTAGCAAACACAGAACTGAGGGTGGGCAAACGTTGAGTAGTTCAAACATTGAGCCCCCGAACTTAGTAATAACGTCAGAAACCCAGGGGAAGCTAAGGTGGGAAAGAGTCTCCATGGCTGTTTTAGCAAAACAGCAGGAAAATTGGCTGCTAACTGCCACAGAAACTAGTATAGGGAATTTGTTAGTTGAGCTGTTCTATATAAATTAGGACTTCCTGTGTATAAAATTGAGGATACATATACAATTTATAAAGAATCTATTAAAAAAGTGAATATTCAGCATAAACTTGAGATGCTGATTACAATGATAAATATCGAAGGACTTTGAGGAACTTTCTCTGCCACAGCTCAAATAAAATAAATGAAATGGTAAGTGAGATGTGTTGACTCACTTATGTTTCTTTCAAAATAGTTTATACTTCTGACTTTTTACTAATTAATATAGACATTTGCCAACATTAATCCAGATTATTGTTTTTCTTTTCAGGGGCCTTGTAGAGAAAAAAGAGATGGAATCAGTTATCAGTAAATTAGAAGCTGCACAGAAATACTTGGCACAGAAGTACTGTGTCCTCGTCCTGGGCTTGGGAATGCCTGATAAGCATCACATGTGCTGCGGAAAGTAAGTCCCCACTTAGGATTTTGTTAGATCTTCACTTGTGTGTAGATCCACATCCTTAAAACCCTTAGCTTTGACTTTTGGTGCCCCTGAGAAAGATTCCTTTTTTGTTGTGCAGAATCACTGGGGTCAGCTGAGACTCTGTCCCAAACACATGTGACGTCTTGTTTGAGAGAGCCAAATGAGTATAGGAAGAATCCCAGAATCTTGGCTGATATTTTTTTTTCTTTTTTCAAATTAAAGTATAGTTGATTTACAATATTGTGTTAGTTTCAGGTGTGGCAGATGTTTTAACAACCTTCTACTATTTGGGTTTAAATTTCTCTCAGGTTATATCAGTTCAATGAAATCTTGCTTTCTGCCAGGAAGGCTTCTTGCTGTCAGACAAGGGCCACTTGGCTGCCTTGGCCAGGAGGCCGAGTGATGGGCCAGTGTTGAAGCGGGTATCCTGCTGCTTGTTTTGCAGCAACAGTTGTGGGTGTAAGTGCGTAAGGTGGGAGTTGTAAGATAACCCTGTTTGTGGGAAGGTAATTTTTACCTTAGGATAACAGTTCATACACTACTGTAATTAAGATTTTAAAGTGTCTTATCACAGGAAAGTTTGGGGTCACAGGAGAGAAAACTCCAATCCTTAACCCAAAATCTCCTTCTCTTACGTAGTAGTTTCACAACAGGCTCAAGATCCATGCCATGGTCATGGCCAGACCTTTTAAATTTTTTTAAAACTTTATTGGAAAAGAACCCAATACATGATTTCTCTCTCTCCACATTCCCCCACATTTTCAAAATACAAATATTTGTATTGTACATACTTTTTTGTGTTCACATTTTTTCTGTGTACCTTCTTCTATTATTCTGCTTATATAATCTCACCTACCACTTTGAATAACAACTGTAGTCATTCTGTTGCATAATATACCAGTTTGCTTAACCATTCCTCTTGTGTACATTTGTGTGGTTTCAGTTTTT
This sequence comes from Physeter macrocephalus, assembly GCF_002837175.3. Classification (NCBI taxonomy): domain Eukaryota; kingdom Metazoa; phylum Chordata; class Mammalia; order Artiodactyla; family Physeteridae; genus Physeter; species Physeter macrocephalus. Next base: position 145,871,335 of record NC_041224.1, read on the forward strand.
CTGCTTTCTAATGTTTTTGCATTGAATATCTTTATATAAATAACTGTGTTCATTTGGGCTGTTTACTTATGGCTTATTACCCAGAATGTACTTATCTGGAAGGCATGAACAATTTTATAGCTCTTGTTACATATTGCCAGATTGTCCTTTAAAAAGGTTAAAACATTCTTTATCACCATAAGCAATAAGCATACTTGCTTTTATTAGTTTAATATTTTTGATAGCTTAAAGGTATATAAAAATCTTAAGGATATTTTATTTGACTGAATATTTTTCATGACTATAGAGTTTGTATTCTTTTTTTGTGTAAAATAATTTATTGCCTGTTCCTCCTCTAGTTTTAACCATCTATCAAGTGGAAACTGGGAATTTGTATAATTTATATTTCATATAGCAAGGATTGGTTACTTGTTTTTTCTAGTTTGTTGCTTTCATTTTGATATTTACGTTTTTGCACGTTATGAAAATGTTTTTAGTTTTTATTTATTTGAACATTTCCACCTTGTTTCTGATGCTATTCAATAGTCATACAAGTTCTTGCATTCCTGGGTTCATTCTGTTCATTTCCAGGCTAAACTCCTCACCTTTCGTTCTTAGTTTTTAAAAATAGGATTAAAAAAAAAAAAAGCTTTGATCCATTTGAAATTTGTTATATCTGATCAGATGAGCCATGAATCTAAGATATTTTTTCTTTACTAATAGCCAACTTTCCTGTAATAGTTATTAGTGATTTTTTTCCACTGTAACATTTGTTTATTAGATGTTGAATTTTTCTAATATTTTAACCCATTTTAGGGAATTCCTATTGAATTTCTTTGATTAGTTTTTCTGTTTTAAACATCAGAACTATACAGCTTATATTTTGCTTTGCTTTATTCAACAAACATTATTGTTCTGTGGTAATGGTGGTGCTAAGTGCCCGGGTACAAGGAAAATGGTCTCTCCTTTCAAGGAGCATACAGTCTATTGGAGGAGTCATCAGGTAAGGAAACCAGTGACTGGTGCAACAGAGGTATAGACAGAGATTGGGCACCCAAAGCAGGAAAGGCGAGGAGCAGTGGACCTCAGGGAGTGCAGGCAGTGAGCTGGGCTGGAAAGGAGGTGATTTAGCTGAAAACAAGTACTCACTCCTATTACCTCCAGAAACCTTGTATTTGGTGATCTTGCCTATTTGAGATCAATTTCACTATTAATCAAGTTCTAAGCAATATCTACCAAGAACCTTTTATCGTTTATTGTATTAAGACCTATACTTTAGCTTAGGAAATAGTGTCATCTTTGCTATATTGAATCCTCTCAAAGAGCTGTAAGTTGTATTCTCCATTTATTCATATTGTTCTTTATTTTGTCCATTAAAGTTTTACATAGTAATCGTTAAAGAAATTTGTGTGGTCCTAAATTAGATTAGCACTTATGTATTCACGTAATCAATTTTTTAAATACCAATGTGAAGATTTGGTTTATTTATTTGTTTTTAATTGTATAAGTGCTTCATGAACATATCCTAAGGGTAAAAAATTTAAATAGTTATGTATATAGTTTATAGTTAGTTAGTATGTAGAGTTAAAAATTAAAGTCTCCTACTTCCTCCACCATCCTTCAATATCAATCTCTCCCCAGAAGTAAGTACTGTTACTTCTGGCTCGATGTATGTCCTCTTGGTTTTCTATCCAATTATACGTATGCACTTACATTGTTGTTGTTAAATACATCGGATAATGCTATGTTGTCATTCTGAAATGTGCTTTTTTCACTTGTAAATCTTGGATATTTTTGAAGATGAGTACACGTAGATCTACCATATTCTTTTTTAAAAATGGAATAGTTCTTAAACCATGGATATTATGGATTTATTATCATTAACTGATTATTTCCCTGTTGATGCATGTTTGGTAATATATTTTTGATGACAAAAATATATAAGAATGCATTTGGTTTTATCGGTTTATGTCATAACCTATGACACATAGGTTAAACACATTTCCTGCCTATGTAAAATTTTAATTTATCTCCTTGGATTTTCTAGGTATATAATCATATCATCTGTAAAAGGTAGTTTTTAATTTCATTTTTTCCTAGAGTCATATTTAAAATTTTTAATTAGCTATAGTAGTAGCATTTCCTGTATCTAATTCCATTAAAGAAGTGACTGAAGTCAGCCTTGCTTTTTTTCTGTTATAAAAGAGAATAAGCTAGCACATGCTATTTACTTATTGTATTGACCCTTAGTTTAAGTGATGAATTATTTGTCATGTCAAGAAAATAACTCATTGTTTCCCTATATGTTCAAAAATAGTTTTGTTCTTTCTTTTTATAAAATTAATGCATAGTCGTGTACAATAATTAATCAATGCATAAAAAGGAAAGAGTAAATCTGTTGTCAACATTTCATTTGTTATCCTTTCAGACATCTCTATATGCACACCCAGACACACAATTTTACATAAATAAATAGAATTTATTATTCTATAACATTACACCTGTAAAATATACCCAAAACATACTTACTTAATAGATCAGTTGTGAAAATTAAATGATATAATACATATAAAACACTTAGACCCATCCTTGGCACATACTATGTATTCAGTAAAGTTAGCTATTATTATTCCTTTTTTGTTGTTATTATTGTTATTGCTATTAATCTGTGGAATATGGTAGTAAATATAACTCTACAACATCACCTTTAATGGCTTCCTGTTATTCCAAATATATTTAACTTATTGATGAACAGTTGGAATATTTCCTTTTTAAATATTAGGAATAATACTGCAATGAACTTTCTTATACCTATATTTGATGTACTTGTCTAGTTTGTCCTAAAGATAAATTTTTTACAGTAGAATTCCTGGGTCAAAGAGAATGCATATTTAAATATGATGGATATGTTTAAATTTTAAAAGTCCTGTTCAAGAATAGATGTTACTATGGACAAGAAAATAAATGGAAAAACAGATAATTTGTTAGAGTAAAGGGACTATGGGCGATTTAAAAAGTGCCTTGCATTATGGAGGACTTCCCTGGTGGCACAGTGGTTAAGAATCCACCTGCCAATACAGGGGATACAGGTTCAATCCCTGGTCCGGGAAGATCCTACATGCCACGGAGCAGCTAAGCCCGTGCAGCACAACTACTGAACCTGCACTCTAGAGCCCGCGAGCCACAACTACTGAGCCCGCGTGCCACAACTACTGAAGCCCGTGTGCCTACAGCCCGTGCTCTGCAACAAGAGAAGTCCTGTTATTCCAAATATATTTAACTTATTGATGAACAGTTGGAATATTTCCTTTTTAAATATTAGGAATAATACTGCAATGAACTTTCTTATACCTATATTTGATGTACTTGTCTAGTTTGTCCTAAAGATAAATTTTTTACAGTAGAATTCCTGGGTCAAAGAGAATGCATATTTAAATATGATGGATATGTTTAAATTTTAAAAGTCCTGTTCAAGAATAGATGTTACTATGGACAAGAAAATAAATGGAAAAACAGATAATTTGTTAGAGTAAAGGGACTATGGGCGATTTAAAAAGTGCCTTGCATTATGGAGGACTTCCCTGGTGGCACAGTGGTTAAGAATCCACCTGCCAATACAGGGGATACAGGTTCAATCCCTGGTCCGGGAAGATCCTACATGCCACGGAGCAGCTAAGCCCGTGCAGCACAACTACTGAACCTGCACTCTAGAGCCCGCGAGCCACAACTACTGAGCCCGCGTGCCACAACTACTGAAGCCCGTGTGCCTACAGCCCGTGCTCTGCAACAAGAGAAGCCACCGCAATGAGAAGCCCGTGCACCGCAACAAAGAGTAGACCCCGCTCGCTGAAACTAGAGAAAGCCTGTGCACAGCAGCGAAGACCCAACACAGCCCAAAAAAAAAAAAAAAAAGTGCCTTGCATTATCAAACAAGTTGTTGGATCTTTTGAGACCTAGACTATGATATTTACTGTTTTCCTGTTCTCTCTTAAGGTTGTATGATTTGTCCCCACTGCTTTGTTATAGTTTGAGAATCTAAAACGCTTAATGAAAATCTATATTATACTTTGCTGTTCTCACCTGGTTTCTCCAATTTATTTTACTTTATTTTTTATCATTACCATTAACCCTTACTAAATATCTTACTCTATCTGCATTTTAATGTCTTTCACGTGAGCGTGGATTTCTACCCTTTCATGTAGTGAACTTCATAACAATTCCATGTGGTTAAATTTTTGTCTTTTTTCAATTTTTCTGAGTCTTGAAACCTTTTCCCTCCACCTACAAAAAGAAACATCAGGTGGGACAGAGACTGTATTGGTTTAATAACTTCATTGTTTAGTTGGAATAGGTTCGCTCCAGGCTTCTCCAGGGTCTAAGGGGCAAGTATGTTCTCTCCACTCTTCTTGGCTATTTATAAGGACATACATTGGTCTATAATGTTTAAAGGCAAAAATGCATGTGAGATTTTCTCAAATAGGGACTTGATGTTTATTAATGTTTATATCAATATATTTTCAGTTCAGGCTCATTGTCTTTGTTTTTTGGTTTTATTTGGCATTGTTGGCCATTTCTCTTCTCTTGCACCCTTCTTGTCCACAGTGGTAGCTATACCCAGTCTGCTTCCCATGTCTACCATCTCTGTGATTCACTTTGTGTGGTTTACCATGATTTGGGAATGCCCTCTTAATGCATCTCCAGCAACATTCATTCTTTATTCTACTACATCATTTCTGCTCTTGAGAGTTTTCACTGCTACGTTCAGTTCTTTTATGGAGTTGACAGGTTTAGTGCTGTCTTCCAGTGCAGCAGCCATGAAAACGTGCCACTCAGATCTGCTACAGTGCAGGGTGTAATTGACCAGCGGCCCCTGCTGCTGCACTCTGAATCCACCACCAGGTTTGTGCTGAGGCCACTCTTCCCATGGACTGCCTCCAGCCAATGTCTGAGGGCAGCGGACACACTAAAGCAGGCTCATTCCTGCCAGACATGGGACTCCTCGGGTAGGTGACTTTGGCTTGAGGGCTTCCCTTTGGCCTGGTCAGAACTTTCCTGTGAGGCGTAGTAGTAGAAGGAATAGAGAGGGATTTAAAATTGGGGATTGAGAGTTCAGCATCAAAAAACATTCCTGTGGCCCAAATACAGAAGGCCTTTCCGGGTCCCTAGAGCTCTTGGTAGAGATTCAGCTTGCCACAGACTCCCTTATTTAGGAAGAAGTGGTGTTTTCTCTTCTTGACAAAACTTTTAAGAAAGGTATTATAGTAAAATTATAGTCAACTTTATAAATTTTCCTATTTAATCACTTGTAAAAATCACCTTTTCTCAACTTAACATTAATTTCTTCTGTCTTTAAAGCGTCACATCTAATTAAGAAAACTAGACTTTAAGTTTTGTATCAGTCAGCTCAGGCTACCATAACAAATTGTCACAGATTGGATGGCTTAAATGACAGAAATTTACTTTCTCATAGTTCTGAAAGCTGGAAGTCTGAGACCAGGATGCCAGCATTGTCAGGCTCTGGTGAGGGTCCTCTTCCTGGCTTGCAGATAGCTGCCTTCTTACTGTGTCCCCCATGGTGGAGAGAGAGAACCCTAGTCTCTCTTCCTCTTCTTAAAAGGACAAAAATCCCATTATGGGGCCCCACCTTCATGACCTCATCTAAACCCAGTTATCTCCCAAAGGCCCTGCCTCTAAGCACCACCACATTGGGGGATTTAAGGGCTTCAACATATGCATTAGGGTGGTAGGGGGAGACACGAACATTCAGTCCATAACAAGGTTAGAAAAACACCTACTCTAAAAAAATTTTTAAAATATATTGCCCATATTGTTCAATTTTTAAAAGAACATAGGCATTGCAAACTAATTTGGAGATGAAAAACAAACTGTAAATATATCATAATTAGAGTTTTTTAAAAATAATTTATTTATTTTATTTATTTTTGGCCGTGTTGGGTCTTCACTGCTGCGCGTGGGCTTTCTCTAGTTGTGGCGAGCGGGGGCTACGTTGCGGTGCGCGGGCTTCTCATTGCTGTGGCTTCTTGTTGCAGAGCACGGGATCTAGGCGCGCGGGCTTCAGTAGTTGCAGCACGCAGGCTCAATAGTTGTGGCTCACAGACTCTAGAGCTCAGGCTCAGTAGTTGTGGTGTACAGACTTAGTTGCTCCATGGCATGTGGGATCTTGCCGGACCAGGGCTCGAACCCGTGTCCCTTGCATTGGCAGGCGGATTCTCAACCACTGTGCCACCAGGGAAGCCCCATAATTAGAGATTTTATCATATCTTTTAGTTTCCTAGTTATAGAACCTCCACTTAAGTTGTACTTTTAACAGTACCTTTTTATTACAATATATTTTTTATACAAACTTTTAAAGGAACTCATGTTTGCAAGTAAGTGATTGCCTCAGTTTAGTACTAGCTCATTTCCAGATGGTCTTTTTGCCGTTGTAGGCAATGTCACCTACTTTCCTCCTGCTTGTTGGATAGCAATTTGGAGAAGAATCAGTTTGGAGCTCACCAGCCACCATTCACATGACAAATTTTATACAGGTCAAATTGCTGAACAAAGGATATTGAGGAAAACAGTTTATAGCATGTCCTTACCAGTAAAAGTTGTTAATTGGCCGTGGGTGTTGATTGTGTCCTTGAATGAAGTTTATATTGCTCTTTTGGTTGTTTTTATCTAGGAGAAGATAAGGACAATGTTTTTGCCAGTTGTGAGTGATTACCTGATTTTAACATATCATTATTTAACTAACTTCTTCGCAATGTGAACAATCTGATATTCGCATGAGAACATTTTCATGTGTATTTTCTAATTTTTCTCTCTAATGTATGCATACTTAATATTGGATTAGAACACCTTATCCCTGGAGATAAATTAACGGTTTTAGTAGAACCAGCAATTTGGGGGCTGTTAATTTAGTGCTTTCATATTTCTTGAGAAGTAGGAGGACATGCCTTTCTATTGTAAATGCATCTGTGAAATCCTGATATTACAAAAGCTTTGGCAAAATTTTGATGAACATGTTCAGTAAAAGCTCTCTGTGTTTTCCGTGGTAGATAAGAAAACCTCCTCATGGCACAAGCCATAGAATTAGATCTGATCTTTGGTTATGGCCAATTCTGGCTCCAACCCCACCTCTACCCTAGGAGGTATACCCTCCTCCTCTGCGGTCAGTGCAGCTGTCACCTGACTGGTGACCAAAGAGGCTGGCTGTGGAGATGAGGATGGGGAGAAAGGCGTTTCTTTGAAGCTCAGGTGTTTAAATCATCTTTAAGCCCTCCTCCTGCCACCTCCAGTCACTTGCACCAAGGCCTCTTTTCCCTCCCCCAAACACATTCCTTTGAAATTTCTCTTCCCTTGTACAGAGCAGGCCTTGACCATCATTTAAACCTGACTTCACCTAAGGCAGCAGGGGGCAAGTGGGAGCACAGTTTTTTTCTCTCTCCAGCCCAGAACCCCATGGGTCTGGCCCTAGGCTTTGCACCCCTTCAGGAATGACTAAAAATATGATAAGCTCTCCTCATTTTGGTTTAGAACTAAGAGTCTAATATAGCAAGAAGGAATAAGAAAGCACATAACAGGCCACTGACAATCTCTGGGTTTACCAACAGCTTGGCTTTCCCCTCTTTCCTTTGGATTCCGCCCTCATGGGTAAATGTACTGCGTCTTTATTGACCAGCACGGCAGCCAGTTGCCACGTGTGGCTATTGAGCACTTGGAATGTGGCTGGTCCACGTTGAAATGTGCTGTAAGTGTAAAATATACACTATACAAAAAGTTTAAAAATGAATAAACATAATTTAAAATATTGATTACATATTGAAATGATAAGATTTGGGGGGCTGGGGTACAATATATTATTAAAATTAATATCACCTGTTTCTTTTTACTGTGGCTCCTAGAAAGTTTTAAGTTACATTTGTGGCTTGCATTATATTTCTATTGGATTGCGCTGTTATCAACCCTGTTTCAATTTGTAGAGGATTTGGAGGGCCTAAATTTGTTATTTATACTCAGTACATTTCTAAATTTATAACCAATTTATAATTATTATGTACTTATTAAAATTATAGAATATATTTATAGTTATTTTATATGTATAAAATTAAAATATAAAAATAATTTTTTAGAAAAGGAAAACGACTCAGGATTCACCAGCAAGAGATGAACTGGCAGATTTAAATGTGCTCATTCCCAAATGTACTCATTCTCTGGCTCCATTTCCTGAACTCATTTCAGTTTTACATGCAGAGCTAAATCAGAATGGTCAAAAGAAATTTAAAAAAAAAAAAAAAAAAAAAGAAGGGTCAGAAGAAACCCACTACATTCTGTTCTTAATTTCTGCACTGTGAGCTATATCGGTTTGCTGTGGACTTTAAGAGAGAAAGAAGTCCCAGTTTTGTGACAACTTGAGGAAAAGGAGAGGAGATTCATGGTACCTTCTCTTCTAATGTTTAAAAAAAGAAAAACGAAAGAAAAGGAGAGAAAGTGTGTGTTTCCTGGTCAATCACTCTGTCATTTCAAAACCTTGCTAAGATGGTGCTGGTTTGGGTTGTGCCAGCGTAAATGCTGCTCTAAACCTTCTCCCAAGGACACAGGCCAACTCAGTATTCCAAAACCAGAGTTTGGTTAGTTTCCGCTTCAGCTTGACAGGTGTGCATGGTCTCTGGTTTCAGCTGGCAGAGGCAGTGGAAGGGCGGGAATACCACAGAAGCACTCTTGTTGGGTAAAGGCTTTAGGTGACACAGAAGGAGGCTTGTCCTAAAAAGTTTCTGCTGGGCTCTGTTGTTTAATGGTTTCAACTCTAAAATATTTTAAAGAAAAAGCTTATTTTCCTAGCATTCTGGGTTACAAGGACAAATGTGTAGACCTGACAGGCCTGATTTTTAGTTCATACCCTGTCCCTAATTAAATATATGTCTTTGGACTTCAGTCTCAACATCAGTCTCCCCACCCGTAAAGTGGGAATAATCATGCAATCTTGTGAGAACTAAATGTGATCATAAATGTAAAGGGCTTAGCATAGTATTTGGCACATAGTCCATATTTAGTAAATGTTCACTGTAATTACTGTTGCCTTAATTCTTTGTTGAAGACTTGCACGTGAGGAAATGAAGCATCTGCCAGAGGGGAGGGACCCGCCCGGGAGGGACCCACCCCGGGACCCACCCCAGTAAAAGCTGAACCACCTCTTCAGTGGTTCCTCCAAATGGAGGGCTAGTTTGGGCCCATACAGACCATGAAGTCTCTGTGAAAAAGCTGGAGGTCCTGAGGAGTTTGGGTCAACTTCCCCAGACCATGGGAGTCGGGACAGTTCTGGAGAACCTGATACCAGGGCCAATCCTAGGAGTCAGTTACTCCAAGGAAACCCAAAGCAAAAGCAGAAGCAGACCCAGGATCAACCTTGGAGTGCCCTGGGTCTGGCCTTGGTCCCCAAGACTGATCAAGTGACTGCAGGTGCATAGCCGCGTCATTCAACTCTCAAGTCCTCCCCTGGCCATGCCTGCTTTCCCAAGGCTGGCAATCAGAATTAGAATGGCCTGTGTTCTGAATGGAGAGGGAGGCCAAGTTTACTAAGTGTGCCCATGCCAGTACCCTTAACACTGAATTTGTGTTGCAAGGACTCTTGGGCGTTTACCTACCTTTAAGAGACAAGGCTCGGTCTACATACCTCGTTCAGAAGGAAGAGTGCACTTTTCTTCCCAGCCAGTTGATTGTATGGCATAGATAGACCTGTGTCTGTTTTGTTTCTGATTCTTTCTGTACCCAATAGGCATAACCATTGTTTAAGATTTTTTTTTCTTTATTTTAGACTTAGCCTCTAGTTCTTTACTTCCGTACCTACTAACACCTTGTGTTACCTCTTCACCACCTTTCCACTCTCCTCACCTCCCTAACACTCACATTACTAGAAACATTTGGAAGAATACAGCGAGGGCTGGCTCGTTTATCCTGAATTTATATTGATTAGCTTTTTTATGAACCCCACTTTAGTGGGGTGTTTTTTAGTTTTTTTAATAGTTGATTTACAACGTTGTGTTAATTTCTGCTGTATAGCAAATTGATTCAGTTATACATATATATACATTCTTTTTCATGTTCTTTTCCATTATGGTTTATCACAGGATATGTTGATAAACTTTTGACCAAACGCTAGAGGTTTTGATCTGGGTAACCTAAGAAGTTGAAGAAAAAGACATTGGCACTCATTATCAATGCCTTTTGATAGCATTTATGTGACTAAATAGGTATGGGACCACAGCTAATCATCTGCAAAAGGCCTTTTGAAGATAAGGGGTTGCCTAGATCACTGAAATATTAAACTTCCCTTTCCAACCTATAGTTGTGATTTGTTATATTTCAGGGGGAAAATATCAGATACACAGAAAGACTGGAAATTCTTTGAGGTGAGTCACTTACATTTAGGGGCTCTGCTCTTTGATATGAAACATGAAGTATAGCAACAACCAATAGACATTTGTCAGGCACCTATTTTTAATGAATATCCTTTCTACAAAGGATACTAATAAGCTGTGTGCCACTCCTTAAATCTTTAGTCTGATTTTCCTCCTGCAAAGGTGAGTACATGTATAATTTTCCGCAGCCCTTCAGGCATGTGGAGAGAGCGGGGCACCTGGGTTTGCGACTACTTAGTAGTGTTCTATAGACAGGTGGAAGCTTTTCATGTCATAACTGTGGGTTCCGATTCTCGTCTGTTTTCTGTCGTAGTCCTTTTATACTTTCTGTACGTATGTAGCCTGGATTGTCTTCCGACGTCAACACTTCACAGAGATTGAGGAAGAAATAGGGAGGCTCTTTCGTTCCGACATGTTCAACATTCCTCGAAGGAAGCGCGAGGATGAAGAGTCAGGAGGGAAAAAGAAACGCATGACTTTTGTACAGTTCAGGTATGACCTTTTGACTCTCCTAAGCTCAAGGACATTTCTAGAAAACAAGATGATGTGACCTAAATGTCACCCCCACCCCCAGGAGAATGATGGCAAAGCGCCCAGCTATGAAAAAAGCCATTAACGTGCGCTCTCCAGTCATGTCTACTCTGCTGCCCTCTCTCAGAGAAAAAGCTCAGAGTATCTCTGGAAAAAAGTACCATCAAGTAGGCATGAAATTCCCAGCCCGGATGCAAGAGCACAAGGAAAATCTGGACTCTGTGCACATGCCAATGTAAGTGGCCCAAGGAGAGAGGAAGGAGAGAAGGCTGAATGTTGCTTCCTAGGTGGGACCCAGGAGGGGCAAGGGCTCAGACATGGTGCCTCTGCCAGAAAACTGAACAAAGGTGGAAGCACCGTCTTCCTACCATCCCCTCCTCCTCTTGACCTGTTTTCTTTCCAGATCAGCTCTTGGTATACCCATCTAGACTAGAAAAAACTAGAAAGTTATGCTAGACTTCAAATAGTTCTAATTTGGTGATGTGAGTAGCAGACTTTGTAAGACTGAGGTTTTCCTGTTAGAAGAATCATCTTTGGGAAATAAGGGAAGGGCCAGTACAAAATCTTGCTATGGGTCGAGTTTTTGAACCCATATTTAAGAAATAGATGTGTGTGTGTGTGTGTGTGTGTGTGTGTATCAGTCTTAGCTTTATACACACGCACAAGTCAACTATATACTGGCTTGGCCAAAAACTTTGTTCAGGTTTTTCCATAAGATGTTACAGAAAAACCCAGACAAACTTTTTTGCCAACCCAATACCTTAGTCTTTGGCCTCAGCAAATATTCAGCTATACCAATAATTCTTTCCACAGAGTTGGCATCCTGGGGGAGCCTCGATGTCAGTTCAACCCCCATACCCTTATCCCCCTTGATACAGAAGAAAGCATGAAGTCTGGGAGACAGTCTTCCATGATAGAAAGAAATAACATGAGGATTCAGGATACACTGGACTTAGTCATGAGAGCGCTGTCCTCTCAAACAACATTCCCTAAATAATCTGTACATTCCATTTCTGTAATTAATTCCTGTATTTGAAGTAAACTACTTTGACTTAATCACTTTATACAGGACTAGTGTTTATTATTAAACTTTAAAAATTGTTCAAATTATTTTGTTAAAAGTTCAGCAATAGACTAAAGAATTCCAGAAAGCTTTTGAAAAGCTCATTTTCCTATATTTAATAGTTTGCTTTGTTATTTATTTACTTCCTTGGCTTTTACATGACCATTTAGAGTAATGTATTAGGACATTTAGTGAGTGTTCTAGTGGACTAGTGAAGAAACATTCTGTTTATTCATTTCTAAGTTCCTTTTTGTTTCATGAGAGAGTGTAATTGGTACATTTGAAAACAAAATTTCATAAAAAGGCAAATTGAATATTTTTAACATTAAATCTCTTTCTATGGCTATATTATTATTGGCATTGGGATATACAGTACATCTGACTCATTTAAAAGCCTTTTAGCATATATGTTTCATTCATTTTTTTTCATTTATTCATTTAACAACACATATGTTTCAAGCCCCTGCTCCATTCAAAGCCTTGTGCTGGAAAAGGTAAGGAAAAAAGGTCATCAAGACAGAGACCATATCCTCTGGTCTGAGTAGTAGAGAGGATCAGTAAAACACATGCCTGCTAATGATCCAACATTGAATGTGTTAAAGGCCATTAAAGAGGTAAATCCAAGTGCCCTTTGAGACAGATCAGTAGAGCCCTCACTTCTGGGGGAATCGGGAGCATTGAGATTTGAATCTGGTGTTGGCAGGGACTGGGTGGCACTAAAGGGGGACCTCCAGTCAGAGGAAGGCCATGTGCAAAGGCACAGAGATGAAAAGGTATGCCCTGTGACCGAGGAAGGCACACCCATGGGTGTGCGAGGGGCAAGGTGTGCGAGGGGGAGCAGAAGAAGAGCGGGCTGCAAAGGTCAGCTGAGCCTCCACATGCCCCACCAGGGAGTGAGCTGGATATTATCTGGTAGGCAGTGAAGCTTAGGACCCGCTGATGAAACCCTTTCATTGGCTGCTGATTATATAGTATCATCATTTAAAAAGTCCTATAGGAGTTTCGCCAACTAAAATAACCGGTCTGAATTTACCTTTCTGTGGCCACAGGTTTATCCCCAAACTTCAAAAATCCTCCTTTCTGCATTTAGCTAAAAGTTCGTTTAACGGAAAAAACTGGATGCTTTTTCCCAGATTTAATATCAAGAGCAGAGGAACAGCAGCTCCAGCCTGTCAATCATGTGGGGCAGCTTCTGTTCAGCAGGCACTCTGTCTTCACTCTCATCCTTTATGTTCCAGGTCAATTCCTGTTATTCCTGTTAAAACTGCAAAGTTTTTAAAAATCAAAATCCTGAGGGGGGAAAAAAGAAAAGGAAAAAAAAGAGGGGGGGAGAAAAAAAAAGAGGGGAAAAAAAAGAAAAAAAATCCTGGACTATGAACGAACCCTTCTTGGACTTTTTATTTACATAGAGCATTTGGTTACACACTGTCGTAACAAATTTTTATCTAGAACATGTTGACATGGTTTGATTTTTGATTTTTGGTTTTTGGGGTTTTTTTGTTTTTTGTTTCTTGATATTTAAAAAAATAAACCCTGGGAATTGTAGGACTTTTATAACTGTCTTTACTAGGGCATTGGGCTTTTTTTTCCTGCCTCCTTTCTGACCTATGAGGCTTCAGTGTACTTCATTTATTAATTCCTTCAACTGTTGATTCATTTTTTCATTCTACAATTACTATATCTCCACTCTGTGTTAGGCACCCTGTTTAGTCCTGGGAATTCAGTATGGAAAAAGTATAGCCAGCTCTGACTTGGAACTGACAGTCTTGGGGAAGACAGATAGGAAATGAATACTCAGATAATGAACTAATTGCAATGATGATGGATGTTGCAAAAGAGAGGCCTCATCTGCTTCCAGTATGACTCAGGTGGTTATTGGCAGGGCTGAGTTCCTCTCAGGCTGTTGGACTGAGGCCTCGGCTCCTCGTAAGCTATTGGCCCAAGACCTTTCTTAGTTCTTTGCCACACGAGTCTCTCCAAAAGGAGCTTGCAACATGTCAGTTGGCTTCATTAGCGTGAACAAGTGAGAGAGGAAGAGAGAATGTGCAAGCAAGACAGAAGTTAGTCACTTACAACCTAATGTTGGAAGTGATATTCCATCACTTTTGCTCTACTTTATTCACTAGCAGCAAGTCACAAGGGCTAGCCCACTCACAAGGGAAGGGGACCACCAAGGCCATGAACACCAGGAGGTAAGGATCACTGGGGGTCATCTGAAAAGTCAGCCCGCCACTCTGGCAGAAGAAACATATGAAAGTCTTGAGGCTGGAAGCAAAGCTCCTTCAAGTTGCTGAGATAAGGCTTTTGAGGCTGTAGAGAGGAAGGGTAGAAGGATGAGATGTGGCTGGAGAATAAGCAAGAGCCCTATCATGGAGGGTTCTATAAGTCTATTATGGATACACTTAAGATCAGTGTGGGTTGTTGCAGTGTGATTGTGCAGTTTTTGTCTTGCACAAAGTCACCAGCGAAGGAAGTGGATGGGGAATGAGATCCAAATGCATATCTTCACCTCATTCTGGATCTTTCCAGGTGGAGTCCCTTTTTGTAATTCACAAAGCAGCAGTCTTGAATGGGTACCCTTTAATGGTTTTTAAGCAGGTGCATTGTTTAAGCTTACCAAGAGGGGTTTTTTAATTCAAAATATTCAAGTAAGAGAACAAAAAGACAAGCTACAAGCTGGGGGAAAATATTTGCAAAACATGTATCCGATAGAGGATTTGTATGCAGAATATACAAAGAACTCTTAAAAACAACAAGAAAACAAACAGTCCAGTCAAAAAATGGGCAAAAAGTATGAACAGACACCTTATCAAAAAAAATATACTCAGGACAAACAAGCATATGAAGAGATGCTCTACATTATTTGTCATTAGGGAATGGAAGTTAAAAAAGCAATGAGATACCACTACACACTTATTAGAATGGCTAAACTGACAATACCAAATGCTGATGAGGATTCAGAACAACAGGAACTCTTATTCATTGCAGAGTCAAAATGATGCAGCCACTTTAGAAGACAATTTGAAGTTTCTTACTTTAATTTTCTTACAGTTAATATGAAAATGTAATAGATAGCCAACACAGTCTTGGAAAGAAAAACAATTGGAGGGCTAACACATTCTGATTTCAAACTTACTACAGAGCTACAGAAATCAAGGCTGTTTAGTACTGGTATAAGAATAGACATTTAGATCAATGGAATAGAATTGAGTCCAGAAATAAACCCATACATTTATGGCCAACTGATTTTCAACGAGTGTGCCAGGACAATTCAATGGGGAAAGAATAGTCTTCTCAACGAACAGTGCTGGGACAACTGGATGTTCCCATGCAAAAGAATGAAGTTGGATTCCTACCTTACACTGTATATAAGCTTTCACTCAAATGGGCCATAAACCTAAATGTAAGGACTAAAACTAGAAAACTCTTAAAATGTAGGTGTAACCTTCATGATCTTGGGTTAGGCAATGGTTTCTTAAATATGAATGACGCCAAAAACATAAGCAACCAAAGAAAATAATTAATAGATTGGACTTCATCAAAATTAATAACTTTTGTGCTTCAAAGAAAACTATCAAGAAAATGGGGTGATGATTGTATAGCAACTCTGTGAATATACTAAAAAAAATGGAATTGTACACTTTAATGATGAATTTATGGCATGTGAATTATATATCAATAAAGCTGTTATAAAGAAAAAAGTGAAAACACAATTCACAGAATGGGAGGAAATATTTGCAAATCCTATATGTAATAAAGGTCTTGTATTCAGAATACATAATGAACTCTTACAGTTTGACAATAAAAACTAAATAATCCAATTTAAAAATCGGCAAAAGCTTTGAATAGACATTACTCCAAAGAAGATATACAAATGGCTAATAAGCACATGAAAAAACACTCAACTTTATTAGTCATTAGGGAAATGCAAATCAAACCCACAGTGAAATCCCACTTCATACCCACTAGGATGGCTATGAGCAAAAAGTTAGAGAAGAACAAGTGTTGATGAGAATGTGGAGAAATCAGAACCTTCACAACATTCCTGATGAGAATGTAAAATGATGCAGCCACTTTAGAAAACTGCTTGTCAGTTCCTCAAAAAGTTAAGCATATACCATATGACCTAACAATTCCATTCTTAAGATATATACCCAAGAGAATTGAAAACATATGTTTACACAAAAACTTGTACACAAATGTTCAAAGAAGCATCATTCATAATAGCCAAAAAAGTGGAACAAACCAAATGACCAACAAATGATGAATGAATAAACAAAAATGTGGTATATCCATGCGATGGAATATTACACAACCATAAAAAGAAATGATGTACTAATTCATGCTACAAGGTGAATGAAGCCTGAAAACATCATGCTAAGTGAAAGAAGCCAGACACAAAAGGCAACATATTCTATGATTACAATGATATGAAATGTCCAGAATAGGGAAATCCATAAAGACAAGGTAGATTAGTGGTTGCCAGACTCTAAGGGGAGGAGAGAATGGGGAGTGACTGATAACAAGATTTCTTTTTGGGGTGATAAAAATGTCCTGGAATTAGATAGTGCTAATGGTTACACAACTTTGTCAATAGACTATCACTGAATTGTAAACTTTAAGAGAGTGAATTTTATGGTATGTGAATTATATCTCAATTAAAAACAAAACAAGTCTGAGAAATTGCCACATGATGTCTAAATCTAATCTAGTATCCTGGATAGGATCCTGAAACAAAAAAAAGGATATTATGTAGAAACTAAGGAAGTCCTAATAAAGCATGGATTATAGTTAATAATAATGTATCAATATTGGTTCCTTAATGTACCATACTAATATAAGATGTTAATAATCAGTAACTGGATGTGGGGATACAGGAATTCTCTATCATATCTTTGCAATTTTTCTTTAAGACTGTTCTAAAATAAAAAGTTGATTTTAAAAAATATTCAGCAAATACTTATGTCGTACCTGATATGTGGGCATAGAGCTGGACCACATATGGTCTTTGTTCAGGTTGCCCTCTGCACAGAAGTGGAAGAATAAGATAAACACATGCACCAAAAAGGAGGCTAGAAGCCAGAAATCAAGAAACACTATGCAGTAGGGCTTAAAGGAGAGAGCCTCTCAGGTCAAGGGATTGGGAGATGGGCATAGAGACGGCTCTGGAAGATGTGAGGGGTCTGGATAGGCAGAGATGGTGTGGGGGTATCTGGGGATGCTTCCTGGAGTTCTCACAGGGCTCAGACCTGAAAATCGAGTGGTGATGGGGCCTTGTGCAGTTGAGCTGGGCTGTGGGGTTGGCTAGGGGAGCAATGAGGACTTCTTCATGTGCAAAAGATGGTATCTTATTTCTTAACCTTTTCCAGGGGCTGCAAAACCCTTTCTATCCCGCCTTTGTTCGGGCTGCAGGGTCCTATAACATTTGAATCATCATCCTCTTCTAGGATTCAGCCTGTCCAACCATGTCAGCGTTTCCATCTTTACCTCTGTTTTGAGCTTCAGTTCCATCATAGATACAAATCATCCTACTTAGAACTTGGCATATGGCATTTTGATCTCTAGCTAATTTTTTTTTTTTTTTTTTGGCTGCACTGCATGGCTTGTGGGATCTCAGTTCTCTGACCAAGGATTGAAGCTGGGCCACGGCAGTGAAAGCCTGGAATCCTAACCACTAGGCCACCAGGGAACTCTAGCTAATTTTCATACCAAGAAAGAAAAATAAATGTGCCTCCTCCAAGCCCATTGCCACTGAGCTCTCCTCCCTCTGAACAAGTTTCATTTTGCAGAAAGCAAGCAGTTTCAGGGGACTGAGAGCATAGGGTGAACTGTGCCCTTGTTTTTGCAGGACATCTCCAGAGCAGTCTGTGTCTGGCAGCGGGTTCATAAAGTTGTTCTCTGCCTCTGAGTTTCTCTCTGTGGGGTGGTGCCCAAGGTGATCTAGACAAGCAAGCCATGCTAAGGGGCTTGGTGTCCTGCACCACTTGCTTTGCACCTTGGCCTCCCTTGTCCTCCTTATGCAGAATGATTTGTTCTCATTTCCTTTACTTCTCCTGTGTCTAACCCAGAGGCCTAAGCAGAGCAAAGGGGGAATGCGCTAGGACCAAAGAGCTCAGGTCACACTGAAACCTGGCACAAAAATGGCCACCCAGGCCTAGGACCTTTGCGGGGGACACTTGTCCCCCATCAACTGGCCAGTGTCAGAACATTGGAGCTATTTAGAATCAAAGTCTTAAGTCTATTGGTGGTTGCCCCATGTCAACCTGTATTTCTTCTAGAAATAATTTTTAATGATATCATCTGCCTAATTTACATAAGTAATCCTTGTTCAGTGTAAAAAGAAACCTTAAAAAACACAAAGAAAAAAATAAATGCCCATAATCTCATCACTCAGGATAACTCATTGTTAATAATTAGGTGAATCTCCTTTCAGTCATTTGTGTGCATTTATGTACAAACAAAAATGAGGTCGTGCAGTGTACCCTTGTCTGCAGCCTCCCTTCTTCAGAGAGAAATACATCGTGAACTCAGCCAGTACCCATCTAAAACATGATTTTAATTGCCCTGTGGTATTCTGTAGTATGAATATGTCACAGTGTCCTTGCCCAGTCCCCTATTCTTGTATACATACCTTGTCTCTCAAACTACTGCTCTTTTTTTTTTTCAAACTACTGCTCTTTTCCTTAAGATAAAGCCCTGCGAATGATATTGCTGCATCAAAGAGCACACTCCTTCTCAAGACCTTACGATTGCTGAATTTCCTGCCCAAAGCTAGACCCAAAGCAAGGCTATCTCCATCTGTGTATGAGAATGCTCACCCCTCACCTGGGCATTACCATTCCTTTGAATCCTTGCCAATTCTATGGTAGTGAAAAATGGAATTGTATGTTCATTCTAATTTATACTTTCTATTAACAGTAAGGATGCATACCTCTTCATATTGGTCATTTGTGCTTCCCCTTTTCTGATTTATCACAGAAATAATATAATGTGAAATGCATTGAGTTTCTTCAAGTAAACGCATCACCCAACTCAAGGAACTATATTATAGTAGCACAGATAATAAAAATAACAGTACCTTGTCATAAATTCTAGATCAAGGCAGATGGTGTCCAAGTATTTGTTCTTAGTTGATGAAATTTATTTGTCCATCTTTTAGCTCAGAATCTCAAAATGCTTTCCAGATCCCAGTTAAACTTGTTAAAAACACTTTTTAGGTACTTATGATAGGAGTTCCATCTGCCTTAGCCACTCCTGACCCACCAACCTCACCTCCAGCCTGGTGGGAGAAAAACAATCTAAACTTAAGTACCTGATCATTACCTATTCATATCCTTTGCTTATTTTTCTATTAATGGACTCTATATTTGTCTTTCTCTCATTGATTTGGCATTCTGATCTTGGGTGGCCTCGGCCTGAAGCGGCTTGAAGCGGGGTTTCGGTTCCTGGCCAGAGATTGAGGTCGGGTCGCGGCAGTGAGAGCACCAAATCCTAGCCACTAGACCAGTGGTCACTGACAAGGCCCTGGCCCTTTGGCTTTGCAGAAAAGAATTCCCACAAAGATGGAAAGTAGTGAAACAAGTGAAGTGTTTATTAGAAAGAAAGAGTACAGTACGTGTGGATAGACACACAGGTGGACTCAGAGAGAGAGTTGCGCCCTTGTGGTAGTTTGAATCACTTTTATGGGGCATTTCTTCCTGGTTTCCTTTGGCCAATCATTTTGATTTGGCTGATTCAGAGTCTGTATTCGGTATATCTCAGGATCCTCCCATGTGTGCATGCGCATCTCTTAGCCAAGATGGATTCTAGCGAAGAGGCCTATGGGTAGTTGACATCACTTATTATGGGGTGGCGGCCCCTCCCTTTTTGACCTCCAAGGAGCTTTCTAGTCGGGAAGGTTTCCTTGACTTCGAGAATGAGAAATACGTGGTCTCTTATCTTCTATCTGGGCAGGGTGCAGCCTTCTCTCTCAGTTGTCCTGCTAGGGACAATTGGAGTATCAGTCCACAGGGGACAAATCTCCAACTGCTTACCCTGGTCGGGGGGACCCATCTATCTCCTGCCTCAATTCTTCGAAGAAATTGCAAAAGTTCAAATGAGGAAAACAGGTTACAGGAAAGCTGAAGATAGTAAGATCCCATGTGTGTAAAAAACACATATCATTATATGTGTAGAAAGTCTGGAAGGAAATAACTAAATTATTAAAAGCGATTCTCTCTGAAAAGTAGGATTATGCATGATTTTTCTTGAAACATTTCTTTGCTTACATGTATTTTCTATTTTTACTTTTACAACAGATATGTTTTCAAAAGCATCCCTGATTTCTTGCAGAGTGGTGACATCTAGCATCCACCCCATCCAGCAGTGCACAAGGGACCACAGCACCTAGAGCAAAAGAATAGGTAATTAGCCACAAAAGGAGAAACACAAATGGCCAGGATGAAGGAGTATTCATTCTCACTACTGATTGGAAGTAAAATTAGAACATATGATTCCATTTTCACCTGTATAATTGGCAAAGATTCCGAGAAGTGATCATGTTTAATCTTGGCAAGTGGGTGGGGAAGTAGGCATTCTCATACACTGATGGGAGAGTATACTCTGGTATGAGCCTTCAGGAAGGCAATTTGGCAGTAATATATTACCTTTTGAATATATTTGAGTATTTTGTGTATTCATTTAGGGCTGGTTCAGATATCTGGCTCCTTCATGTCCATCTGTGGTGGTGTTGTCCATCACTGATTTAAAACTTATTGAAGGGTGGAACTGTGTCATTCCACGCAGCCCTGTGACCAGATAGACACTTCAGAAGTGCTTTTGAGGACGATTATGATAATGATAAAATAAATGACTTATCTTCTTGGATTTACAAACGGTCATCAGTCATTTGTTGATAGCCTAAGCAGGGCTCAGTGCCTTGCGAGGTCTATCAGGGACTCAAGCATAAGGTAAGGTTCCTGTCCTCAGGGTTGACCTACAGAGTCAGGACAAAGCTCAGTAACAGCATGGGGGAGCATGCAGGTAAGGCTAAATTGTGAAGTGGAGACTACCACAGGCTCAGCAATGAGCCAGCTCAGAATCATCTGTGCAGAAATAATGAGGACCCCGGAGAGGAGGGGCTCACATCTCGTTTCCACTGGTCACTCCATCCTCCTTCTGCACTGACGCTCTGATGACACTCTTACCAAGCAGCACAGCTGGTGCATTTGAATTTGCTTCTTTTTCCTGGCAGGCAGTGATTTATTTCAAAGTGTATCTCAGGGCAACCCAAATGGTTGATGAGGGAAAACTTCTCTGTATAGAAATATTCCAGGTCAGAAATGTAGAAGGAATGATAGAGTTAGAATCTTACCATCTTGCAAAACCTTAATGGAATAACGGATCTAGGCAATGATTATCAGCAGTAGTTAACATTACGAGAGACATCTAGTCCTCAGGTGCCTGGATGGGAATATACACCACCACCTATGAAGTGTTCCTGCCAGAAAACAAAACCCAAAGCAGATTGAGCCTCTAAATCTAACATTTGATTTATAGGAAATTCAGGGGAGTAGGAATATGCTAAATAATACTACAGAGATTCCATCAGAAAAATTTAAAATGGAGGAAACTCTATAGAAACAATGCCCTATTCTTCAGTAAATGACAAGGGGGAAGAAAGGAGGGAAAGGGAAACTTTAGGTTTAAAAAAGAGACTTAAAAGACATCAGTCAAATGCAATGCGTGGCCCTTGCTTGGATCCTGATTTGAACAAGCCACGTATTTTAAGGTATATATACTACATATAATGTATACATATATTCATATGTCTATGACATAATCAGGGAATATTTGATATTGAGAATTTTTGGTAAATTTGTTTTGATATTGTTGTTTTATAACACTCCCTCACCCTTTTTTAGAGGCACAGATTTAAACATTTACAGAAGAAAAAAAAAAAGGCAGACAATGGAAAGGAAGATGAGAAAAAATGAGTAGGTATCAACTCTCCATAAACTATGGGACGTGACTGCAGGATGACTGGTGATTTTTACGTCCTCTTCTCCAGTCCTTTTACTTTACAAGTGCAGACCAAACCATGTGTGAGAATGTTAAACAAACAAACAAAACACACCCTCCAGGAAAAGAAAACAATAACAAAAAGCAGAGAATCAGTGACACGCTCTGACAGCTTGAGACTGATCAACTTGAGACTGTGCCAGCAGCAGGGCAGTCAGGCCTCTTGTGGATCCGGCCGTGGGTTTAGAGCACGCTTTCTCCTTCAGGGGCGTGTGTTCTTTCACGTGACTTCTCTGAGCCCACTGACTCTGGATGAACGTGCTGCTTCCTCCCCAAATGCTGTTGCTCTACTTGGGAGTAATGATCTCCTCCTTCACACTCAGCTTTTTCCCTTCATACACATGCCTTACCGTGGCCGATAATCACACGCTGATGCAGACCTAAAGAGCACAAATGGAGCTTTTGCTTGAAGACCGAAGAGTTTTGTGTCACTGCACACAAAGAATAAAGCGAGGAGGAGCCCTAAATGTCATCACACGCCACACACTGTAACATGGACCCATTAAAGAACAACTGGGTGGATTTTTAGAGCTGGAAAAATTTTTTTCCATTAGGTCTCACGGCAAACCAGGAAGAACGGTGGTTACAGTGCTGGCTTTTCAAGCCAGGACCCTGAGGTACAGAGCTGTTGTTACCAGTCTAGAACTGTCAGTTTGTCTTACTAAACCACTGCTTCATTGTTTCACAAATATTTATTGTGTACCTGCTGCACTAGGCCTGGAGGATGTCCCCACGACAAGGCAAACATGGCCTGTGCCCTTCGACGCCGCTGCAGCCCCCTCTGGTAGAGGGTGATTGAGAGGGAGTTAGCAGGGACCAGACGGTCTGTGCTCTGTAGGTTGTGGCCGGATGTTGGGATTTTATCTAATTGGTATGGGAATCAGATGGAGGATCTTAGGCAAAGGAGTAATATGATCCAATTTAGTTTGAAAGGATTGCTCTGGCCACGGTGTGGAAAATGGGCTGGGAGTGGGGGATGGAGAGTGGAGGCTGGGAGGCCCGTTAGAGGCTACAGAGGTGGCCCAGGAGAGGGAAGATGGCAACTTGGACTAGGGGTGGGTTCTGGATAAGGTAGAGTTGACAGGATTTGCTGATGGGTTGGATGCTGGGGATGAGAAAAGAGAAGGTGAGGAAACCTCTGAACTTTTTGGCCTGAGCAATTGGGTGTTTGGTGTTCCCACAGGGGAGACTGGATGAGGAACAGGTTGAAGGAGAAAATCTCGAGTTCTATTTGGGAATGTTAAATTTGAGATGTCAACTAGTCATCCATGTAGAGCTGAGCTGGCCTTAGGATATAGAGATCAGGAGTTCTGGGGAGAGACCAGAGCTGGAAATACAGATTTGGAAGTAACTGGCTGTGGGCCTGGATAAGATTACCTAAGGAGAGTGAAGCTAGAGAAGACAAAGGATCAGTTTAGGTCACTCTACAGCTTAGGGGGGGCAGAGGAGGAACAAGCAACATGCAGGAAACCCCTTACGTGCTCCAACAACTCAACTTCAGAATGTGCCAACCAGCCAGTGAGGTAAGAGGAAAAGTGGAAGACCAGAGATAAAAGTGTGACATGAAGTAGGGAGTGAGCAGCTGGGTAGAAGTGCTGCAGAGAGAACTAGTAAGATGACAACAGAGTGGTGACCATCAGATTTAGGGACGTGGAGGTCAACTGTACAGAGGTGTGGAGGTGTGGATGTATGGAGACCCCTTGAAATGGGCTGAGTAGAGAAAGGCAGGTGAGGAAGTGGACCAAGACTGTGGACAATGCAAGGTTTGCTGTGACGGGGAGGAAAGAAATGGGGCAGGATATAGGGGGAGATGTAGGGTCAAGGGGATATAGTTTTATTGTTGGGTTGTCTTGGATTTTGGCTTTTTAGAGACGGGAGATACTAGAACGTGTCTGTATGCTGATACAGATGATCTAGTAGAGGTAGGGGATATTTGTAGGGTCTGAGACCTTGAGGGCTGGGATGGGAAGCACAGGTTGGGGGTTGCCCTTAATGGGAAAAGGCATCTGCAGTCACAGGAGGAAAAGCAGAGGGTGTGACACTCTTTCCCCAAGTTCTTTTGATTATCTTAGATGCCCGGAGGCCCCTTCTGTGTGCATTACTTTAGCAAGGCCCAGTCTCTGAATTTTCAGAAGAATTACAGATAGCAAAAATTCTTAGCCAAAGTAGTGCATTCTGAATGGTGGACTTTCAGACACTGCATAGGAAATACATAGCTGGGCTGGAAAGTGTCTTTTTGGTTTCCCTGAAGCTGCGTTTATTGGGTGATATCTACTCCACTTATGTGTAAGACCAGCTGGGAAAGTTATATCATTTTTCCCCCCTAGGATCCCTTAACCAAGTCATGGATCATCAAACATTAAAATTAACAGCACCTGAGCTCTGAGTCGGCTTCAATTCTGTAGATCTTACTTTGTGCCCTGTGGGTTCTATTTTAAGTTCATTTCTCTTCTAGAATTGACTGCCAGGGGAAAAACTTTTCTGTGATTACTTTCATCACAGAACAAGAATATATAACTTATCTTGGTTTCCTCTTTATCTTTTGCTTCAAGGAAGCACAGAAATAAATTTACTGCTTAATCATAAGAACTTAGAGCTTTGGTCTCTCAGATTTTTATTCTATCTTCACAACTTTGTGTTGCTTATATCTTTTGTTTCTTTTTTAAATTAATTTTTTTATTTTGAAATAATGGCAGGTTTACATGAAGTTGTAAGATATAATACAGAGGGATCCTGCGAACCCTTTACCCAGTTTTCTCAATGGTAACATCTTGCACAGTTACAGAACAATTTCACAACCAGGATATTGATATTGATCCAGTCAAGATACAAACCATTCCATTGCTATGAGGATCCCTCATGTTACACTTATAACCACACACTTCTATCTTGTCCCCACCCTCTCCTTAACCCCTGGAAACCACTAATCTCTCCTCCATTTCTATAATTTTGTCATTTCAAGAATGCTATATACACGTAATCATACAGTACCTAACTTTTTGGCATTGGTTTTTTTTCACTCAATATAACTTTCTGGGAATTCATCCAAGATGTTACATGTATCAATAGTTTGTTCTTTGCAGCACTATTTACAATAGCCAAGACATGGACAGATGAATGGATAAAGAAGATGTTGTACATATATACAATGGAACATTACTCAGTCATAAAAAAGAATAAAATAATGCCATTTGCAGCAACGTGGATGGACCTAGAGATTATCATACTAAATGAAGTAAGTCAGACAGAGAATGACAAATATCATATGATATCACTTATATGTGGAATCTAAAAAAATGATCAAATGAACTTATTTACAAAACAGAAACAGACTCACAGACTTAGAAAACAAATTTATGGTTACCAAAGGGGAAAGTAGGGGGAGGGATAAATTAGGAGGTTAGGGTTTACATATATACACTACTATATATAAAATAAGTAATCAACAAGGAGGGCAATTCCCTGATGGTCCAGTGGTTAGGGCTCTGTGCTTCCACTGCAGGGGGCACGGGTTCTATCCCTGGTCGGGGAACTAAAATCCCGCATGCTGTGCAGCACGGCCAAAAAAAAAAAAAAAAAAAGCACAAGGACCTACTGTACAGCACAGGAACTCTACTCAAGACTGTAATAACCTATATGGAAAAAGAATCTGAAAAAGAATAGATGTATGTGTATGTATAACTGAATCACTTTGCTGTATACCTGAAACTAACACAACATTGTAAATCAGCTATATTCCAATATAAAATAAAAATTAAAAAAAATAATTTGTTCCTTTTTATTGCTGAGTTGTATTCTGTGATGTGATTGTACCGAAGCTTGTTTAATTCATCCTTCAAAGGACATACGGATTGTTTCCAGTTTGAGCTATTAAAAATAGAGCTGTGATAAATATTCATGTACAAGTTTTTGTGTGAACATAAGTTTTCATTTCTCTGAGCTTATGCATTTTATAGTTAATTGTACCAGGTCTTTTTCTGTGAGTGGCTAGTATATAATCATAAATAAAGACCACCTACTATTTTTGTATTGTGATTGTTATTAGCAGGTTATTATCCTTCATCTTCCAACTCCTCATGGCCTGGAAAAAAGCAGATGAAACTGCAAGAGTTACGTAGTGTGTTCGCAGGTCCAGTGGAGACTGAATTCTGATATATGTTCTCAACTCCTGGCTTTTATTTGGCTATTATGGAAATCACTGCAACTCTTAAGACAGAGTTTATTTTTGCTTCTTCTCTCTGGAATCCTGGTCGATATGAAACAAGTTTGATTTCTAGCTGCTTGCTTAGGAACGGCTCAGAGGTGTGGTTGGATATTCTTTCAATGTGTGTGCGCAATTAAAACAAAAGCTCTAAAACAAATGCAAGTACAGCTGGCTCCTAGATTCACTTCGTCTTGATCTCACATTTGAAATTAAGATAATCACTTCATGGCACCATGGTTTTATACAAATCTCTGCTGAAAAGAATGTTCAATCTAGAGAAAGATACAGAATGAATCCACCATGAAACCCAAGCCGTGTGTTTTTATTGAAACCACATCTGACCAGCCATAAGGGAGAAATGGAGGGTGAGAAAGCATGTGTACCTGTTCGTTTTTGAGGTTCTAAAGTGACACGGCCAGATACAGCTGTCACTCTCTCTGCCTATATTAGTCTAATATCTGGCAATTAAATTCTATTTGCTCATTTGTTTTATTCAGCTTTCTGCTCACGCTGTGCCAGGGACTGGGATGGGGTCTGGAAACTGGGAGATTAATAAGATACTGTTCCTATGCTCAAGGGGCTCACAGTCCAGTGTGAGGGGAAGGTGATGTCTAAACAGTCACAAGATGATGCGCTAAGCGCTTCCAAAGTGTATTCCAAAGTCTGCAAGTGGCAGTGGTGCCAGTGGCAGCCTCCAGTCACCAGGCGTGGTGGCAGAAGGGGGCTACCGGACTGGTTCGGCAGTGTGGTCTTGTCTGTGGTTATAGCTTGTTGTCCACTCTCCTTTAATTCTTGTATGTTTCCCAAGCCTTCCTGGTGATTCTACCCAATGTACTCCCAGTAAATTCTCTGTCTTCTTAAATCAGCCAATGTTGATTGACAGACTGCTAGTTTCAGGTTCTTAGGTATCCCTCCAGGATTGATTTATGAATGTAAATGCAGGACTAAGCCTCACCCAGTTGTGAAAATGATGAAATACTTCCATGTCAGTTGGTAAATAAACACTGCTCCCAGCCCCCTGAGGCCCCAGGCTCCCTGGTCCCTCCCCTGGGACCCTCTCTCTTCCCTACAATCCATCATCTCAAGGTGTTACACTGGGCACAGGTGCTCTGGTACTACAGGTGGCATTCTTTCTGATTGACAGGTGCCTCTGGTGATGCATCTAAATGTACACGGTATACATATATGCTATGTATGTAAGTATATACAAATATCAAAAATTCAGGATGAATTCGTGTCAAATGGGAACTTACTGCACATTCTGTGTGGCTAATGTGAGACCTTTCCATATAAGCACATGTAGATTTATTCCCTTTTCAAATGGCTGCTTGGTGTTTCATTACAGGGATTTAACTACAAATGATTTAACCAATTTGGGGAGGTTTTAAAAAATAGAGATATCCTTCCCCCACATCTCAGTATCACCTACAAGGGTGTGGCCAAGACAGCAGGGTAGGAAGACCCTGAGCTCAACTCTTCGCTCAGGCACACCAAAATGACAGCTATTTATAGAGCAGCTATCAATGAGAACAACCTGAAGGCTAGCAGAGCCATCTTCTACAACTAAAAATATAAAGGAGCCACAATGAGGTGGGTAGGAGGGGTGGAGTAACAGTATAGTCAAGACTCACACCTGCAGGTAGGGGACCCACAAACAGGAGGATGACCACAATTGCAGAGGTTCTCCCCAAGGAGTGAGAGGTCCAAACCCCACACTGGGCTCTCCAGCCAGGAAGTCCTGCATTGGGAGGACGAGCCCTCAGAATGTTTGGCTTTGAATACCAGTGGGGCTTAACTTTAGGAGACCCAGAGGGCTGTGGTAAAGAGACTCCACTCTTAAAGGGCACATCCAAAATCTCACACACTCTGGAACCCAAGGCAGAAATAGTCCTTTGAAAGGAGCCTGGGTCAAATCCACCTGCTGACCTTGGAGAGCCTCCCAGAGAGGCAGGAGATAACTGGGACTCACCCTGGGGACATAAGACACTGGCGGCAGTCATTTTGGGGAGCTCATTCTATCACAAGGACACTGGTGGTGGCAAGTGCCATTTTAGAATCCTCCCTCTAGCTTATGAGCCCCAGGACCCAGACTTGCCCAGTATCAATCCTGGGATGTCCCTAGCCAAGCAGCTAGCTGGGCTGGGACACAGACCCACCCATCAGCAGGTCAGCTGCCCTAGGCTCCTCTAAGGACCCGGCTACCCTGGGACCCAGCCCTGCCCACCAATTGGCTGGTAATATAGCACTGGGATGCAACCTCACCCATCAGTGGGGCGGGGGAGGGAACCAGCCCCAGGAGCCCCTAAGCCTCAGCCCTGCCCACCAGCAGCCCGACATCAGCTCTGGGACTCCCATGGCCCTGCAGCCAGAGATCCTGGGACCCAGTTCCATCCACTAGTGGGCCAGCACTAGCCCCGGGCCCCCTGGCCCTGCAGCCAACTGTTGAGATCCAGCCCCACCTGCCAGCAGGCCAACATCAGCTCTAGGACCTCGAGCCCTACAACCAGAGAACCCGAGACCTTGTATGGTGACAGATGGTAACTAGACTTATCATGGTGATTATTTTGAAATGTATAGCAATATCAAATCACTATGTTGTACACCAGGAAGTAACGTTGTGTTGTAGGTCAATTATTCTTCAAAAGTAAAGAAACAAACCCATAGAAAAAGAGGTCAAATTTGGGGTTACCAAAGGCGGAATGTGGGGATAGGTGGGGGTGGGCAGAGGGGGAATGGGGTGAAGGTGGTCAAAAGTTACAAACTTCCAGTTATAAGATACATAAGTGCTAGAGATGTCATGTACGACACGACAATATACTACTGTGTTATGTTATATGTGAAATTTGTTGAGAGTAAATTCTAGGCGTTCTCATCACAAGGAAAAAAATATTTGTTTTCTATTTCTTGAATTTTGTATCTATATGAGATGATGGATGTTCACTAAACCGTCGTAATGATTTCATGATGAATGTTAGTCAAATCATCATGCTGTACACCTTAAACTTGTGCAGTGTTTGTACTGTACTTGTACTGTGCAATTACATACTGTAATTGTACAGTATGTCAATTATATCTCAATAAAACTGGAAGAAAAAAAAAAACACCTACAAGATGGAGATTCAGGAAGTCTAGAGAGAGGCTGACCATGTGAATTTTCCAAACTCTCCAGGTGGTTCTCCAGGTCTGGGATTTATTTACATGAGCAGTGCATCAGTTGGCCCTGCAAACATGAAAGCAAAGAAGAAGCCATGAAACTTCCTTTATAAAAGAAGACCTGTCTTCTCCTTTCTAGGATACAAGATACAAAATAAACAATATAAAAACTTGTGTTTAAAGACTTCCAGTCCTTAAGGTTATAGTTGCCCTGGTTTGCTACCAGATTGTAATTTTTCTCTGTTTAGCAATAACTAGAAGGAATGCCAGTCCAGAAACAAGATGAGGGGCAGAGCCCTCTCAGTAAGTTCCGTATATACAGGCCAAGCTTTTGCTTCCAAAGAACATTGCTGTCCCTCTTGTATTTAGAAAAAATTCAACTTTAGTTGTCTTCCAGGAACTGAGCAGTGGCCAAACATCAGTATTTCTTCAGATGTGAAAGTGAATCTTGATTTTTTTTTTCATAAGTCGGCATAAAGCTCAGATAATCAACTACAGTTCTTGGAAAGGATTAAAATGTAATTCAGTTCAGCACTTCCAGGCAATCTGGAAGCTAGAAAAGTATATTTATGGGAAAAGAGGTTTATATAAATACTTTATTCAGTGACCCACATGATAGAGTTGAGAATAAGCATCTTGTGTTGGTGGATGATACCAAATTAGGTGGAGTTGCTAACATCCCAAATAGTGAGAACTAAACTCCCTGTGACCCTTTTAGATTGGCCTTGACACACTTTTAAAAAATGACCCATACCACAAATACAAGACGAAAAATGGCTCACAAGAGCTATAGTGAAAAAAAATATGAGATTTTCAAAGTTAACAACTATGTCACAAGTACAGAATTAGTCAGCAATAGAGAATCTACTGAGAAAACAGACAAACAAAAAAACATGATACTGGAATGTTAATGAGGAAAAGATAAGCAAAACTCCTGAATACTTTTCCCGCATATGCCCTGGGTCAGGCCTTAACTGGAAAATACTCCTATCCAGTTTGGGTCTTCATAATTTGGAAGTCTATCTAAAAAAATAAAGTGTGCCTGAAAAATGTGGGTGACTTATGAGATAGGGGGAGAAAAATCTCTGAGAGAAAAATTAAGCTAATTGGAATTATTTAAATTGCAGAAAGAAAACTCAGAAACAGCTTTAGAACTGTCTTCAAATATTCATGGTGTGATTATGGAGTGCTGAATATCTTTTTCTCTTTTCTACAAAAGACACAACTGGAAGTCAAAAGATAAACACACAGTAATTTGGATTAACTTAGACCTGAGGACATATGTGCTTGAAGTAGATTAGTGTACTGGGTAGCTGTGTATAATACCTAGAATGTACAGACCACGGACTCTGGAGCCAGTCTGCTTGGGTTCAGATCCCAGCTCAGCTGCTTAATATCTATGAGCCTGACTTACCCACAACCTGTCTCAGTTTGCCCATCTAAGAAGTGGGAGGTCAATACTGTCTGCCTCATGAGGTTGTGGGGAAGATAGTATGAGATGTCATAGGCAAGTCCTGAAAGGATGTGATTACTGGCTGATCACTAAGGATGGTAAAACTTCTAGAGTGGACTCCTGGAGGGGATCCTTGAATCTTTTCCTAGACTGTCTCGAACTTATGGTTAAATTTATAGTTATAATTTGAGACAACTTTGTGAAAAACACATGGCGTCTACGCGAAACATCTCACACAATATTTTAGCCATCATTTCAAAATTTCCTCACTCTATCACATTCTTTTTTTTTTTAATGTATTTATTTTATTTATTTACTTTTGGCTGCATTGGGTCTTCGTTGCTGTGTGCAGTCTTTCTCTAGTTGCAGCGAGCGGGGGCTACTCTTGGTTGCGGTGTGTGGGCTTCTCATTACGGTGGCTTCATCTTGTTGTGGAGCACAGGCTCTAGGCGCGCGGGCTTCAGTAGTTGTGGCTCGTGGGCTCTAGAGAGCAGGCTCAGTAGCTGTGGTGCACGGGCTTAGTTGCTCCGCGGCATGTGGGATCTTCCCGCACCAGGGCTCAAACCCGTGTCCCCTGCATTGGCAGGAGGATTCTTAACCACTGCGCTACTAGGCAGGTCCATATCACATTCTTATAACACAAAATTATAAATCTTGTGCACCCAGCTGAGACTGCCTTGCACACAGTACGCATATGCGATCAGGTGGATTGCAAACCTGGACATGGCTCATGAGAATATTTGCTCCTTGGTCTTATGATATTGCAGAGACATTATCAAATAATCTTCATATCACATACCTTGGAATATATTCATGTCTGAAATTTGTGTTAATGAGCCAGTTTAACTCAATTCAAATAAATTCCATTTAGTTCAACTAAGCATTATCGAGGACGTAGGCCCTTGGAACAACAAATGACTCTTGTTCTCTGCCTTTAAAGACCTCACAGTCTTAGAAGAAGAAGAAGCAAAAATAGTTCATTTTA
Source organism: Physeter macrocephalus (assembly GCF_002837175.3). Taxonomy (NCBI): domain Eukaryota; kingdom Metazoa; phylum Chordata; class Mammalia; order Artiodactyla; family Physeteridae; genus Physeter; species Physeter macrocephalus. The sequence goes on from NC_041224.1 coordinate 145,903,183, forward strand.
ATATCACGTGACAGAAGACAAATTTCAGGGGCAAATTGCCATGGAAGCATAGAGCCTGAATGATGATTTTTGCCTGGGAATCACCAAAGGCTCACAGAAGCCCAGACACTTAAGTGAACTTTGCAGAAAGAGGGGAGCAGAGAGAATTTCTCAGGTGAAGTTGAAAGGAGGTCTAGAGAGTGACAGCTTCTATTGGGTCCAGGGGCTGGATTTTTGTTATTGTTACCATTATTATTGTCTTTATACATTACCATTATTACTTTGCCTAAGTCATGTTGGCATAAATCTGTGACATTTCTAGATGGACATGAACATGAAGCAGTATTTGAGGCAACAAGAACTCAAAAGGCCATGGATTTAAGTTGTACCTCTGCTTTGCAGAAAGATTTCAAAGGTACCACTAACAACTCAGAGTAAGAATCCTGGTGTGTGTGTGCATGTGTGTGTATCCATCTATGTATTTATTTTTTGGCATTCTTACACATTTGGACCAAGACAACTTCTAAATAGTAAAATAATAAATGCCAGAGCAAGATGCCCTGTCTGTGATAAATGGAAGAGAAGGCACTCTTTCTGGATCCTTGTTTGGAAGGGTTCTGGTCATATCCGCCCAATCACAGGGGTGTATGAGATGTAAGCACTCTTCCCCGTTTATCTCTGCGGTCCAAATTGGTGAAAGCATACAACATTCTGCACGTAATGTGGGAAACTTCAAGAAATTTCAACCCCCTGCCTGCTGTTACTGACGCTGAAAACTTGGCCTCTGTGCACCGGTGCCGAATTGAATCTTGGAGACAGAGTTTTGGGTGAAGTAGAAAAGAATAGCTTTATTGCTTTGCCAGGCAAAGGGACACACAGTGAGCTCATGCCTCAAAAACTGTGTGTCCTAACCTGAGGGAATTTGGTGAGGAGTTTTATAACAATGGCTCAAGGGTGGGGTTGCTGATAACGATCAGGGTGTGTGCAGGGCCTGTACTCCCTTAATCTAGCCTCAGGTGGTCTCCTTATCTTCTTTGAAGAAGGCTTCATCAAGTAGTTAGCGTCTTCCATTTGTTGGGGGGTTTTGTTTTGCAGAAGAGCTCAGAGATATCATATGTATCCCTTGAACTACCAACAAGAAATGGAGGACATGGAAAGGTTTCCGTGCTCAGGAGTCCCCACAGGGTCCTGCTCGGTTTCATTCCGAAGGTTTTTAGGACAGGAATAGTAGGAGAAATGGTAAGAAGAGAGAAAGGAAAGCTCGGAGGAGGACACAGGTGTCCTGCCGAGTCAGGCTGAGTGGTGGTTCCAGGGGTCTCTCCTAATCTCCCTCCAGGCAATGAGGTTGTTCTCCTGCTGATGTTTTCCTCAATAACAAGAAACGAACCCTGTTATAAGTCAGGCCCTCCTGGGGTTACAAGGAGGGCAGCTGTGGCGCCACTGACCAGGCTGGTCCCCACCCAACAGGCTCAGGATCCTGGGGGACAAAGCTGCATGTCTGTCCCTGGACATCAGCAAGTCTCTGGAATGGCGAACGGCCCCGGCAACATTGACAGGAAGGCTTTATTTTCAGGGCTGGTGGGGGGAGAAGCAGCTGAACGAGGACTGCGCGGTGCTTTGCTGTGGTGCAAGGTCAAGGCTTTTTTTCAAAGCAAATGACAGATTGTTCTTTGTCCATCTGTAGCTAAGTGACACCCGAGGCCCCAGGAGGAATAGTTGGTGCCCATCACGGGACGCCACGCCCTCATCACATGCTTGTGTCAGGCTCTAAAAGGAGTCTGATGAGTTGGCTTGCCGCCCTGCCCCTGACCTCTGGCCAACAACTTTACTTTCTCCCCCTTCTCTTCTCTGGTGTCTGGTTTCACAGATGCCAAGTAAAAACCTCATTGATTCAGCATTTGGAATCACTGGAGCTGAACTAACTAAAGTTTTCCCTTGCAATACCTTAGCAAAGGGCTTGATAAATAAACAGAGATAAAAAATTGTTAGAGGAAGAGGGGATTTAACCCAGTTAAAATTATGAACGGGGCTTCCCTGGTGGCGCAGTAGTTGAGAGCCCGCCTGCCGATGCAGGGGATACGGGTTAGTGCCCCGGTCCGGGAAGATCCCACATGCCGCGGAGCAGCTGGGCCCGTGAGCCATGGCCGCTGAGACTGCGCTTCCGGAGCCTGTGCTCCGCAACGGGAGAGGCCACAGCAGTGAGAGGCCCGCGTACCGCAAAAAAAAAAAAAAAAATTATGAACGTATTGAAAAGATTTTAAGTAGGGTTGATGTGCTAGCCCTCTGGTGGTTGATAGGTTTTATATTTTGGCCCATCTCCAATTGATTGGCACAATGCTGAGAAACATTATGCGTTTTTTAAAAAGGAGAGAAGGAAAAGAAAGATTATATTTATTTATAATATAATCTTTTATTATATATATTTAAAACAGCACTGTGATTGATTAGCAATGTCTGCTCTGGGCTCAAAGGAAGATACTGGAGTGGTAGTAAATAGGCCAGATATTTGCTTCCTTAATAGTGCTCAAATCTCTTTTAGAAACAGAGCTGTGTAGAAAACTAACAAATGAAATGAAAGCAAAGAACATTAATTAACCATTTATTGTGTTCTAGGCCTATGCTAGATACTGTAATTAATTTTTTCATTTGATTCTCTTTGTACTCTGAAAAGTAGTAATGATCATCCCATTTTACAAATGGGGAAATTGACTCCTATAGAGATTAAGGTGACAAAGGCCAGATGGCCAGTTGGCAGCAGAGTCAGATTTCAAACTCAGGTTTGGTTGATTCCAAAGTCCACTGTTCTTTCAATTAAAATAAAAAGGACTTCTAGTTGACAATGCATTAAATGAATCTGTATGTTAAAAGGCTTCCGTATGTATGGGAACACTTTCAATTAAAATTGTTTAAGTGGAGGTAAAATGGAATAATTAAAAAATAGTAATTCAAAAGAAGAAAAAGAGAGAAAAGGAATGAAGACAAGATGTGACAGATGGAAAACAATTAGCAAGATGGTAGATTTAAATCCAACAGAGCAATAATTAGATACATAAATAGTCTAGACCACCCCTAGTAAAAGGCAGAGATGATCAGATTGAATGAAAAAGCTAGATCCAACTATATGCTGCCTATAAGAAACACACTTTAAATATAAAGATGCAAATAGTTTAAAAGTAAAAGGATAGAGAAGGATAAATCAAAAGAATGCTGAGGTAGATTCAAAAATAAGAAATACTGCCAGGGATAAGGAGGTACATTACATAATGGTAAGAAATAATTTTATTGAGAAGACATAACAATTCTAAATGTATAGTACCCAATAACAGAGCTTCAACACATCTAAAATAAAAATTGATAGAAGAAATAGAGAAATCTATAATTATAGTTGGAGATTTCAAGACTCTTCTCTCAGTAGCAAGATAGAATAAGCAGACAAAGCAGACAGAAAAATAGTGAAGATAGAGAAGACCAAAACAAAACTATTAACCAAGTTCACCTAATTGACCTTTATAGGATATTCCACCCAACAGTGGATACCTATTCTCTTCAAGTGCACGTGAAATATGCCCCACTATAGTCTGGACCATAAAGTAAACCTTAGCAAACAAAAAAGAATTGAAATCAAAGTATGTTTTCTGGGCTTCCCTGGTGGTGCAGTGGTTGAGAGTCCGCCAGCCGATGCAGGGGACACGGGTTTGTGCCCCGGTCTGGGAAGATCCCGCATGCCGCGGAGCGGCTGGGGGTTCGTGCCCCGGTCTGGGAAGATCCCGCATGCCGCGGAGCGGCTGGGCCCGTGAGCCATGGCCGCTGAGCCTGCGCGTCCGGAACCTGTGCTCCGCAATGGGAGAGGCCACAACAGTGAGAGGCCTGTACCGCAAAAAAAAAAAAAAAAAAGTATGTTTTCTAACCACAGTGAAATTAAACTAGAAATCAATAAAAGAAAGATTTCTGGAAATATCCGGTGGGTCAAAGAAGAGATCACAAGGGAAATTAGAAAATATTTTGAATTGAATGAAATAGTCGAACATGCTGACATTTTACAAAGTCCACCTGGTCTGAATTAGTGTGATTCGCTTGCAGGTTTTCAGGCAATGTGCCATTGGGACAATTTTATTAAAATACAGGAGCAAGGATACCATGCCCTCCTCAGTCTTTAAATGAAGAGCAGATGAGTAATGTCTGTACAGCACCCTCCCCTCCTGCTCCCACTCTTCCTGCAGCCCTGGCTCTTCCCTGGTTTCAGATCACAAAGGAACACATACGCAATGGAACTGCACTCCAGACACCATCCTAGTGTTGAGTATTTCTGGGAGAGCACCTTGCCCATGATACGATCACCGCGCAGTAAACCAAGAGCTGGGAAACTCTCACCTCAGGGAGCAGTAGTCCACTGTCTTCCTGGCTCTGGGTTTCAACACTTTCAGATAACACCAAGTATGTCTTGCCCTGTTGCAAATCTCTGAAGAGAATCAGAGGCCTGTGTGAAATTCATGCCATCATCATGGGTGAGACAGACAGAACGGGGCTTACACAACAGGAAAAACCAACCCAAGTATGGGGATGTATAGATTACATGTTATTAATAGTAATCATAGCATGTATGTACTACTTACTCTGTCCCAGGAATTATCTCTTTGAAACTTACAGTAACCCTATGAGGTAGGTGCATTCTGCAGAGGAGAGACTGAGGCACAGCAAGTTAGATAAATTACTTAGAGTTCCAAAACCAGCAAGTGGACAGACCTTGGATTCCATTCAAGCAGTTTGCCCTGGCAGCTGAGTGGCTCAAGAGGCTTCATACTGAAATACATAGTCTCAACTAGTCCCCACAAGGACCCCTGAGGGAGGCCTTGTGATTAAATGGGGAAATGATGCTGGAGGAACTGACAGAGACCCAGAGAGGTTAAATCACTTACCTGTGGTCGTTAGGCTGTTATGGCAGATCTCGAGATAAGACTCAGCCCTTCTAATCCCCAGGCCAGTGCCCTTTGCATCATACAATGCTGCCTCCCTCACCTGGGAGCCCTGGGAGAATCACTCATACTTCTTACATCCTGGTGTATATACTTGCCCAAGCACCAGTGTGACCAGCTGTAGATGCATGTATGAATATGATGAACAGAGCAGAGGCGGTATTACTGGGGCACAGTTCAGAGAGCTGCCAAGTATGGGGGAGAGGGAAAGGACTGGGGATTATGGGGCTACGTGGGTCCATCTAATATGGATCTGGTCAGAGAGTCTCAGGTCACACACACGAGCTGTGTGACCTCAAGAAAGTTGCTTAACTTCTCTGAGCCTCTATTTCCTTGTCTTAAAAAATGGGGTATAAATACTAACGGCTTCATGGGGTCACTGTGAATATTAAAGTGGTCAAAGCACATAAAGCACCTAATCCATTGCCTGGCGCACAGGAAATACAAAGGCAACATTGGCGCATTTTCTAAGTGTTGCTTCTAAGAAGTGATTGCTTGTGTGTACACTCCTATAACTATAACCTCTGGATGAAAAAAAACAAACAAATAAACAAGTTTTTCTCTTCCCTTCTTCCCCTCTTGAGAGTGGTGGTTTCTACCCTTGTGACTTCCCCAGGTGCTCAAGAGCCTGGGGGATATGAGACATTTGCCTGTCAGGGCCTGTTCCCACAGTCCAGCTCAGAGCCTCTCTCTGCTTTTAGTACATAGCCACCATTTAGGAAATTTCTTCCTGGGTCCAGAGAGGGTGTGTCTAGCAGTACATTTTTTGTTTGTTTATTTGTTTTATCTTTTTTTTTAATTAAAAATTTTTTTTATTTTTATTTTTTATTTTATATTGGAGCAGTACATTCATTGCAAAGTTCAGAAATGGGAGAATTCCATCAGAATGCTTCATAGAATATGCATGTATTTTCTATGGGGACAAGAGTGCCTGTAAAAAGAAGCTTGTTTTTTGCTTACTAGTTTTGTACATTCTGCTTCTTCTGGAGAGGGTTAAGGCTCCATTTGAGATTTTTAGAGATAACGTCTCTAGAGTCTGCCCAGAGATTTGCAGGGGATTGCCCTTAAGGTAGGGAATTATCCTTAAGGTTCAGACCCCTTCCACTGGGAACATCCAAAGCTGCCCATTAGATAGATGAAATGCTAGAATCCCTTTTCCTTGCACCAAAATGCTAGAAATGAGCTCTTGGCAATATGTATCAAGAGCCCTAAAAAAGTTCATTTTTTTTTTCTTTTTTTTTTTTTTTTTTTCTTTTTGCTTGTGTATTTTTCTACCATAGGAAAGAATTGCTTGAGTAATTTATCCTAAGGAAATAGCCACTTACTCTGCCAAAGATGTTTTAACAGCATTATTTATGGAGAAGACAACAAATAAGCTAAATGTTCACCAATAAGGAATTACTTATCTGAAGTATGGTTCACCCATATAATGATATATAATGCATCCACACAAAATGGTGTTTCCAAAGAATATTTAATATCATGGGGAATGCTCATGATATAATGTTAAATAAAAAACACTGTATATAATAACACACTCAATAGAATGAGTAGAATTAAAAACACTGACCATACCAAGTGTTAATGAAGATGGGAAGGAACTGGAACACTTGTACACAACTGGTGGGACTGTAAAATGGTACAAATACTTAGGAAAACACTTTGACTTTTGAAAAATATACAAATTTAAACATATACCTACCTTATGATCCAGCAAGTCCATCCTAAATGTCTACTCAAGAAGCATATGTCGGGCTTCCCTGGTGGCACAGTGGTTGAGAATCTGCCTGCTAATGCAGGGGACACGGGTTCGAGCCCTGGTCTGGGAGGATCCCACATGCCACAGAGCAACTAGGCCCGTGAGCCACAACTCCTGAGC
>NC_041224.1:145910677-145917619 GCF_002837175.3 Physeter macrocephalus
GGCTTCCCTGGTGGCGCAGTGGTTGAGAATCTGCCTGCCAATGCAGGGGGCACGGGTTCAAGCCCTGGTCTGCGAAGACCCCACATGCCGCGGAGCAACTGGGCCCGTGAGCCACAACTACTGAGCCTGCGCGTCTGGAGCCTGTGCTCCGCAGCAAGAGAGGCCGCGATAGTGAGAGGCCCGCGCACTGAGATGAAGAGTGGTCCCCGCTCGCCGCAACTAGAGAAAGCCCTCACACAGAAACGAAGACCCAACACAGTCAAAAATAAATAAATAAATTTATTTAAAAAAAAAAAAAGAGGAGGCAGAGAGAATACTGGAAGCATTCTTCTAGAAGCATTCATACCTTATAGAAAAGTAGCCACAACATTGTAAATCAACTGTACTTCAATAAAAAAATATAAATATATAAAAAGGAGAAAGATAGCAGTGACTAACTCTAGTCTATGCAGTTACAAGAGATTAAAAATTATTTGAATAATTTTCTGGTTTTCTTCCAGATTTGCTCCCATAAACAAATATTAATATAAATGGTACCAAATGCAATCTTTTTTTTTTTTTTGGCCGCATTGTGCGGCATGTGGGATCTTAGTTCCCCACCAGGGATTGAACCCATGCCCCCTGCATTGGGAGAGTGGAGTCTTGACCACCAGGGAAGTCCCAGCAAATGTAATCTTAAAGTAATAGTTTAAATTATTCTTTAAGTTAAACCATTAAAAATTTTTTGCATCTTAAAAAAAAATCAAGCAGTTGTATCTCAATAAAGCCGGGAACAAAGGTAAGGACTTTTTGGTGGCACATGTCCGTAGTGGGGTAAAAAAAGAGGCAGCAGCACACTGTTCTGCTCACTGGCTATCTCTCTCCACCGAGGCAGTAAACTGCATGCCAACCACAGCATGAAAGAATGTAACTCCCAGAGTTAGAGAAGGTTACTCCCATAATGCTGAGTAACACACGTCAGTAGTGGGTGCCTCCTAAAAATGTAGAGGGTTCACATGAGGTAAGCAGATTTGCACTCATCGCCTTCTGAGATCATTGAGCACTCGCTATGGGCAAGGCCCTATCCTCGAACCTTCAGAGGGCAGAGCTAACAGGACTTCTGGGTCGGTCTTTTGGAGACCCTGACTTCAAAGAAGCTCTGTGGATGGTCCTCACCCCAGGAGCTGTGCCTTCCAGTCACATGGGCATAAGGGGACAGACACCCTGGAGTGTTGATCCATGGGGGTGCATAACATTGGGAAGGACTCCTTTTTGGAGGGACCCTCCCAGCGCTGACATCCCCAGTGGCCATCTCCTTCCCTGAGCTCCAAAATGGTGGGGACCACAAGTTATTTTTCTTGGGTACCTCCCACTCCCATAGCTCCTGTATGTGAAGGTATCCAATGACTATTTTTGCCAAATTAGGTCATTTTTATTTAGTTGATTTGGTGGGACAAAGGGAAAGGAGCCATATCCCTTAACAGAGTGTGCCAATGCTAAGGCCAAGGGACAGAGCAGGGACTGTGACCCTAAACCTCTCACAGGATTCAAAAATCCCTGGAGGGACTTCCCTGGTGGTCCAGTGGGTAAGACTCTGCACTCCCAATGCAGGGGGCCAGGGTTCAATACCTGGTTGGGGAACTAGATCCCGCATGCATGCCGCAATTAAAAGTTTGCATGCCGAACTAAGACCTCAACTGCATGCCTCAACTAAGACCTGGTGCAGCCTAAATACATAATAAATAAATGTTAAAACAAAACAAATAAACAAACAAAATCCCTGGATGCTTCCACGGAGTCCTTGGGAAAGACAATGAAGTTGGCCAAACCATTCACTAGTCCAGATCAGCGAAGGTGCTTCCTTACTCTCTTCCTGCCTTTGATATCTCTTCATCCAGGAGATCCATTTCCCCCCAGACTGGTTTTTCCACCAGAACATGTTCCACGGCTTTGCTTGTGTTCATAAAGAACTAGCCGTTCTGGAATTTCCCTGATGACACAGTGGTAAAGAATCTGCCTGCCAATGCAGGGAACACGGGTTAGAGCCCTGGTCCGGGAAGATCCCACATGCCGCGGAGCAACTAAGCCCGTGCGCCACAACTACTGAAGCCCACACGCCTAGAGCCTGTGCTCTGCAACAAAGACAAGCCACCGCAATGAGAAGCCCGCGCACCGCAACAAAGAGTAGCCCCCATTCTCCGCAATGAGAGAAAGTCCGTGCACAGCAATGAACACCTAACACAGCCAAAAATAAATAAATAAATAAATTTATAAGGAAAAAAAAAAAGAACTAGCCATTCTGGTTGAAACCTGGCCCATCTTGTTCAACCCATCTTCACAGTGGCTCGCTGTGTGCTTCCAGACCATGCTCTTTGGCTGTGTTCTAACTTCCCCACACTGAGAAAACTTGGCACCACCGTGTCTTGTAGACCTGACACCCACCACAGGAAATGGATGTGGCATTGAGAAACCAGGCTGGCTCTGCCCACAGCACGTAATCACTGGGTTTCATATTTGGATGGTCCAAGCCAGTGCCAGGTCTCTTGTACTTGTAGGAGCCAGGACATAAAACCCCGAACTTTCTTCCAAAACAAACCTAGGGAGGCTTTATTCTCTATGTTGATTTCCTTTGATGAGGTTTTCCAGGGCCCGATGGATGCCTCTGTTCCCTCACCTTGGCCTCTAATTACTGCCCACACTTGCTCCCATCTGTTGTGGTTTCTAAGCTAGGAATGGAAGTGTACTTGGATGTTTTATCATCGCTTTGGAACACGAGCTTAGAAAAGCACAATGTTCCCTGTAATTTCCACTCCTTTGGATTCCTATTGAGCCTCAGTTTTTTTGCTGGAACAGCATATGACGCAAAGAATAATCAAGGTCTGGGCTCCTCCCCAAAGTGCCAGCTACCTCCCTGTCTTACCAGGAGTGAAATCAAATGACGAAGCAAGCTTCCATCTTTAATCAGCCATCAATCAGCAACGAAGTCTGTACCTACCACTACTATCAAGACGCCAAGGGGCGAGAGCAGTTCCCAGCGGTAGCGGCATGGCTTCTGTCCCCAAGGAGTTTGCCAACGTAGACTCTGCAATCAAACGTACTCTCCACAGAGACCCGTGTGGCCAATAACCAACGGGGCCACTTCTCAACCCAGGAGAAGACACACAGCAACAGTGTGTATTGTATTTGTTGCATATGCAGTGACAGCTCTACAAACTCAGAGCAACTTGAGGCTGCTGTGGACTGGAGGGCTCTGAGACTGTGACCTAGAAGAGGAGCTGTTGGACCTGAATCTTAAAAACCAAGGAAGAGTTATCTGGGCGGAAAGGGAGGGAAGAAATTAAGGGCGCTCCACTCTGCATAAAAGTGAGGGTGAACGCGGCACTCCCAGGGACCCCAGCTGTGACCTCCTCCTTTACTTTGAAGTTCTTGCAGACTCTCTCCTTCAGCTGCTTTAACTGAGCAGGAGAAGGCCAATTAAATCAAGAGATGACCCAGACCCCCGAAGGTGAAGCAGCTCCTAAATCCCAGCTCCACCCTGTCAGTCCCAAGGAACCCAGTGCACGCATAGTCACTGAAGTAACAGTAGCTAATTACAAAAGCTAGGTAGAGGGTGGGGGGAGGGGAAGGCTGAAGGAAATAGCACTGGGTGCCCAGGCCAGGTGGGGTGGAAGATGAGAGGGTCGGGGAGACCCCAGAGATGCTGCGGAAGAAGGCTGAAGCTCGGTGCTGGTGGAGGACTCTGCTGTGTCATGGGAGGTCAGGTGGCCAGACAGCTCTGTTTGTCTTGTAGCTGTGGGCAGAGGCAACTGGAAAAAAGAGTCAAGGGCTGATTGGCCCCAGCCTCTGGGTTCTGTGTGGAGCCTTCATAACCCAGTAACAAGATTTTATTTGAGGTAACAGACTATATCTTCCCTCTCTTGCACTACTACAAAGGATTTTACAGTCAAAAATTCGTTCCTGGAGAGAAAATACCAGGAAGGATGTGTGTGGTGAGCTCTGTTACCTTAGGTCCCTGATCCGCCTCAGAGCCTCTGCAGTATCTCCCTGCACTTGACCTGGGGTGTCCCAGTCGCTGCCAACCCAGAGTCAGCCTCTCCTGCCTCACCCTGCACGCCCTGGCAGTACTTTCTCTCCTTGACTCCCCTGCTAACAACAGCCCAGGCAGGACAGGAGTGTCCTAAGCCTGCTCAGGCTCTTCCCCTGGGTCAGGACCAGGGAGGAGGAGAGGGACGGGGAGAAGCAGCCCAGCGCATGGGAACGCTGAGCCCAGAGGGGGAGGCCAGGAGGGCTCCTGTGCCTGAGACAGGGGCTCTGGGGCTGTCAGCCTGCCTGGGAGCCGTGAGTACTTTGGTTTGAGTGTGGGAGTAGCTTTGATTGATAGCCATGGATTTATTCAGCAGGATTGTAAATCTAAAAGGTCTTGTCTGTGCCCTTCACCACTATCTTCCCAGCAAGAGGCATCAGAATAGCACTGCCAGGGGGAGGTCCCCACGAAAGTTTCATCAATGACAAGAGAATATAAACTCCATTAGTTCAAGAGGCTTTGCTGTTTTGTTTACTGCTTTATCCTCGGTGCTTGTCACAAGGTAAGCACTAAATAAATATTTGCTTACTGAATGGATGATGAGTGAATGGATGAATTGGGCGTTTAAGAATCACCCGATCAAGGCAGGAAGGCTTTTTAGAAGGTTGTAATTGGGGTAGAAATTAGGCAAAGCCTGAATTCAAGATCCATTCATTCTCTTATTGAGCACTACTGTATGCCAGGCACAATGACAGGTGTTTGAGATACAGAAATGAATCATATATGACCTCTGTCTTCAAGAGGGTCACAAGAGACTTACAGGCCCAAAATGCCACTGAAATTTAAACTCACAACAAGCCAGTGAGGTCGGTACTATTATTTGCCCCATTTTATAATTGAGAAAACAGGGGCATAGAAAGGTTAAGTAATTTGCCTGAGATCACGCAGCTAGGAAATGGTCAAGGTAGGCTTCAAACCCAGGCATTCTGGTCCAGAGTTGGAGTTCTTAGCTACCACTCTATGTTAGAAACATATGGAAGGGTAGAGAATCGCCATCTTTACTGTCTATAAAAACCCCAGAAGTTTGCTTCATCAAGAGTAGTAGAGACCTACAGACAGCAAAACCTTTTCAGTTCCAGGGTCCTGAAGACTTTGAAAATCTGAAGACTGTCTGGACACTCTTTCTAGAAAAACACACAGGTTGCAAATGTAGTCCTGGGGTTTTGTGGGTCCCCAGAAGCCTATCCATAGACCCATCAGGCCTGTGAACTTGAGGTTAATGGGTCGAAGTTTACCAATTTGGCCTGGAGGTGGGGATGGGGGTGAGAGGTGGGTTTGCAGAATGGAATCAAGGTTTTTGTTCAGAGGTCGGGGCCAGACTCAGCTGAGCAGGGCCACAGGCTGCTCAGGCCACGGTGACTGCCTGCTGACCTGCTCAGTGCTTCGGGGATGAAAGCACCCACTTCAAACTCTGAGTCATCCGGTGCTATTTCTTTACATATTTTTGCAAGAAAACAGACTTTATTTGGAATGATTTGCCAATGTATTATAAATCAAGAGACAAACAAAACAGACTTCAAGGCACTACAGAAACTTAGTTTCAGGAGCTATAAAAATAAACTACCAATGTCCTCATAGGACATATAAATTCAACTCCAGAGAAAAGAACAGATGAAATCAATTCACTTTTCAAGACGTTATAAATCTAGCTAATAGAATGCATAGTTATTTCCTTCTTTAAAAAATTAAATCAAGGTAATACATGACCAGGATTAAAAAGCAAAACCGGGACCTCCCAGGTGGTGCAGTGGTTAAAAACCCACCTGCCAATGCAGGGAACACGAGTTCGAGCCCTGGTAGGGGAGGATCCCACATGCCACAGAGCAACTAAGCCTGTGCGCCACAGCTACTGAGCCCACGTGCCACAACTACTGAAGCCCGCATGCCTAGAGGCCGTGCTCCACAACAAGAGGAGCCACCGTAGTGAGAAGGCCATGAACTTCAACGAAGAGTAGCCCCTGCTCGCTACAACTTGACAAAGCCCGTGCGCAGCAACGAAGACCCAGCGCAGCCAAAAAATATAAATAAATAAATAAATAAATAAATAAAAAGCAAAACCTTTGGAAAATCTGGCAATGAAAAGCTACAGCTACATCTCTCCCCATCTTGAATCCCAAACCCTAAAGGTAAATACTTTTACCTGTTATGTTTTTACTGCCTCTGGGGGCTACCTCTTGATCTCTAAATAATATGCTTGACGTCTTATGTTCTGCTGTCATAGCAAGGACTTAGATTATGTCACCACTTCTATGACACCCCTCCCATGTCTTTATAGTTAAATTACTATTTTCCCCTGTATTGCATTGGTTAACATTGTAACTTTGACAAATATATACTTAAATCTCTATCTCTTGCTCATTCAAATTCTGACATCTCCCTTGTTCCCCTATTTTACAGATGAGAAAATGGAGGCTTGGACAAAAACAGACATATAGATCGATGGAGCAGGATAGAAAGCCCAGAGATAAACCCATACACATATTGTCACCTTATCTTTGATAAAGGAGGCAAGAATATACAATGCAGAAAAGACAACTTCTTCAACAAGTGGTGCTGGGAAAATTGGACAGCTACATGTAAAAGAATGAAATTAGAACACTCCCTAACACCATACACAAAAGTAAACTCAAAATGGATTAAAGACCTAAATGTAAGGCCAGACACTTTAAAACTCTTAGAGGAAAACATAGGCAGAACACTCTATGACATACATCACAACAAGATCCTTTTTGACCCACCTCCTAGAGAAATGGAAATAAAAACAAAAATAAACAATGGGAACTAATGAAACTTAAAAGCTTTTGCACAGCAAAGGAAACCACAAGCAAGACAAAAAGACAACCCTCAGAATGGGAGAAAATATTTGCAAACAAAGCAAC
>NC_041224.1:145918960-145963784 GCF_002837175.3 Physeter macrocephalus
GCAGCCGCATAGCACAGGGAGATCAGCTCGGTGCTTTGTGACCACCTAGAGGGGTGAGATGGGGGGGTGGGAGGGAGACACAGGAGGGACGGGATATGGGGATATATGTATACATATAGCTGATTCACTTTGTTATACAGCAGAAACTAACACAACATCGTAAAGCAATTATGCTCCAATAAAGATGTTAAAAAAAGAAAAAGAGAATGGAGGCTTGAGAGGATCATCACTTGCCCAAGGCCACACAGTTTGTAAGCAGAGGAGCTAAGTACAAGCCCAGGTCAGCCCCCATGCCTGGCTATGGTACTGTGGTCCCAGAAACACTTTTGCCTGGCACCAATCACTGAAGTGGGGTCACCTGCTATTTTTACACCTATTGGTATGCAAAGAGAGCTGAATCCCCAAGGACTCAGCTCGCTGGCTAGTTAAAATACAGTATTAGCTAGTGGAGGAGAGGTGTTTATAGAGAAGATTGCAGAGTCCAGTGATTCAATCCTGAAGATCTGGGGCCCTTGGAGTTCCCTTGTTCTCTTGCTTCAGGGAAGCAGGATTAGAAGAGTTAGTCCTGATATTTTACAGTGATAGGGATGGTTAGGTAGAAGCCAGCTCAGAGGTCCCGGGTTCAACACTGTTCTTCAACAGGTATTGAGGTCAGTAGCTATTTGTGTCGTGTCCCACCCAAAATCTGGGAACACACGGGTGGTCTCAGTGGGGTCACACTTATTTGAGTGTCTCTCTCTGTTGCACTGTGGAAGGCTGGATTTGTTCTCCTTGCTCCTGGATAGTTTAAAGCACAAAGTAGATCTGGGCACACCTGATAATAGTTATTGCTTCAGGTATCTCGGTTGATGCACTACTTTATCAGAACAAAGAGCCCGAGGCCCACATCAGCATCTAGGCAATGGTGTGTGTGCTGGTAAACGCCTAACAACTGGCTCTCCTGGGGGTGGGGAGGGGGCACTGATATGTAGCCAATTTCTGTGGTGTAAACACTCCCACCATAGTTGATTTCAATGTGATTTCACTGAACATGGAGTTGGAAAGAGATGCACAGTAGCAATTCAAAGTATTTCCTTAGAGGTGTAATAGATACAAGTAACCTCAGAAGCATACATAATAGTAAAATATAAGGGGGCTTCCCTGGTGGTGCAGTGGTTGAGGGTCCGCCTGCCAATGCAGGGGATGCGGGTTCGTGTCCCGGTCTGGGAAGATCCCACATGCCGCGGAGCGGCTGGGACCGCGAGTCATGGCCGCTGAGCCTGTGCATCCAGAGCCTGTGCTCCGTAATGGGAGAGGCCACAACAGTGAGAGGCCCGCGTACCGAAAAAAAATAAAAATAAAAAAAAAAATAAATAAAATATTAGGAAGTGAGGATTTTTGAGTATTACTTTTGAAAACATATAATCGACTTGATTGTAAGTTTTTAAATTTAATTTTTAATAGTGGCTATGTTTAATGACTGGCTCACAAAATTCCTGAAAATTCAACAGCCGGCTCTTGTGAGCTGGTACAAACCAGCTCCAGCACGACACTGCCCCTCACACAGCTTAGGAGTCTGCTCCCAGGACTAAAGCAAGGAGCGAGGAGGCTGGGACCTAGTATAAGACTATGATATCATACGTGACCAGCTTGGAAACCATAAAATACCTGGGAGGTGGGCTCTGGTCACACGGAGAGAGAGACCAGGGTAGGCTGAAATCTCAGAGATTTGAGACTAGTTGGGCTGATATTCAGTACACTCCGATGTGCAAAAAAGGCCAGGCTTCTATGTCTGTGACTATGCTTATCTTCCTCGAAGTCCTCTGTTTTCTCTGCTGCGGGCAGAGGACTTCCACTGGTCCATGAAAGGTAACTCAAGAGAACTCACATTCTTTTAGTTTAGAACAGTCTCTTCCAGGTTCTCCCAGACCCTCTTGAATTTAAGGTCTAGTCTTTCAGATTTCTCCCCATCTACCTTGCATCTTTAGCAAAGATGGTATTAGTTTGCTAGTGCTGCTGTAACAAAATACCACAGACTGGGTGGCTTAAACAGCAGAAATTTCTTGTCTCACAGTTTTGGAGGCTAGAAGTACCAGGTCAGGTGTCAGCAAAGTTGGTTCCTTTCAAAGGCAGGGAGGGAATGATCTGTTCCAGGCCTCTCTCCTTGGCTAGTAAAAGGCCACGTTTTCCCTGTGTCTCTTCATGTGGTGTTCTCCCTGTGTGCATCTGTCTCCAAATGTCCCCTTTTTCTAAGGATCCAAGTCATACAGGCTAGTGGCTCACCCTACCCCAGTATGACCTCATCCTAACTAATTATATCTGCAACCACCCTGTTTCCAAATAAGGTCACATTCTGAGGTACTAGGGGTTAGGAATTCAATGTATGAATGGGGGGGCGGGGTGGGTAGACAATTCAACCCATAACAAATGGTGTTTGGCTGTAGAAGCATCTGAGTGGAAGGGGAGATGCACATGACCTCATGGGGGTGGAGGGTCTGGGAGTGGTCCTCCATGTCTTTCTTCATCTTCACTGCAGAGTGGCTGGTTGGGTGTGGTTTCTGAACATCCAGTGCCTCCCAAGTGCTCATTCAGGTGAAGCTGATCTCACTGGGTTCTTTTGGCTCCTGTGTCTATAGTTTCTCTAGTCACTTGGTTCTCACATTTTGTGGCCTCTCATTGTCCCTCAACTTTCTGTAATCCAATGGCCTATGTCCTTACTCAACCCCCTTGGGGGACAGGGACCCTTGGCTGCCTCTGTATTCCCACTGCAAGGCTCAGGGCTCTGTGAGACCACCTTGCAGCACACCTACCTCACCACCATCTTCAGCCTGGGAGGCCCATGTTGGACATGGACCTTTCCTAAGGTGCCTGAGGAAAGGAGGAGTAGCCCCATTGCCCTGGGAGCCTCCTAGATTTTCCCAACAGGGTTTCAGGCCCAAGTGGGGTGTGGGACATGTCCCCACACACACCCTATTTGCCTTTCTTCCTCCTCTTACTACCACTTTCCCACACTGAAGGTGCTATCTACTTTTCCCCTAGATGAGTTGCTACTTAAGTATTCTTTTCTTACATTTTGTAGTAAAAGTCAATGTAGAGAACTCCAAGCACTACTTTTTTTTTTTTTGGGGGGGGTGGTACACAGGCCTCTCACTGTTGTGGCCTCTCCCGTTGAGGAGCACAGGCTCCGGACGCGGCAGGCTCAGCGGCCATGGCTCACGGGCCCAGCCGCTCCGCAGCATGTGGAATCTTCCCGGACCGGGGCACGAATCCGTGTCCCCTGCATCGGCAGGCGGACTCTCAACCACTGCGCACCAGGGAAGCCCTCCGAGCACTACTTTTGATAGTTAAAGGCAGCTTTTAAAATTTAGTGGGAAAATGATCTCCTAAAACAAAGTCTTTCAAAGTCAGTGGCCTCAGTTTTTTTTTAATTAATTAATCAATTACTCTATTGGCTGTGTTGGGTCTTCGTTGCTGCACACGGGCTTTTCTCTAGTAGCAGCGAGCGGGGGCTACTCTGTTGCGGTGCGTGGGCTTCTCCTTGCAGTGGCTTCTCGTTGCGGAGCACAGGCTCTAGGCGCGTGGGCTTCAGTAGTTGTGGCGCATGGGCTCAGTAGTTGTGGCACGCAGGCTCTAGAGCATAGGCTCAGTAATTGTGGCTCACGGGCTTAGTTGCTCCACGGCGTGTGGGATCTTCCTGGACCAAGGCTCGAACCCGTGTCCCCTGCATTGGCAGGTGGATTCTTTTTTTTTTAATTACTTATTTATTTTTTTTCACTTTTGGCCGCGTTGGGTCTTCGTTGCTGCGCGCGGGCTCTCTCTAGATGCGGGGAGCGGGGGCTACTCTTCGTTGCGATGCACGAGCTTCTCACTGCGGTGGCTTCTCTTGTTATGGAGTACGGGCTATAGGCATGCAGGCTCAGTAGTTGTGGCTCATGGGCTTAGTTGCTCCGCGGCATGTGGGATCTTCTCAGACCAGGGCTGGAACCCATGTCCCCTGCATTGGCTGGCGGATTCTTAACCACTGCACCACCAGGGAAGTCCTGGCCTCAGTTTTTTGATCATGCATTCCCCCCCATAGCAGTAAAAAAAAAACCCGAATATGTACATATATATATATATATTTGATATATATGTGCATCATATGTGTATGTCTTAGAATTATATACATTTAATACTGTACTAATTAACACAGTACATGCTTTATAAAGCATCCATCCAAAAACAGACATTTTAAAGGATAAGATAAAAATGAAAATAGAAGTAAGCACTAATATTCTTTCTGCACCCTGGCCACACCCCACTTTGGAGGCCACTGTTCACCACTGTTGCCTTGCAAGGGATTAAAAAACAAACAAACAAGAATTTGGCGGCCAAAGTTGAGCAATGACCTGGTTGTCTTCACTGGCATCTCTTTCCCTGAAGCATGGAAACCCGTTGATTAAATGGGTGTAGAGCCACAGAACATCATGATTTAAGTGGAAAGAAAAATATGCCAGTTTAATATATATTCAGAAGTATCATTCCCATTACATGGAACCATGGACTGGCGCTGATCACCAATGCCTGAGAGCCAAACAAACTGCCTCTTTGTTGCATACAACATTCGCTTTGTCATCACTGGAAGACGGATGAGTTAATGTCTCCTACCCTCCCTGGAGCCACTGGACAGACAAGTGCCCGTCAGCAAGCATGTGGGCACCCAAACCTGTATATGTATGTCGGGGGATGGGAGCTGCCAGGAGTGCTAAATTGCATGTGCTGAGAACAAATAAAGGGCGTGGAATCTGAATCAGAGCTTAGTGATGACTATGTGTCTCAGAGGCTGGCCAAATCACCCTTTTGAATAATGTATTGCATTGCGTGGAAGTCTCCAAGTCAGAATATTAGTCCTGATTGTAGGGACAGAAACATACAATACTTCCAAGTATAGCATTTCTCACGGGGACCATTTGACAACTCAGGAAGTCAGGGGAATGGATTATAAGAATGGTGTCCTTGCATTTCAATAAAAACCTGAGACAAATATTATGGGGACTTTTGGAGATTTCTAGTCACTGGTCACTTCTCCACGGTTTGTGATGTTGGGTTACGCTGGCATAACTGCAGAGGGGTCAGGTAGGAAGGGCAGAAAGTTCTTGAATTTGGGCTTGAATTCTAGTTTGAATCCTGGCTAGTGTTTATAAGTTTGGTGACCTTGGACAAGTTAACTTTGTGAAGCCTCGGTTTCCTATCCATAAAATGGTCCAATACTAAACAAAATGATGTATACAAAGTGTCTATTATACCACATGGCCTACAGTAGGCATTTAACAATCTAGACAACAGTTAGCTGATAATAGGTAAAGGCTAGACATTAAAAGCTTTCCCCCCAAATTTCCTAGCATCTTCTGCCTGGCTGATGCCTGTCCCTCCAACCAAAACTCCGAGGTTTTCTTTCTTCCCTTCCTCCCACCTTTCTCTCTTTCTTTCTTTCTTTCCTTCATTCCTTCTTTCTTTCTTTCCTAACAACTTCAACTTTTAATAATGGAAACAACTTGCCGTTTCAGAAACAATTTTAGGGAAGAAAAATCTTCCCCATAAAAATAAACTTAAACTCATCATAATTATAAATAATTTTTTACTTCTGCGATTTAAAATGCTCCCCTGCAATACTACACCTTCATTTAACCTCATTCTTTAACCATCACATATTGAAGAGAAGACAGTATTATAGCAAAGCTTAGATAGTTTAACGTAAGAATTTGTACAACAATTTTTTTAAAAAAACTTTGGCCTCTGAAGCATTATTTAAAGTGGCCTGTTATTTAAAAACAAAATTTCTCGGGCTGTTTAGCTTTCTAATTAACTTTAACATTAATTCAGCTTTTGCATATAAAAATGTTCTACATTGTCATTAGGAAAATTACCAAGGAGTTTCTTGCATATTTATCTACACTCTTGTCAATTACCAATTCCATGAGGCAGCCCCTCTCCACTGCCATAGCATTTATACCCCAGTTTGATGCCCTACCTGCTACATTTACATTTTTAATAGGAAGCTCTTGAAAACCTGACCATTGTCAAAATCAAAAGTATGTCTCCAGTACTGAGACTTCAGGCTGTGTGACAGATGGTAGAAAGAAATATTTATATGGAGGCTGTGGGCAGGAGAGGAGACACTTCACTGTTGCCTGTAGTTGGACTTGCAGTAGCTGCCAGAGGGCCGTGCAGGCACGGACCTGGCAAAGTCTCCATCAGTCCTGACGGGTCTTCCTTACAGCCAACAGCTGTGGCCATTAGTTACTATTTGGGTCCCAGGATTTTTCTCAGACAGCTTGGTCTCCCTCACAGCCTCCCCCAGGAAGTGTGCTTGGTTCTCCCAGGAGACTCGCAGCTAAGAAGGACAGTGCTGAATGGTGGGAGCTGGCTTTCAAGGAAGTGGGGCAGCAAATCGGCAGTAGATGCTGGGGTGGCAGGACAGGAAGAGGAAGTTGAGGATTTGAAATAATCTTCCTGGGTGTTTCTAGAAGGACAGCTCCACTGGGAACATCACAGTGAGGGGCTTAGACAGCCAAGGGCATCTGGTAACATGAGAAAGGAGGCACCTGCTCTTACTTCTGCCATCTTCACGAAAGCCTACCTTGCTTATTTTTACTAAAATGTTTCAAAAGTAAAATGTAGAAAAAGACAAATAAAAAAAAAAAAATCCAGGCAGGTGGTATGGTCTGCCCCTACAAATTTGTCTTCAGGTCTCTTCCTGAGCTCTCAGAGTAGACCCCGGTCGGCTCTGCTGGTGTGGGAAACACTGCCACCTGCTGGACCATTTGAGAATGTCAGTGGGCCCTGCCCTTCGAACTCAGCCCCAAACTTTACTGGTGCCGGAACTTGGGCACCTCAGCAGGGGCACCCAGGGACCCAAGACCTGTGGCTGTCTTTTCGAGGGGCTCCAGGGAGGAATTACTCAACTGGCCAGAATATAGAGATAATTAGTTAGACCTTGTTTTTAACCTTTAAGAGGACTGTATTACATTAAATTCCAATACTTGCCTCCTGAAAAGATCCCATTTGCCCTGCAATTATGTTACCTCCATGGAAATGATAACAATCAAATAGCATTGGAGTAGATGAGCAAAACTGTCCTTTTCCCTAGCTTCACCCTTAACTGGCTATGGCACATGGGCGAAAGCCTCAATTCAATAGTAATATCTACCCTACCCCATAAGGTATGAAAAAATCCTGGCATGTAGTAAATACTCAATAAATGGTGACTCTTACTATTCTTAATTTGGTTCCAAAATTCTATGAAATCTAGAAAAGTGGTAACATATTTATTAACCCATTATTAGCCCAATACTTTTGTCAGAGCATGTGTTTTAGATAAGCCACTTTGCTCCCTTCAGCTGGGTCCAGCCCTAAGTGAGACAAGGATCATGGGAGTATTCTGTCCTAGTGTCCTAGTCCTACCCTCTCTGTTATTCCAAGGTTACGCTGCCCGACCATCCAGGTTTTCCTGAAAAACAAAACAAAACGAACACTCCCCAACACACATGCACGCCAAGAATTCCGACCAGAATGTGCCCAGAAGAACCTCAGTTGACACAGCGGAGGAGGAGAAAGGCTACAAGGATTCTGGGGGGGAGGTGGGTGTCTTTGGAGGCTACTTTGTCTTCAGCACTTCCATTCCCTATTTCTGACCTTAGAATTTTAATTTAAGCCACTGATTAAAGCTCAGATGTGATTCAGCAACACATGGGGGGAAAACACCTTTTAAACATATTGAAGCAAAACAAAACGAAGAATAGGAAGGCCATCTAAGGGAAAAGCCCTCTGTCTTGGGGGTAGGAGTGGGGAGTAGAGCACGGAGTATGAGGGGTGAGAAGACCTTCTGTAGGAAACTCTTAGCTAAGCACCTGCTATGACAGTGGGAGTGAGGAACAGAGGAGAGGAGAGAGAGGGAAGAAGAGAGGAAGTGAATAAAGTTCCGTAGGGCTCGTTAATGACCCCTGAGCCCGTTCTCCCTTCCACAAACACTTCCTACCCTCCCTCTCTGAGCTAGACATGGGGTTGGGGGCGTGAGGCATAGCCAGACGCGGCTGCTCTGGAAGGGACACCCAGGGCCCGTGGCTGCTCCTTGGAGGTCCAGAGCCTTGCAGGATTGCTTCTGAGCCACAGATCTTGATGGTAGACTTCATCAAACACCCTCCTGGCCTCGGTGAGAATGGGCAATGCTCCGTTCACACTCAGGTTTCTCCTTGGTTGACACCAGCACGATCTACACAGAACCTGTGACAGAATTGTTCATGTGTTTCCAGCTGTTGTCTCGGGGGGAGACATTTTGTTTTGGAGCATCCCAGCCTTAGAATCGATTGACCTAAACCTTGTCAGATGTGTACTCAGAACAAATGAAATTGTGTTCTGTGTAAATATAAGAGCACAGCTGATCACTACAGAATCCATTAACCGTATCTTGTATTCACGGTTGATAGACTAAAGACCACCCTCAGATTCAACCAATCAGGACTCAGCAATGCCCAACACAGGTCATCGGAGTTCAGTGACTGAGTCGTGGGCTTAGCGGCTGTGCCATTTTATAACCAAATTAGATTAATTGAGCAAGTCAATCATTTATATCTGGTAACAGCAATTAAAACGTGAGATCACAACCTTATGAGAGCAAAACTTGAACCAAGTCATTCAAAAGATAAAGCAACTTGCTTATGTGTAATTTCTTCCTTGGGTAGTTATACTAAAAGGGAGCGGTGGGGTAGGGAGTATGGTCTGCAGGTTCATTAGGCGTGTGGCATGTGCTTTATTTCTATGCCAGTCTAGAACCATAGAAACATAAGCATAATTTGAATGATCTTTATGTCTACTGTGGAGCAGGATCCTGCCATGTGGTTTTAAGGCAATTTTTTGTATGTTGTTTATGATCACCTTGGGGCCACACGATTATCCAAAGTAACAGAGTGTAACTAGTAAAGCAGTCTTTTTCCAAATAGAGCATTCTGAAGGACTCTGCAAGTTGTAAATTAGCTAAAACACTGTCTTCAGACTTGGAGAGCTTTAGAGTTCCTTGTAGCATAGTGACAGAATAAACGCATGGATGTCAAAATCTCAATGTAGAGTATGGAAGAATCTGCTGTGTTCTCTAAAACTCCTTTTCCTGGCATCCCTTGTATTTAGGTGTGGTCATGTGACTGGATTCTGGTCAATGAACTGTGTGAGTGGGAGAGACCAAAATAGTTAAGAAATGGGTCAATATCAATGGATACAAGGTCAGTATACAAAAGTCACTTGTAATATAACTGATTCACTTTGTTATAAAGCAGAAACTGACACACCATTGTAAAGCAATTATACTCTAATAAAGATGTTTTAAAAAAAAGTCACTTGTATTTCTTCATACTAGCACCAAAAAATTTGAAAGCAAAATTTCAAAAAAACAATTCCGTTATCAATAACACAAAAAACATCACCTAGGAATAAACATACCAAAAGATGTGCAAGACCGCTGCACACAAAACTATAAAACATTACCAAGATAAATTGAAGAAGGAAGAAAGAGGAGTTATATACCATGTTCATAGATTGGAAGAATATTATAAAGCTGTTAACTCTTCCCAATTTTATCTGTAGATTCAATTCAATCCCAAGCAAAATCCCCACAGATTTATATGTGTGTGTGAAAACTGGCAAGCAAATTGTGAAATGCAAAGTACCAAGAACAGCGAAGACAATCTTGAGTAAGAACAAAGTTAGAGGCTGTAAATTACTGATTTGTAAACTATCACATCATAATTAAAACTATGTGTGATGAATTGTGTGATTGGGATTGACATGTATACGCTGATGTGTATAAAATTGATGATAGTAAGAAGCTGCTGTATAAAAAAATAAATTAAATTAAATTTAAAAATTAAAAAAAAAACTATGTGGTATCAGTAAAAGGATAGACAAAGGGAATACAATAATAAAATAGAGTCCCCCACATTGACCCACACATGTGTAATTAACTGATTTGCAACAAAGATACACTGTAATACAGCAGGAGAAGGATGGTCTTTTCAGTAAATGGTGCTGACCCCTTGGGTATTCAAATGGGAAAAACCTTGACTCCTACATCATACCAAACACAGAAATAAATTACAGCTAAATTATAGACATAAATGTGAAAAGTAAAACAATAAAGTTTCCAAAAGATAACAAAGGAAACATGGAAGAATATCTTTGTGACCCTGGGATAGGCAATGATTTCTTTAACAGGACACAGAAAGTCCCACCCATTAAAGAAAAGACTGTATTCCATATTTCATTACAATTTTTTATTAAGAAAAAAACAAATACCGTATGTTAACAAATACATATGGAATCTAAATTAAAAAAAAAATGGTTCTGATGAAACTAGGGGCAGAACAGGAATAAAGACGCAGAGGCAGAGAATGGACCTGAGGACACAGGGAGGGGGAAGGGTAAGCTGGGACGAAGTGTGAGAGTGGCACTGACA
This sequence comes from Physeter macrocephalus, assembly GCF_002837175.3. Taxonomy (NCBI): domain Eukaryota; kingdom Metazoa; phylum Chordata; class Mammalia; order Artiodactyla; family Physeteridae; genus Physeter; species Physeter macrocephalus. The sequence goes on from NC_041224.1 coordinate 145,929,423, forward strand.
TATATACACTACCAAATGTAAAATAGATAGCTAGTGGGAAGCAGCCGCATAGCACAGGGAGATCAGCTCGGTGCTTTGTGACCACCTAGAGGGGTGGGATAGGGAGGGTGGGAGGGAGACGCAAGAGGGAGGGGATATGGGATATATGTATACATGTAGCTGATTCACTTTGTTATACAGCAGAAACTAACACAACATTGTAAAGCAATTATACTCCAATAAAGATGTTAAAAAAATACCATGAAAGGAGTGAATAGGCAAGCCACAGAGTGTGAGAATATAATTGCAATCCATATAACTGACAAAGAATTCATATCCAGAATAAGAAAAAGACAGAATACCCAAAAGAAAAGTTGACCAAAGACTTGAACAGGAAATTCTCAAAAGAGAGTACTGAAGTGGCCAATGATCCTTTAAAAGGTGTTCCATATCATTAGTTTTTAGGAAAATGCAAATTAAAACCACAATGAGATACCACTGCACTCACACCAGAATGGCTAAATGAGAAAGACAAGACAGTACCAAGTGGTGACACGTATATGGAGCAGCTGGAAGTCTCATGAAATGCTGATGGGCATGTAAATTTGTATAACCACTTTGGAAAATTGGCAATATCTACTAAAGCTTAATGTGTGCATGCTTTCTGACCCAGCAAATTTACTGCTAGGTATATACCCAACAGAAACATATAGATAGGGACTTCCCTGGTGGTCCAGTAGCTAAGATTCCACACTCCCAATGTCAGGGGCCTGGGTTCGATCCCTGGTCAGGGAACTAGATCCCACATGCATGCTGCAACTAAGAGTTTGCATGCTTCAATGAAGATCCCGCATGCCACAACTAAGACCCGACACAGCCAAATAAATAAATAAATAAATATTTTTTAAAAAGAAATGTATAGATATGTACACCAAAAGACAATTCATAATAGCTTGTTGATAATAGTCCAAAACTGAAAACAATCCAAATGCCCATCAGTAGTAGAATGTATAAATTGTAGTATATTCATGAATGGAATATTATATAGCAACAAAAGAGAATGAACTACTGCTTCAAGCCACAATGTGGATGAATCTCACAGACATGATATTGTACAAAAGAAGTAAGTGGAACTTCCCTATGCTCTCTTTCCTCATCTGCCAAGTAAATAGCAAAGACTCCAAGGACCAGAAGAGGGTGGAGCCACACAATAGAGAGGGCTTGGGGAACACTGAATGATCATGTGAAAGCTTACCTGGTCAGGAACACCCACTTTGTGAGTGAAAATTACTTTTTGTGTTAAGTCACTGAGAATTTGGGGTTCATCCAGTTCAGCAGCCAGCATTACTTATCCTCCGTGGTACACAGAGCAATACAATTAAGTGATAACAGGTGGTACCATCAGAATGTGCTGGAGAAGCTCGTTAGGAGAGGCCACCAGCAGCTGGTGCTGTCAGGAAAGACCTTTTCCCATCTACAAGAGCTGCAAGTCAAATGGAGGGTGGAGCTTGGGTAAATCAAGGGAGAAATCATTCTGGGTAGGGGCAGAGGCTCAGCGGCTGATGCTGACGGAGGACAGATGGAGAGCATTCTGTTCCTGCAGGTGGAAAATAGGGCCAGCTTTTGCAGGTGCCCCTGTCATCCGCTGAAGGATCTGGGAACAGAAGGGTCAAGGGCTCCTCTTTCCTCAGTAGATTGTCAGCGCCTGATTTGAAATGACGTTATGTGCTCAGCCTATACATTCAAAGCAGTTACAAGTGAGATGTATGTAATTCCTTTCCTCTGACAACATGCTTCACTGTGTTCTGTCTGTTTCATAATTATCTACTTTTAAGAGAATTTATGGAGCCTGAGGAATAGCTGAACACTTCTTTCTTTGAACTCCCAGATGTTCTGACCAGATTCCACCCACCAGTCCATGTTCCCAGCCATTCACCAGATCTGTCTGGTAATTTTCTAATCCTCCCCGGGACATTCCTATTTCCTGCTGAGAAATAAGAAAACAACAATGCTTCCCTAAGGGTGGTGTGCTTCGGCCCGGAGGCCTGGAATCTCCATTTTAGGAAAAATGTTTACAAGGGTATAAAAGCTCTGAAAGGAAACAGCCTGTGATTCTCCTGGGAAAGAATATGAGACCCCATCATGAGGATTTGCCATAGAATTCCGCTGCATTCCTCATCAGGACAGGGCTGTCTAGGAAGTTCATTTTGATTAAAAAATATATCAGAGCGGAAGTGTGTGTGTGCATGGGTGTGTGAAACAGATCTGCTAAAAAGACAGGCAAAAATAAAGTGGAGGAGATAAGTAGAGAGGTCAAAGGCAAACACTTCTCTTTCCTTCCAAAAAGATCTCTTCAGGGTGATTGAATTTTTTATTATGGAAATATTCAAAATATTCAAAAATAGAGAAAATAGTGTAATAAACCATCAGGTACCTCTCATCCAACTTCAACAATTATCAACATTTTGTTAATCTTTTTCACTTATCTGCTCCTCTCCTTTCCTTGCACTAGAGCTGGGATTGGCCAAAACCATGGGCCAAATCCAACTTGCCTCCTCTTTTTGTAAAAAAAGTTTTATTGGAACACAGCCATGCCCATTCGTTTCTGTATTGTCTATACCTGCTTTTGCATCACACCAGCAAGGGTGAGTAGTTGTGACAGAAATCATGTGGGCCAAATGCTTAAAATATTTGCTATCTGGCCTTTCACAGAAAAAATTTGCTGACCCTACGGTAAAGTATTTTAAAGCAAATACTAGTCAGCATATCATTTCATCTGTAAATGCTTCAGTATGAACCTCTAACAGATAAGAGCTTTATTAAAGCCATATCTATAATAGAATTATCATATCTAACAAAATTAATAACTGCTTAATTTCACCTAATACCCAATTTGTGTTTAAAATTCCTCTGTTATCTTAAAAAAAAGGCTTTTTACAGTTGGATTTTTCACATCATAATCTAAATAAGTTCACACACTGCATTTGGTTAATATGTCTCTTAAATATCTTTTAATCCATTGTCAGTTTTCCCTTACACCCCTCCCTTGTCTTCTTCACATTTATTTGTTGAAGAAACCAGACCATTTTTCCTATAAAACCCCCACTTTCCGGATATGGCTGATTATCCTCAATACATCATTTAACATGAACACAGTGCAGTTTTTTAAATAGGGAAGGCCTTTTTAAAAACAAAAATTGAAATATAGTTGAATTACAATGTTGTGTTAGTTTCAGGTATACAGGCGCGAACCTGGTTCCCCTGCATCGGCAGGCGGACGCGCAACCACTGCGCCACCAGGGAAGCCCCTCAGTTATTTATATATATATATATCCTTTTTCAGATTCTTTTCCCTTGCAGGTTATTACAAAATATTGAATATAGTTCCCTGTGCTATACAGTAGGTCCTTGTTGTTTATCTATTTTTTATATAGTAGTATGTGTCTGTTAATCCCAAACTCCTAATTTATGCCTCCCCACACTTTCCCCTTCGGTAATCATAAGTTTGTTTCACATGCCTGTGAATCTGTTTCTGGTTTTTTGGGTTTTTTAAAATTAATTAATTAATTTATTTATTTATTTTGGCTGTGTTGGGTCTTCATTGCTGCTCACGGGCTTTCTCTAGTTGTGGCGAGCGGGGTCTACTCTTTGTTGCGGTGCGCAGGCGGGCTTCTCATTGTGGTGGCTTCTCTTGATGCTGAGCCCCGGCTCTAGGCACACGGGCTTCAGTAGTTGTGGTACGTGGGCTCAGTAGTTGTGGCTCGTGGGCTCTAGTACGCAGGCTCAGTAGTTGTGGCTCATGGGCTTAGTTGCTATGTAGCATGTGGGATCTTCCTAGACCAGGGCTCAAACCCATGTTCCCTGCATTGGTAGGCGGATTCTTAACCACTGCGCCACCAGGGAAGTCCCTCTGTTTCTGTCTTGTAAATAAGTTCATTTGTATCATTTTTTTAGATTCCACATATAAGTGATATCATATGATATTTGTCTTTTTCTGTGTGACTTACTTCACTTAGTATGATAATCCCTAGGTCCATCCATGTTGCTGCAAATGGCATTATTTCATTCTTTTTCATGCCTGAGTAATATGACCACAGTGCATTTTTGTGTCAGGCTACATGAGGTAGTAGAGCTTTTGGCCATCCTCTGGTTTCCAGACCTGTCTAGGCATTCCGATCTGATCTCCAGCAGTGGAACCACTGCTTTGAGGGTAAGAGTGTGCCTCCTTCCTTCGGCAAACTCCATGTGTTCCTGGTGATGCTGCTGTTTTAGTCCATTTGGGCTGCTATATGTATATGTATAGTTGATTCACTTTGTTATACAGCAGAAACTAACACACCATTGTAAAGCAATTATACTCCAATAAAGATGTTAAGAAAAGAAAATGTTAACACCATCATCAGATGGTGCTGGTTGGTAAAAAAATACAACACAAAACCCACAGACTAGGTGGATTATAAACAACAGAAATTTATTTCTCATACTTCTGGAGGCTGGAAGTCCAGGATCAGGGTGCCACCATGGTCGTGTTTGGGTGAGAGCCCTCTTCCTTGTTCGTATCTGATGCCTTCTTGCTGTGTCCTCACATGGTGGAAGCAGGCAAGGGATCTCTGTGGGATAGCTTTTATAAGGCACTAATCCCATTTATGAGGGCTCCTTACTCATGACTTAAACACCTCCCAAAGGCCACACTTCCTGATACCATCATCTTTGGGGGTTAGGATGGGAACATATGAATTTTGAGGAGACACAAACATTCAGACCATAGCAGCTGCCTGTCACAGCTCCCTGGCTTCCCCCTCACTACAGCCCAAGAGGTGGTCATGAGACCCCGCCCAGCCAATTAGAGCCCTTTCCTGGGAAATTCTTTTCTTCCTTAGCATTGCCAAACTGGCATGATCTCAGCCTAGAGCTACCCGTAGCCATGTTGAGCTTGGCCTAGTAACAAAGTCTGAATCATTAAAGGATGGTGAGGATCCTGATAACAGCAGTCACTTGATTCTGTCCCCACTTAACCCATGTACACATGTCTGAGACCTAAGGAGAGAGAGGGTTGGGAGTAAAAATGGAATTATTTTAGTAAAATCTCTGTAAAACTGTACCTCAAGGGCAGCACAGTGAAGAGGAGAGAATCATCTTCCTGCCACTGCATCACAGAGCATCTCCCAGCTTTGGTCCAGTGAGTTCTTCAGAAGCAATACTTGGAAAGTAGGGGTGATGCCCTGTGGGAGACTTTGTTGCTTGGCCAGGGGCACTGATCCCTGGTGACATAGTGGTACCTAGCAGGAGACATGGTATCTTAACATCCATAAGCAGTACCCAGTGAAAGACAGCCAAACAGCACATAGGGAATTTCTTAAACACATGCGAGAACTATCCCTCTTCTCCCAATTCACAAACATATTCTTTATTTTCCTATGGCAGCGGGGAACAGTTAATTTACAGAACTGCAAGTCCAGGTCTTCGACAGAAGAGGCAAGAGAGCAGCGAAATCCAAGTATCCCTCTTGCTGTGTCCCCTTTTGTACTCATGGGCTGCGGTGGGAAACTCAGGTATACTTGCGTAACCTCAGTAAAGCTGGGCCACCTCACCCTCAGTGTTTTAGTTATCTATTGCTGCAAAACAAATTATCCCAGAACTTAGAAATTTAAAAGTAACAGTAAATGTTTACTATCTCACACAGGTCAAGAATTTGGGAGTGGCTTAGCTGAGTGGCTCTGGCCTGGGGATCTCTCATGAGGTTGCTGCAAGCTGTTGGCCAAGGCTATAGGCTCCACTTCTTGACTGTGGCTGGGGGATGCACTTCAAGGAAGTCTCACTCACGTGTTGGCTCTTGGTGGGGTGGGGGTGGAAGCTGGTTCATGTCCACATGGACTTCCCCATAGGACTGCTTGAGCATCCTCACAACATGGCAGCTGCCTTACCTGAGGGTAAGTGATCCACAGAGTGAAGTAGAAGCTACAACGTCTTTTAGGATATAACCTCATATGGTCCACTCTTTCCTTTCTACAATATCCTGCTGTTACACAGTTTATCCCTATTCAATGTGGGAGGGAACGACACAAGAGCATGAATACCAGGAGACAAGGCTCACTGCGGGCCTTCTTAGAAGCTGGCTAGTGCAGCCAGTCTCAGTATGGTACCATATTCAAAAGAAGTACCAGTTTCACATCCAAAAGCACTGAAAAGCAATTGGAGTCTTGACTGAAGTCTCTAGAAGAGGCAAGGAAGAAGGACTTACATTGCCCAGTGCCCAGCAAAAGTTCTAAAATTCCTCTTCACTCATCTATTTCCCCGAAGTTATCACTCATCACACCAAAATCTCTCTTCTTCCAAACTCACTCAAATCCTCACATCTCTCCTGTCACCCCCTCCCCACCTCAACTACGTAGCTTAAGTCAACTTCTCTCAATTCTCAACTCTCCTCTTTACCTTGAAGCCCCAGGAACCAGGTAGGCAGCCACAAAGACTCTCGAGTGGGGCCCAGAGAGTGGAGGAAGAGGGAAGGCTGGGAAGAATGATACATTAACATTTTGTGTCTGTATCACAATTATATCCTAAGTGCCTAATACAGTGCCTAGAACGTAGTAGATGCTCAATGTGCAGATGAATTAAAGGATGGTGGCATTTAAAAATTCTAAATGAAAATTATTTATTCAGTGATATTCAAAGCTAATGCTATAGCAACAAATTTCCATATGGAACACAAAAATGACATAGTATTACCTTGTGTAAAAATGTTCATGAGGGACTTCCCTGGTGGCACAGTGGTTAAGAATCCGCCTGCCAATGCACGGGACACGGGTTTCTGCCCTGGTCCGGGAAGATCCCACATGCCGCAGAGCAACTAAGCCCGTGCGCCACACCTACTGAGCCTGCGCTCTAGAGCCCGCAAACCACAACTACTGAAGCCTGCGCTCCTAGAGCCCCTGCTCCGCAACAAAAGAAGCCACCGCAATGAGAAGCCCGCTCACGGCAATGAAGAGTAGCCCCCGCTCGACGCAACTAGCGAAAGCCCGCGCGCAGCAGCAAAGACCCAACGCAGCCAAAAATAAATAAATAATTGAATTTTTAAAAAGAAATGTTCATGATAGCACTTCCTGGTGGTGCAGTGGTTAGGAATCCACCTGCCAATGCAGGGCACACGGGTTCGAGCCCTGGTCCGGGAAGATCCCACATGCCGCAGAGCAACTAAGCCCGTGCGCCACAACTACTGAAGCCTGCGCGCCTAGAGCCTGTGCTCTGCAATGAGAAGCCACCTCAATGAGAAGCCCGCACACCGCAACGAATAGTCACCCCAGCTCGCCGTAACTAGAGAAAGCTCGCGCGCAGTAACAAAGACCCAAAGCAGCCAAAAATAAAAATAAATAAATAAATTTTTTAAAATGTTCATGATAAGGATATGAAATGTTGCTATTGATATTTTTCTATGTATGTATTTTTTGGGGTTCTTCTCTGAATAATCCTCTTGAAATCAGAATCTGTGTTTTATTCATCTTTATGTCCCCCAAACCTGGCAATGCCTGGCTTGGGGTTGTCAGGAGTTTTGTCAATAATTTGTTTAACACTTACAATGTATACCAGACATTTTTCCAGAACCAATACATGTATTAACTCAATTAATTCTCATAGTTACCTCATGAGGTAGGTTATATTATTATCATCCCCATTTTTCAGATGAGGAAAAATGAGATACAAAGAAGTTAGGTAACTTGCTGGAGGACAAAGGCAAGAGCTGGGATGTGGACCCGGGCAGTCTCGTTCTAGAGTCTGCGACCATCCTCCCTACCACATCTACAGGGTTTGTGGAATTGAATTAAAGTTGAGTGAAGAGATCAGTCAGACCTCTTCCAGAAAAGCCTGTACATTTTCATCAGACACATCTAGAAAAACACTGAGGAAGTCCTGGAAACCACTAGTGTGCTTTAAGGTGACTTATGGACGGAAGAGAGGAAGTTGCAATGCCTCTGAGGGTGGGTGGTTTAGAGAAGGATGAAATACGTCCAAAAAAAAAAAACCAAAACAAAACAAAAAAAGCAATGAACACACAGAGGATTTTTTAGGGCCATGAAGATACTCTACATGATACTATAATGATGGATACATGTTACTATATATTTGTCCCAACACATAGGATGTGCAACACCAATGGACTTTGTGTAATTATGTTGTGTCAATGTGGGTTCATCACTTGTAACAAATACACCACTCTGGTGGGGGGCTGTTGATAATGGGGGAGGCTATGCATTTGTAGGGGCAGGAGGTATATGGGAACTCTCTGTACCATCCTTTCAATTTGGCTGTGAACCTAAAACTGCCCTTAAAAATAAAATAAAATTTAAAAAACATGATCAGCAGAAAAAAATCAATGAATATGAATACAGCCAAGCAGCTGCGTTCATGGTAACACCAAAACGGAAACCCAGGTGGAGCGGGAGCCCTTTGACCTGTGGCCCTGGTCAGCTGTGATGGAGAGCTGGGCGAGTGTTTGGCGGATGCAGGGTCCATCACAAGCTGTAATAGCTCTGGTCATCACAAACCTCTGGTTTTTTGAATCTGTGTTCGGTCTCATACAGATATTAATGTTTGAGCAAAATTTTAGAAATCACCACAGAAATCAGGAAGCAACACTCTTATTTGGGAAACCAGCTAATGGAAAGTTTTATAAAATAAGAAGGAAGCTTATGCTTCAGCAGTAGGATTTGTGGCATCTCTCCCATGTTACACAGTTAATGTCCACCTCATTTGGTACCACATAATAATTTTAGCCTTCAGAACTGGAAACTGCATAACTATTGGAGAAGTTTAAAAAGAATGAGAACATAATGATTTCCCAAATAAGTAAAGACTTTGCACGGCTGAAGCAAAAGGAAGCAGACTTATGGAAATGAGAGGCGGTGTGGCACCAGGGAGGGGCTAGGCTGGCATCAGGACATATGGGTTTGAATTTCAGTTCTGCTATTTACTCACTCAGTGTCTTTCCATGGGGCACTTAACCTCACTGAGTCTTACTTTCCTCATCTGGAAGTTGAGAGGGTTGCCCTAGATAATCCTTAAGGACCTGCCCAGCCAGAAGTCTGAATCCACAAGAAACATGGTGCAGTGAAGGTCATGGCATTAGTTTCCATGTGGTTCATATACATAGTGAAGCCCACATGAAGTGTTCAGTTTGGAGAGGCAGCTTGCACACTCGGCGACATGGAATCACCTGCAAAGGAAGTGGCCTTTTGATGTGCTCCACAGCATATGCCACTTCTGGATATATATCCCAAAGAACTGCAGGCAGAGGCTAGAGCAGATATTTGCACACCCATGTTCATAGCAGCATTATTCATAATGGCCAAAAGGTGGAAGCAACCAAAATATCCATCAACAGATGAATGGAGAAACAAAATGTGATCATATATATATATATATATATATATATATATACACACACACATATATATGTGATTCAGCCATAAAAAGGAATGAAATTTTGATATATGCTAAAACTCAGATGAGATCAGAGCATTACACCAGAAAAAATAATCCAGACACAAAAGGGCAAATATTGTATGATTCCACTTATATGAGGTACCGAAGACAGGCTAATTCATAGACAGAAAGTAGAGTAGAGGTTACCAGGGGCTGGGGGGAAGAAAGAAGTGGGATTTATTGTTTAATAGATATAGAGTTTTTGTTGGAGACAGTGAAAAGTTGTAGGTATGGCCAGTCCTGATGTCTGAGTGATTCCCTGGGCCCAGCAAAGGGACCTAGTTTCTGGAGCCTTGAAGACAAAGGGTAACACCCCAAAATATGGTCTCATTTTCCACTGTATCTTCACTGGCCAAGCAGCTGCCGAGAACAAAGGCCGCATCTCCTGATACCTGGCAAAGAAATGCGGTGTTGCCTCATGAATTGCTGCTCACGAGTGCATTTGGGGAAGAGCTTCAAGAACAAGTGGAGGAGCAGCTGTCTTTCTATGAGACTGGAGAGAGTCCATGAAAGAAACTGGATACCGTGAAGGAGGCAATGGTTCAGGCAGAGGGACAGCTGCTGAGATGACTAGGAAGCTAGTCAGGAGAAGAAATGCTTGAAGAAGGAAGGGACGACTGGCTGCCATGGCCCTGGCATCTTCAGAAAACAGTAGTGGTATCCAGGGAGAGTGTGAGGGGACAAGTGAAAGACACAAAAAGAAGACAAAGCAAAAGCCCCAGAAGGCTCCTCAGGAGGATGAGATGGAACATCCATCTGTCTCTTTCTCCAAACCCAAGAAAAAGAAATCTTTTTTCAAGGAGGAGCTGCTCAGGAGTGATCTTGAAGAGACAGCTGGCAGTGGAAGTCTTCCCAAGAGGAAGAAATCTTTCCCCAAAAAGGAACCAGTTAGCGACCGACCCTGAAGAGTCAGGAAACAAGAGTGCCCCCAAGAAAAAGAGGACATTCTCTTCCAGGGAGGAGCCACTCAGCCGCTGAAGAGGCTGCTGGCAGCAAGGGAAGCAGCTCCAAGAAAAAGAAAATGTTCCAAAAGCTATCCCAGGGAGATGAGGATGTACATTTCCCTGCTGGGGCATAACCACGGAGGTATCTCCCAACCCATCCCCTATATCCCAATAAAAACAAATTCACAAGAGTAAAAAAAGAAAAAGTTTTAGATATATATAGTGATGATGGTTACACAACCTTGGGAATGTATTTAATGCTACTGAATTGTATGCTTACAGATGTTTAAAAAGAGGGACTTCCCTGGTGGTCCAGTGGCTACGACTCCATGCTCCCAATGCAGGGGGCCCGGGGTTTGGACGAGGATGCCCACTCTCACCACTTCTCTTCAACACAGTATTGGAAGTCCTAGCCACAGCAATCAGACAAGAAAAAGAAATAAAAGGGACTTCCCTGGTGGTCCAGTGGCTACGACTCCATGCTCCCAATGCAGGGGGCCCGGGGTTTGATCCCTGATCAGGGAACTAGATCCCACACGCAGCAACTAAGAGTTCGCATACCGCAACTAAGAGTTCACGTGTCGCAACGAAGACCCGGCTCAGCTAAACAAATAAAAAAACAACAAAGAAACAAAAGCAAAACCAAAAAAGCCCCACAAATGTTTAAAAAGATAAATACTGTGTTATGTATTGGGTTGGCCAAAAAGTTCGTTCGGATTTTTCCATAAGATGGTAAGGAAAACCCAGCGAACTTTTTGGCCAACCCAATATATTTTACCACAATAAAAATAAATGTTTTAAGTGAGTGGTCTGTGTGCTTCTGTTAAAAACATTTTTTTTGTGCATGTAAATTGGCTCTCTGTAAAGTGCAAGAGAAAGGTGAGAAAATGGAAAGGGTGGTAGCTGCTTAGTATCATAATCCGACTGGAAAGCATAATGACTGAAATGTTTATGTGTGTGTCAGCGCTTGTGTGGGTTTGGGAAGATGTGAGGAGGAATCAGATTTAAGAAAGGCATGGATTTCAGAGAAAGTTAGAAAAGCAAGAGGGAGCCAAAGACTGAATTCAGGGAGCAAATTTTCCCCCAACAGGATTGCTATCTCCAGACTCCCCCAATCACACAGAGGCCCAGTTTGCTCCTGACTCAGCAGCTGTGGCTGCGTAAAAGTTTGTCTGTAATCCTTCTCCAAGGGAAGCTTCATGCTATTCTTCCAGAGCTCTTCTGCTTTTATCAGCTAAGTCAGGTTTTCAGATGGGCACATTTCCTTCCACAGGTAACAGAGTCTGAACAGAATTGGGCGGTGACCTCCCTTCTCTGCTTAGGGCCACCATTGCTCACCTATGCTCTGTGACTTAGTTCCCACTCTGTAATACACAGCTCACACTCACTATTACCTTCAAGAGCAGGAATTCCTCTTTTTTTGTGTGTGGTACGCGGGCCTCTCACTGTTGTGGCCTCTCCCGTTGCGGAGCACAGGCTCCGGACGCACAGGCTCAGCGGCCATGGCTCACGGGCCCAGCCGCTCCGCGGCATGTGGGATCTTCCCAGACCGGGGCACGAACCCGTGTCCCCTGCATTGGCAGGCGGATTCTCAACCACTGCGCCACCAGGGAAGGGAAGCCCAAGAGCAGGAATTCCTTAACTGTGCATAGTGCTCGATAGTTTAGAGAACACTCTGGAAGCCTGCCCCCGAGAACGTCAGCTTCTTGGAGACACGTATTCTTTTCTGTTTTGTTCTCTGCTGCATTCCCAGCCCAAGAAACAGTGGGGCCACACAGCAGATGCACCATCAACAGCGCCTGAATATGTGACGAGGGAGGGTCTCCCGGCAATGCTGGGAGGTATTTTCTCCAGATGAGAAAACTGAGAAACAGCAAGACTGAGTAACTGACCCAACGATCTGGGATTCACACAGGTTTTTTGGCTCCAAGTTTAGTGAATAAGAAGTACATCGAAATAAATGTATGTTTTTATTTATTTATTTTTAATTTTTAAAATCGAAGTATAATTGATTTACAATGTTGTTTTAGTTTCAGGTGTACAGCAAAGTGGCTCAGTTATACATTCATATATATATACCTTTTTCAGATTCTTTTCCCTTACAGTTTATTACAAAATGATGAGTAGAGTACCCTGTACTATACAGTAGGTCCTTGTTGGTTGTCTATTTTATATACGGTGGCGTGTATATGTTAATCCCGAGCTCCTAATTTATCCCTCCCCACCCCTTTCCCCTTTGGTAACCATAAGTTCGTTTTCTATGTCTGTGGGTCTATTTCTGTTTTGTATGTACGTTTACTTGTATCATTTTTGGGGCGGGGGAGGGCTGCGTTGGGCCTTCGTTGCTGTGCACGGGCTTTCTCTAGTTGGGGCTAGCGGGTGCTACTCTTCGTTGCGGTGCGCGGGCTTCTAATTGCGGTGGCTTCTCTTTGTTGTGGAGCACGGGCTCTAGGAGCCCAGCTTCAGTAGTTGTGGCTCACGGGCTCTAGAGCACAGGCTCAGTAGTTGTGGCACACAGGCTTAGTTGCTCTGCGGCATGTGGGATCTTCCCGGACCAGGGCTCGAACCCGTGTCCCCTGCATCGGCAGGCAGATTCTTAACCACTGTACCACCAGGGAAGTCCCTGTATCAGTTTTTTTTTAGATTCCACATATAAGGAATATCATATGATATTTGTCTTTCTCTGGCTTACTTCACTTTAGTATGATAATTTCTAAGTCCCTCCATGTTGCTGCAAATGGCGTAATTTCATTCCTTTTTATGGCTGAGTAGTATCCTGTTTTATAAATATATATGTGTGTGGGTGTATATATATATATATATATATACATATATATGTATATATATATATACATATATATATATATATATATATATATATCACATTGTCTTTAACTGTTCATCTGTCAATGGACATTTAGGCTGCTTCTGTGTCTTGGCTATTGTAAATAGTGCTGCTATGAACATTGGAGCGCATGTATCTTTTTGAATTATGGTTTTCTCCTAAATATATGTTTTTAAATGCTCATGAAGGTGCATGAAGCAAATACTTTGAGCCCTTTGGATGATGCTGTTTTCTCCCATTATTCTCCTCCCTCCCATTTTTCCTTGCTTCCTGTTTTCCTTCCCCCTATTATATCAGCTTCATTCTTATTCTTACCTAGCATCCAGCTCTTGGTTCTTCCAACTGTGTGAGAATACCTCGTGGGGCCTTACCCTCCTCTCCAAATGGCTTGTTGGAGAATTCCTTCCAACCACTCACGTTCCTGCCCTAGGAGGAGTGGAGTCCTGGCCAACACAACCTGCTCTGTCCTAATAGCTTCCCAGCAATTCTGTTGCTCCCCTTAGAGACCAGGTCTGGTCTCTGCCCCGCTGGCCTGCTGATCAGAGTAATTAAAGCATTCATTGTGTGGGGCAGAATTCCAGGCTCTTGCAGTCTTTCTTCTCATATAGGACTCCAAGTCCTTAGTAAAACTCCCTGTGTTTACCAGTAACAGGACAAATTGATGTCAAGTGCCTCCTAATATAATGCTCTGAAAAGAGCACAGCATCCTTTTTGTGGTATTCCTGCCTCAAATACATAAATCATGAGGAAGCATCAGACAAACCCAAATTGAGGGGCATGCCCTAATGAGACTGGCCTGTGCTCTTCAAAAATGTCACGGTCGTGAAAGACATGGAAAGCTGGAGGAGCTGTCCTAGATTGAAAGAGGCTAAAGGGACATGGCAAGTGAATGCAACCATGATTCTAAATAGGGTCTGTGGAGTAGATGGTATTATATTTTTTAAAATAAGTTTATTTATTTTATTTTTTTTTTATTTTTGGCTGTGCTGGGTCTTCATTGCTGTGTGTGGGCCCTCTCCAGTTGCAGGGAGCGGGGACCACTCCTTGTTGGGTGCACAGGCCTCTCACTGGGGTGGCCTCTCTCTCTGTGGTGCCCAGGCTCCAGGCGCGCAGGCTTCAGCAGTTGTGGCTCACAGGCTCCAGAGCGCAGGCTCAACAGCTGTGGCGCACGGACCCAGCTGCTCCGCGGCATGTGGGATCTTCCCAGACCAGGGCTCGAACCCGTGTCCCCTGCATTGGCAGGCGGACTCTCAACCACTGCGCCACCAGGGAAGTCCTAGATGGTATTCTTGAATCAGTGTCAATTTCCTGATTGTCATGGTTGTACTGTGGTTATGTTGGAATGTGTCCTTGAACTTGGGAAACACCCACTCAAGTAATTAAGTGGAGAACAGTCGTTCTGCCTCTGAAAGCAGGATAACAGCAAAGTGGGTGGGAGAATGGGTTTTAAAATCCAACATACCTGACCTCCATCGCAGGCCAAGTCTCAGTTTCTTCATTTTGTAAAGTGGAACTAATACTATACTTACTTCAGAGGATATTTTAAGAATTCGATAAGATAATGTTGGTAAAGAGCTTACCCTGATGCCTGGCACTAGGAAGCCCTCCATAACCTCTAGCTATCTTTATTGCCTGCACATGTTTCAAGGGGATGATGAACTGTCATTGCACTAAACACTGGCTTTCCAGCTTTGTGGCTGGGACTCTCCCGAGTTCCCTCCTGGCTGCTCTGCTTTGAGACCAGGTCACCGTCATCATAGGCATTGTTGTCTTTGGGACCAGCCACTAGTTGGAATTATTTTCTTAGGCCTGAATTCAGATTCCCAAGTTAAAGTGTTGAAGTCTGAAGGAAAGCTCTGGCACAGAGCCCTTGCTTCACAATCATGGTTTCCTGTTCCTTGTGGCAGCATGCTGGGGCGAGCTTCTATCTCTTCCTGAACAGCCTGGGGCTTGATTGAATTTCCTCTCGGCCTCCAGAGGGCATGACTCTGGATCCGGAGGTGGCCCATCTAAATCTCCTCATTTCAGAAGTTCTGGAAAGCAGCCAGGTAATCCGGCCAGTGTCCCTTAAATGTAGGCAGGTGGGGATTGAAGGTGCATGTGGGTGGCCAGACCCTGAGGGTCAGGTGTGTAGCTGCTGGGAGGGGAAGTGGCCTCTCTCTAAGCCGGAGGTTGGAGGGTATGGTTTGGGCCCTACTCTGCCTCATCGCTTAAAGCACCTGTTCAGGAAGTCACTGGGGGTGGGGGTGTCCGTCGATTAGGGAGGGTGTGCTCAGCTTTCACAGATTTGATAGCAAAGCCTTCCTTGCAATTTTAATCTTCACCCTCTTTAGAGACCCTATCCATCTTGGTCTTTCAAGTATTGAATTGTTTAGATTAAAATTTTGAACTAAGTCTTGAAGCAAATATATTAATTTATTATCTCAAGATTTCTGATGGTTAGGAGTTCAGACCAAACACAGTGAGGATGACTATTTTCTGCCCCATGATATCAAGGGCTTCAGATGGCAGATGTTGATGAAGGATGGGGGTTGAGGTCATTCAAAGGCGCCTTCACTCACATGTCTGATGATTGACACTAGCTGCCAGCTGGGAACCTCACTGAGGCTATTGGTGGGCTTCCTCACAACATGGTGGCTCCTTTCCAAAGGTAAGTTCCCAGAGAAAAAGAGACAGCAAGGTGAAGGCTGCATTGCCTTTTATGACCTGGTGTGTTAGTCAGAGGACTTGAGAGAAAAAAAAAAAAAAAAACGGTAGGAGAGATATATATGCAATTGACCCCTGAACAACATGGGTTTGAACTGCAAGGGTCCAAGGATTTATACGAGGATTTTTTTCAAGAGTAAATACTACAGTACTACACAATCCTCAGTTGATTGAATCCTTGGATGCGGAACCGTGGATACAGAGGAACTGCAGATTTTCAACTATGTGGAGGATCAGCACCCCTAATCCATGCATTGTTCAAGGGTCAACTGTATATATATATATTTATTTTTAGGAATAGGTTCATGTGACTATGGAGGCTGCAAGTCCAAATCTGCAAAATGGGCCAGTAGACTGGAGACCCAGAGAAGAGCCAATGCCACAGTTCAAGGCCAAAAGTCGTCTGCTGCAGAATTCCCCCTTTCTTGGAGGAGGTCAGCCTTTTGTTCTATTCAAGCCTTCAACTGATTGGATGAGGCCCACCCATGGAGGGCAATCTGCTTTACTCAAAGTCTACAGACTTAAATGTTAATCTCATCCCCCCAAAATCCTCACAGAAACATCCATAATAGTGTTTGACCAAATATCTGGGCACTGTTGCCCAGCCAATTTGACACATAGAATTAACCACTACACCTAATTTCAGAACTCACATAGCATACTTCTACCACATTCTGTTGGTCAAGGCAGTTACAAAGGTCTAACCAAATACAAGGGAAGGGAACACCGAACACCCTCCGCTGCCAACTCAATAGAGTAATATCAATGTCATGTTGTAAAAAGCGTATGCATATGGCATGTGGTATAGATTGGTGTGGCATCTTTGGAAAATATGATGTAACAAATGCCCAACTGTGATGTAAGAGAAAAGGAAACCAATTTATAGTAAAATATTATGTCTTTCAAAATGTAAATTCTCAGTTATGGCTGCACTCAGAGTTATAGTAGAGAAGTCAGGTGTCCTGCACCTGTACACAGCATCACTTTGAATGTGAGCACCACAGTTACGGACCGCCTCAGGTATGTCCCACGGGAAACTCAAAAAAACATGAGTGGACCTGCTGTGGGTGGTGTGATTTTCCAAAATGGTGAATGCTCTAAAATTCTACACAAGGCAAAATGCAATTTTCCCTCTGTTTACATGGTAGCTGTATTCCTGGGGCGGGGGGTGGGGTGGGTGGTAGGAAATTTAAGCATATAAAAGTTTGCAAAAATCACATTGTGTTTATATGTAGAGTGGGGTTAGGTTTCAAGGCTCAAAGCACTATAAATAGATTGTTTTGCCTATAGGAATGTGTCAGGGAACACTCAGACATCATGGGGGATATAAGACAATTCCTGAAGAACTTTCCAGCACATTGCAGCAGGACTTCTGGCCTCCCTGATCTTTCCCTACTAAAAGCCAATAGTGCCCTCTCCAGCACTGAGACCACAAAAACAGCTGCTATGCCTTTTTAAAACTCCTCTTGGAGGGCAGTAGCAACCCTATTGAGAAGCAGTGCTATCAAGGAAGGGAACAGAGAAATTCCAAAGATTCCTGTGGAGAAAGTCTGGGGAGTATAGAAATGATTCAACCAGTGACAAAATGGAGGATGGAAGGCAAAGAGCCTCATGCCACATCTGATAGGTAAGATCACCCTGTGTGTGTGTATGTGAGTGTGGGGGGGTGGAAGGATCCCAACCCATCCCAGAGACCACAGTAGAGGCCCCACCCTGCTCCCCCAGGGATCCAGCACCAGCCAGGTTCAGCCAGAAGAGAGTCCTTTACTACATGTCCACTGTCATCTGCATCAAGGGACCCTAAGCTTGTAGGACGTTTCCCACACTTGGAGTGAAGCAAGGGGAAAAGGAACTGAATGGCCAACAGTGTTCTCTTTCTGATCACTACACCCCAGTAGTTGGATCTCTCCTTGGTTAGGGATGAAAGAGAAACCTTAGACCTTGCTGGGACTATTTGATAAAAACAAGAAACTTCAAGGTGTCCTCATTTTTTTTTTTTTTTAACAAACAAAGCATCATTCAGGAACCCCTATGTTATACCTAGTGTATCTTTTAAATTCCTACCCCTGGGCCTTTGCACCTGTCACGTGCCCTGTTGCAAAATCATCTTCCCTTCTGGAAGCCCATGTAAAGCCTGTTTATCCTCAGTCTCACTTCCTTCATGAAGCCTGGGGTTCCCAACCCAACCCAAGGAGACCTCTTGTCCTCCCCCACATCACTCTGTCTCTTATGGACCCGTCAGACTCACGGGACTCACATGTGCTGCATGCATCTTTCATTAGGCTCTTCTCTCTCACTGGATACTTTCTTAAGGACAGGACTGAGGCCGATGTCCCTGTTTCTTTGTATCTCCCCAGAGCACCTAACCCAGTGCCTTGATCAAAGTACAAATATTTTAGACTAATTCAACAGGAATGAAACTTTATAAATCCTGCCACTTGAAATATGGTGGCTTTAACCTCCTGAGGTCAAACTAAACTTTCACATCCCTGGGAATTAATTGCTGACATTTTCAGAGCTTCCCATCTTCCTGTGAGAGGCTGAACTTTAACAGCTACTTGAAACAATAGGGCATTGATTTTGTTTAAGTGGCTGTTGAGAAGGGCTGCAGGGAAGGGAGAGCAGCAAAGGTCTGAGTCAGGAAGGCAGGGGCAGCTGAGGAAGGGAGTAAATTGTCCTTGGCCTTTAAGAGGTGTGGCCCTGAATCCCTCTCAATGAGGGAAGGCAGCGTGAGAGTCTCTTCAATCATCATCCTCAAACTTTATGACCTGTTCTCTTGTCACACTTCACGTCTAAATAGTCCGGTAAGTCATTTCAGACACTCCCAGAGCCCCTGTCTGGAGGTTCTCTGCCCCCAAACGCTGAGAATTTTCAGAAACCCACTGAATTACAAGAACTTCTTCATTTTAGTTTTCAGTTGATTGGGAGGTTTTTTGGTATCACAGGTTCTGGATTTACTGTTTCTAGAGTGTCTGTGTTCTTGTCCTGTGACCTCATTCAATCCTCAGTTCAGGCCTCCCTGCATTACAGTCTCATAGCAGCCTAACTTCCCCTTCTTAGCATTTGTACAAGTGTGCTAAAAACTCTGTTTTTCAATGATCTGTTTAATGCCTCCTTCTCCTGCTGAGCTGCATGCCCCATGAGGGCAAGTGACCAGGAATTACAGGTCCACCACTGTGCTGTTGGTTCCTGGCACAGAGCGTAGTGGGGCTCGGTTAATATGCATTGAGCGGGGAAAGAATCTGGCAGTTCCTCAAAAAGTTAAACACAGATTTGCCATACGATGCAACAATTCCACTCCTAGGTATTTACCCAAGAGAACTGAAAACACGTGTCCACACAGAAACTTGTATACAAATGTTCATAAAGGCGATATTCATAATAGCCCAAACGTGGAAATACCCAAATGTCCATCATGCACACATGAATAGAACGTGGTCCGTCCATACCATGGAATATCATTCAACCATAAAAAGCAATGAAGTACTGTTACAACCTTGAAAACATTATGCTAAGTGAAATAAGCCAAACACAAAAGGCCACATATTATATGAATTCACTTGTATGAAATGTCCAGAATAGGCAAATCCATAAAGGCAGAAGGTAGATTAATGGCTGCTAGGGGCGGGGGGAGGAGGTAATGGGCAGAGACTTCGCATGAGGTTTCTTTTTGTCATGATGGAAATCCTTTGGAATTAGAGAGGGGTGATAGTTGCACAGTACAGGAAATATACTAAAAAACATTGAATTGTAAACTTTAAAGTGGTGAATTTCATGTTTTTTATGTTGTGTGAATTATATCCCAATTTTTTAAAATACTGCCTTAAAATAGACATATTTATTTGTTCATTTATTTTGGCCACACCTTGAGGGACCTTAGTTCCCCAACCAGAGATCGAACCCATGCCCCCTGCAACAGAAGCACGGAGTCCTAACCATTGCACCACCAGGGAAGTCCCAATATACATATGTATTGAGTGAACAATTCATCCCTGAAACAAAGTCAAGGGGCTCTGGATCAACTGTAAGCCTTTCTGGACTTTCCTGCTGGCTGTGGTTCCTAAGAAAAGTTGGTCTCTAAAGGGTGAGATGTTGGCACTCTGTGTGAGAAAAGGGTGTGGCTATGGTTTATCTGTGTGCATTGGCTGCCAGCACTTTTGTTGAATATGGTCCACCACTGACATTTTTATTAACTTCAAGAGAGGAAGTTGGAGAGGGAGGCTTCCACCCTTTTTTCTTGTAACTGATTTCCTAGGTGTGTCAGATGAACAAAAACATCCTCAATATCGAGGCCAAGTACCTCTGCTTCAACACAGGGGGACAGGGGCAGGTGGCAAATACTCCAGTTAGACGTTGGATGTATTTTATTGCAGGCTTTGGAAGTTTACGTAAGAGGTGAGAGAAAACCAGTTGGTGCCAAGTGGGGCCATGGTTTAGAGCTGTCACGAATCCAGAGAAATGTGCTACGTCTGTAGTTCAGACCCTGATGGAGTGGGTGTAAGGAGAGGGACAGACATTCCGCGTGTGAATATACTCAGGGGCCCTTCAGTTTGGATGAACAAGGGAAATTTTCAGGGTTTGTTCTTGCAGATGGATTTCCTCTGAATGAGAAGGGGGGACGGATCCTCTACCAGGTTATTCCTTCTTATCGAGAAACAAAAACATCCTGAGAAAAATCAATGTGGAAAAGGGAAAAACGATTTTTGCAGGAGAGACACAGGAATTCTTTGCTCTCAACAGGCCCTGGCCAGGGCCTCTTAGAGGTCAAGACTGACCTGCAGTTATGTGCTTTTTTAAAGGTTCCTAGTATATTAAAATGTGAAGAAATGCCCCCTCAAAAGGTTGCTGAGAACTGAGGTATATTTTATTTTTTTTTATTTTTTTATTTTTTTGCGGTACGCGGGCCTCTCACTGTTGTGGCCTCTCCCGTTGCGGAGCACAGGCTCCGGACGCGCAGGCTCAGCGGCCATGGCTCACGGGCCCAGCCGCTCCGCGGCATGTGGGATCTTCCCGGACCGGGGCGCGAACCCGGTTCCCCTGCATCGGCAGGCGGACTCCCAACCACTGCGCCACCAGGGAAGCCCTGAGGTATATTTTAAATGTTTACATTTGACAGATTAATACTTTTACCGCAGAAAAATAGAATAAAAGTAATTATGCTTTTGCAAGATAATGCCAGGACATATTTTAACTATATGACATGAAGTGCTCTATAGGCAGTGATGGAACTCGGATTTAGAGTTTTACCCCAAATGTCAACTTCTCTCGACCCTGTCATCTAGAGATAACATCCAAAGCCAGAGTAGGGGGCCCTTTGTGAATCGTGTGACCACAGCCCAGTGCCCTCTATACTCCACCCTCACCCCTAAATAGGCCCCGTGGGCCCCAGCAGCTACTGCAGTTCACTTGGGTTGGAGTGAGATGGTGCATGCTCAAAAGCTGTGTTTGTGCTGAAGCCAGTTCTTCTTAAGACCTTTCTCCTCAGTCAATAAGCAGTTTGCTCTTGAGACCTTAGTATTCTTTCTGGCCAATTCCATATGCTTGTTTGCTGCTGACTTACAGTGCCTGGGATTTTGTGGATTTTATTTTTGTTTAATTTTAGCCAAAAGCAGTAGTTTATCACAAGGGCAAAGGCAATAATTATTCATTTTCCAACTATAAACAACCAAGTGTCAAGCAGGGTCACACTTCAGCCCCACCTAGGTCTCACTTGTTGACCTGGCTCCTGTGAAGGACATCTTTGAGGCCTCAGTCTGCTCTGGACCCCTCATCATCTCTTTTCCTGAAGCCTCAAACCCAGATGGCCACAGCCGCCAGTGACTTGGTAGTGACACTGTGAGCCCAGGGACCCACTGGGGACTCACCTGGAGAAAGTTGGGAAAGGAAATTTGGCTTCATTAGAACATCTTTAAACAGGGTGGCGGGGCGGGGGTTGGAATTCCCTGGTGATCCAGTGGTTAGGACTCGGCGCTTTCACTGCTGGGGCCCAGACTTGATCTCTGGTCAGGGAACTAAGATCCTGCAAGCCGTGTGGCATGCCCGCCACCACCCCCCCGCAAAAAAGAGTGAGGGGACACATGGCATTTCGGATCATTGTAGAGGGTAAGCTCCCTGAAGGAGTTGCTTGGATACTAAATCTCTGTGTAGGGTACCAGTTGTGAACTACCTTGCCATTCCCCAGTTGTGGCAGTCAGGGAACATTCCAGAACACCTATCACATACCAGGTATGAATCAAACAAACACTTGTCATGGCATCTTCTCTTTTTATCTTCACCACAATCCAATGATATCGGTACTATTCTCATGCCCATTTTACAGATGAGGAAACCAAGGGTAGAATGGCTAAGCAACTTGCCCCAAATCACACAGCTAATGAGTAGCAGAGCTAGGGTATGAAGACTGGTCCGTCTCACTCCAGAGGTCAGGATCTCAGAAGCTCTATTTCCGGGTTTCTAGAGAACTTTCCTTTTCCAAACCAACTCTATGTTCTCCAGGGCCTTTGTGTGAACAGAGAGCCAACTTTACACCCCACAGGGCAGTGAAAGGGAGGATCCTGCAGCGTGGCTGTGAATTCAAACAACAAGGACACACGAAACTCTGAACCTCGGGAGGAGGGAGACCACAAGCCTCTCTAGGAAGAGTTGTGAGCAGGAAGAGGTGTCTGCGCCCTGCGGAGACCAGCCTCCTAAGCAGGTCACCCAAGGTTTCCTCTCAACAGAGACAGAAAGAGATTCAGGAGTCTTGCAGCAGGAATGAAGCTTGATGAGTATTCACTCTCTCCTGTTCCTCAGAGGGAAACAGGTCTGGAAGATTAAGTAAAGCACACCCTTTCTGCAAGCACAACCTGGGTCTCCTGGCTCCCACACCATTTAGAAGATGGGCCACTTTCTACATTAGGAAGCCCAGGGCCTGAGAGGTGATGTAATTGACCATGACAGGGACCCAGCCTCAAGCCCCTTGAGGTCTGCCACCTGCTAAAGTAACAGTGGACTGTGGATGGGGGGAGGTCTTCAACCCCTTTTAGGATGGATGAATCATATGCATTTTTGTGAGAATAAGAATTATCTGGGAGCACATGTTAAAAATGACTCCAATCTGACTGCAGGTCTTGCCCTTGATATACTGTTCTCACTGCTGATCCAGAAAGTTCCCAGTCTATTATCACCAACTTTTCATGGGCTAAATGGTGTTCTTTTTAGATATGTTTCCTGCAGGTCCGGACCTGTCTGGATTTTGAGCACACTTTTTACCCACTGCCTTCTTGCCTCTGTTTTCTATGGTGTAGGCTGTGTCCTCTAGGGGGCAGAAATGAGCCACTTTTTCTTTGGGGCTGAGCCTAGAGATGTCTCAGAACTTTAAGGAGAAAGTAAAAATACCCAAAGGTGTTTAGAAAGGAAGCAGATCGTACACATGCTTTTCTCACTAGATTGAAGTGTGATCTAGAGTCCTCTAAGAGACAGAATAGTGGTAGGAACTCAGGCTCTGAATTCAAATAGACTCAAGTTCATGGGTCTAACGTACTACACCATGACTACAATTCACAATACTGTTGTAATTTTACAAGAGAGTAGATCTTAAATGTTTTCAACACACACACACACACACACACACACATACACACACGGGAACTATGTGAGGTGATGGATGCATTAACTAACCTTATTGTGGTAATTATTTCATGATATATATGAATATCAAATAATGCATTGAACATCTTAAATTTCCAGTGTTATTTGTCAATTATATCTCACTAAAGCATAAAAAAAAGAAGAAAAAAACACAAAAAACCAGACCCAAGTTTACATCCAGTGGTCAGCCATCTACTGTCTTTGTAACCACAGCAGGCTATTTAAATTCATCAAGCCTCAGTTTCCAGTTTTGTAAAATAGGAATAATAATAATACCCTCTTAATAGGATTGTTGTGAGCTTTATATCGCAATTGCTAAAAAAAAGTTTGCTTTCATTATTACCTCAACTGTTACTGCTGCTTTCTTACCAGCATATGATTTTTAAGTCTGAAAGGAAGGTGAAACCCACTTTCTTCAATAGTTGGCTAAAGCTCTCTAAGGAGGCATTCAGCCCATTCTTTTCCAGGCTCTATCCTAGGATGACATTTTCACATCCTGGAAACCAATAATACGAACAACACAGAGGTCACACTGGACAGAAGGAAATGTGTTGGCTTCCTCAATAAAATCAAACCCACTTCCTCCAAGCGGGGACATGGACACTGTCTGTATAGGAAGGGTGGCTGGCTCTCTTGTTTCTGTCCCCCAAGATTCACCTTCCCCCAGAGATTTCTCCCTAATCTCACTGGGCCCACCACGGGCAAGGAAAGCTGCACCCCTTCTCCACTCCCATGAGAATTTTGCCTCTACCACCCACCTTAGTGGATCTGAGTTTGATTTTACTGAGGGTGTCAGTGAGTTTCTTTACCCTGAGACTTGGGGATTCTCTCCTTTTTAGCTTCATCCTGAGATTTCAGGATCCTTAGTGCCTAATTGGAAATACCAATAATAATGATCATAGCAGCTACCATTTTATGTGCCAAGTGCAGATGATTCTCTCGTTCCACTACAGCCCAGGGGGGTTAGTTCCTGTGACCACCTCATTTTACAAATGGAGAAACTGAGGTACTGGGACATTAGGTAACTTCCTCAAATCCTCTTTTTTTCTTTTCTTTTTTAAAATATTTATTTATGTACTTGGCTGCTCTGGGTCTTAGTTGCGGCACGCGAGATCTTCCTTACCGCATGCAAGATCTTCGTTGCGGCATGCAGGATCTTTTAGTTGTGGCATGCAGGATCTAGTTCCCTGACCAGGGATCGAACCCGGGCCCCCTGAATTGGGAATGTGGAGTCTTAACCACTGAACCACCAGGGAAGTCCCTTTTTTTCTTTTTTAATTGAAGTATAGTTGATTTACAATGTTGTATTTGTTTGTACAGCAAAGTGATTCAGTTTTATGTATATATTATTTTTCAGATTCTTTTCCATTATAGGTTATTATAAAATATTGAATATAGTCCCCTATGCTATACAGTAGGATCTTGTTGCTTATCTATTTTATATATAGTAGTGTATATCTGTTAATCTCAAGATCCTAATTTATCTCTCTCCCACTTCTTTCCCCTTTGGTACCATAAGTTTGTTTTCTATGTCTGTGAAACTATTTCTGTTTTGTAAATAAGTTCATTTGTATCATTTTTTTTAGATTCCACATATAAGTGATATGATATTTGTCTTTCTCTGTCTGACTTACTTCACTTAGTATGATAATCTCTAGGTCCATCCATGTTGCTGCAAATGGCATCATTTCATTCTTTCTTATGGCTGAGTAATATTCCATTGCATATATGTACCTCATCTTCTTTATCCATTCATCTGTTGATGGACATTTAAGTTGCTTCCATGTCTTGGCTACTGTAAGTAGCGCTGCTATGAACATTGGGGTGCATGTATCTTTTTGAATTAGAGTTTTCTCTGGATGTATGCCGAGGAATGGGATTGCTGGATCACACAGTCACTCTGTTTTTAGTTTTTTAAGGAACCTCCATACTATTTTCTATAGTGGCTGCACCAATTTATATTACTACCAACAGGGTAGGTGAGTTCCTTTTTCTCCACACCCTCTCCAGCGTTTATTATTTGTAGACTTTTTGACAATGGCTATTCTGACTGGTGTGAGGTGATATCTCATTGTAGTTTTGATTTGCATTTCTCTAATAATTAGCAATGTTGAGCAGCTTTTCATGTGCCTATTGGCCATCTGTATGTCTTCTTTGGAGAAATGTCTATTTAGGTCTTCCGCCCATCTCAAAGCCTCTTGGGTAGTCTGACTACAGAGCTGAATTCCAAGTCACTTGACCATGAAGGGAATTGAATAAACACAGACACTGCGTCCCCACCCCTGATGACACCAGTTTCATCAGAAAGTTTGACTGCAGCCTGGGTTCCCTCTGGCTGGCCCCTGAGTCAGGTCAAGGTGTCAGTGACATCAAGGAAGAGCTGTCCTGCAGGGAGAGAGCCAGCATCCCACAGCCATACTCTCTTCTGGCACATACTCTCCCATATACTTCCCTCAACCACCCCCAACAGCAAGTTCACTCCCTGCTTGAGACCCTGGGAGACATTCAGTTCCATGACACTTTGCAAAAGCTCGTAGAGGGGGAAGAAGGAGTGTGTAGCTCCTTTGAGGTGCAGTCAGCTTGCAAATGTCTGACACAGGCGGGAAGAGAAACACCTCTGTGGTCCTCTCTTGTCAGGCAAACTGAGCCCTGGGCCTAAGCACAAATGCAGTTCCCTCCTGTCTTACCTTTTCACCTCCCTATTTTTTCACCACTGTGAAGGCAACACTCACCAGGGCATGTAAAGACACCGTCCCTGCCCTGGAGACTCAGAATCTGTTGCCATCGCTATGAGGTGAGAAGGAAATTGCAGTGTTGAGGTTTCTTGCTTCTTCCTCACTGAGAGAGAAAAACCCCAACTGT
This sequence comes from Physeter macrocephalus, assembly GCF_002837175.3. Taxonomy (NCBI): domain Eukaryota; kingdom Metazoa; phylum Chordata; class Mammalia; order Artiodactyla; family Physeteridae; genus Physeter; species Physeter macrocephalus. The sequence continues at coordinate 145,955,865 of NC_041224.1, forward strand.
CAACAAACCCCAAACCAATCAACCAAATGATGCTGAGAGGTTGCTGGGCAGCAGGGCTGTGTCTGTGGCAAAAAAGATCACGAGATGGCCTGGTCACAGAAACCAAGGTGACAAAGGACAGAGGATGAAAAGAAGAGGAGAAAGCTTGAGAAGGGGGCTGCTTGCAACTCGAAGGGAGTGAGGCCAGGGTGTGTAGATTCCCCAGGTACCCAGGCTGCTAGGGAAGGCAGGGCCAGCCAGTGAGGAGGAAAGAAAAATGGTGGGTGGGGAGGGGTCAGAAAAGAGGCCTTCTATGACCCAACAGGCAAAAAGGAAGACCTTGGAAAGAAAAGCAAAGGTTCCAGAGAACCAACAGGATTAGGACATTAAATATCCATTCTCGCTGACAGAACTGTATGTATATAAATTGTGCCTCATAAACCTGACTTAAAAATAAGCTGGGGAAGGTGTCAAAAATTATATACTACAACTCAGCCACACTAAAAAAAAGAGAACAATTTAGGCTCTTTATTTCTTAGAACCAATATAAGCTTCTTCACAAATTCTTATTCCCATTAATATTAGGTGGGAGAATTTAAACTTGCCAGTTAAAGGAAAACGAGTCTCTTCCACTTTATTTTTTATTTTTTGAAAAGGGTATGTGTGTTTTTTTAAATTTTATTTCTTTTTTATTTATTTATTTTTGGCTGCGTTGGGTCTTCGTTGCTGCGCACGGGCTTTCTCTAGTTGCGGCGAGCGGAGGCTACTCTTCGTTGCGGTGCACGGGCTTCTCACTGCGGTGGCTTCTCTTGTTCTGGAGCACGGGCTCTAAGTGCGTGGGCTTCAGTAGTTGTGGTGAGCAGGCTTCTCACTGTGGTGGCTTCTCTTGCTGTGGAGCACGGGCTCTAGGCGCGAGGGCTTCAGTAGTTGTGGCACGCGGGCTCAGTAGTTGTGGCTCGCAGGGTCTAGAGCGCAGGCTCAGTAGTTGTGGCACACGGGCTTAGTTGCTCCGCGGCATGTGGGATCTTCCCGGTCCAGGGATCAAACCCGTGTCCCCTGCATTGGCAGGCGGATTCTTAACCACTGCGCCACCAGGGAAGCCCCCTCTTCCACTTTAAAATCATTTTATTAAATTAGTTCAGCCACTTTTGGATAAATATTCAGTCCAGTCCCTGCCTGGACTATTACCTGCTCTCCAGGTGTACCCCCTCCTGCCCCTCCCCCATCTGTCCCCACTCTGTGTGTAACTCTGGAACCATGGAGAGGGTGACTGGTCTGGGTGCTGGACCCTGTGTTATGCTCTGGTCCTCAGTGACCTCTACAGAGATGCCCTTCACCCACCAGGTCTGCTGACATCCATGGTTGAGGTCCTGGCTGGCGGGGCCTGCTGCTTCACCCGGCTCATGGGTCCTGTCTCAGTTCTGCTGGTTCTGTGCATACAAACCTGCACCTGTTCGATGTCTCTGCATGTTTTCCATTTCCCAGGGCAGGTCCACAGGATCCCAACTCTCAAGCTCCTCTGTATTCCCTAGCAGCCTTAGGAGCTTCTGGGTTTCTCCCACACTCAAGCTAAGGGGAATTGGGGTATGGCAGGGCGGGGGGCAGGGGACATCTAAAGTCCCTCTCCCGGACTAAACATACCATGCAGTCGTCTCTGCTACACTGGAGCTGCCCTAGGTGGACATACGGCCACACCCTATGGGACGTGGGTGACTGCCCCAGGGCTCCAGTAGAGGAGCGGGGCATAAATCTTTTGTGTTTCTGGCCTGTTCTCAACCTCTGTGGAGGTTTTCTACTGTTCTCTATGCCGGCACCAAGGTTTGACAAGGGTGGAAGAGCACGGGTTTCTGGCCTCCCATCCCTCCTGCTCCCCCTCCAAGCACCAGAAGGCTTTGTACTTCCTCTTTCTGTTTTTCAGGGACTTCCTTTTCATTGTATCTTCCTTCTTCCCTGCCCTCTGGGTTTTGTTCTAGACGGTATCCACCTTTCTCCTTCCCTAAGACAGTAAGCCCCGTGGTGCAGTGAGAGAATTTTGCTCACTCATAAGGAAAGTGCCTTGGAAAATGTTTCAAAAACAGTACCTCCATTACTGTAGGATTTTAGGAACAAGGTACTCATTTCCAAGGGAGGGGTTTTTTTTTAGCTGTGATGCACGTCTTTCGGGATCTTAGTTCCCTGACCAGGGATTGAACCTACGCCCTTCGCAATGAAAGAGCTGAGTCCTAACCACTGGACCGCCAGGGAATTCCCACCAAGGGAGTGTTTTTGCCGGCAGGTTAAGGGACGGTGCTTTTTTTTTTTTTTTAATTAATCAATCAATTAATATTTATTTATTTATTTGGCTGTGTTGGGTCTTAGTTGCGGCACGCAGGATCTTCGTTGCAGCGTGTGGGCTTCTCTCTAGTTGTGGTGCACGTGCTCCAGAGCATGCAGGCTTAGTTGCCCCATGGCATGTGGGATCTTATTTCCCCCACCAGGGATCGAACCCACGTCCCCTGCATTGGAAGGCGCATTCTTAACCACTGGACCACCATGGATGTCCCAAGGGATGGTGTTTTAAATGATACACGTTTTCTAAAAATGGGTGAATTCTCATCCACTCAGATAAACAACACACACTTAGTTATATTTCCCAAAGTCACCTCCTTCTGTTTTCCCCCAAGCCTGGTCCTCCTTCTGTGTTTCTAATCTACCCAGACACCCAAGTCGGAGACTGAGACTCCTAGACCCTTTGTTTCACATCCAGTCTATCACTGTACCTTCTTCCTCCTTCAACTGGAAGAATGGCTGTTTCTGTCCTCTCTCCCATCCCCACCGCTGCTGCTGACGTTCAGGCCCTTGTGTTTCTCACCTGGATTGTTGGAAGGATTCTGATCGATCTTTCTATGCCCAGACTTGTTTACTTGCTTTCCTCTACCCGTCCTTCTTGCCACTGGCATGAGCTTTCCCAGTACATATCAGACTGTGTCATGCCTCCACTTAAAACACTTCTGTGGTTCCCCATGCCTATATCACATGGCCCCTGCCCATCTCTCAAGACTCATCTTCTGTTAAGTACACAACCTCTGTTCCAGCCACACCAAACAGCTTGAAGTGGACTGGCTATGCCGTGCTGGTCACCTGTGTGACTTTGCACATGCTGTTCCCTCTGGCAGGAACGTCTCTTCCCACCTTCTTATCATGCAACATTCAGCTCAAAGATTTCCTTCTCCTTGAAGACTTTCTGGTTCCCCCAAGCAAGAACTCTATGCTTTCAATCATCATGGTACCAACTTGCCTCTCTTAGGACGCTTGCCACACAGAATGGTATCACAGTGCTAGGCTGTGAACTCCTTGGGGCCAGTGATGGGTTATAGTAATCTTTATTTCTCCAGCATGTAGCATGGTGTCTGGCCCAAGCTAGTTGAATGAATGAATAACACTGAGCATCAGCCCTGGAGTGGGAAGAGACCTTGAAGGTCAGTAGGTTCAATGTTTGCATTTTCCAGATGATTCTCAGAGAGGTTAAGTCACCAGGTTGACCTCACACAGCTCACTGATAACATAACCAGACCTGGTCCTTTGAATCCAAGAACTGAATTTTTTCTTTCTATTTTGCAGGGCCTCTAGACACAGCAGGCTGTGGGTTGGGGTTGGTGAGAAGACAGCAGAAGCAAAAAATTAACTCAGGGCCTGGTATAACTTATTCTCGAGCAAGAAAAGGGGTCAATCCCACAAAGGGTTTTTGTAAAACCCTTGTTACTCTCACCTGTGCAATTGGAGCGATGTACACAATATCAGCATGAGCAGCTGGCACCTGAGGTTACAATAACAATGCTGTGGAAGAAATTTAAATAGAATCCTCACTTGTTCACTACTGATTTGTTTGAGAACCAGACAATTTATCTAGCCTGATTACACTACCATCATCACAGGGATTTTTTTTTTTTTTTTCTTTAAAAACAGAGTCTGGGGCTTCCCTGGTGGCGCAGTGGTTGAGAATCTGCCTGCCGATGCAGGGGACACGGGTTCGAGCCCTGGTCTGGGAGGGTCCCACATGCCGCAGAGCAACTGGGCCCGTGAGCCACAACTACTAAGCTTGCGCGTCTGGAGCCTGTGCTCCGCAACAAGAGAGGCCGCGATAGTGAGAGGCCCACGCACCGCGATGAAGAGTGGCCTCCGCTCGCCGCAACTAGAGAAAGCCCTCGCACAGAAACGAAGACCCAACACAGCCAAAAATAAATAAATAAAATTAAAAAAAGAGTCGAATTTTATGGTTTAAAAATAACCCCCAAAAAACCAGCCATATCACCCTCACCTTGTTTCCTCCCAGAGACAGCAGGGGTGATAGAGTGTGGGCTTTTTGAGCCCAGGTTGAAGCTTGAATCTGGGGTTTATTTACGGCATGACTTAGGACAACCACTTAACTGCTCTGCACCTCAGCTTTTATGTTTGTGAAAACAGAGGTCATGCAAACTCTCCCCATGGTTGTCATGGGGATGGAAAAAAGGCACTCGGGCAGCAGCCAGCAGAGTGGGTGAAGCCTGGCCCTAGGGCCAGAGCACCTGCGTTGGGATTCTGGCTCCACCCTTGCAAGGTGTGTGACCTCTGACAGGTGACTGTCCTCTCTGTGACTCAGTTTCCTCTCTTTGTGGGTCGTTAGGACTCGTGTGGTGCTTGACAGTACCTGGCACATAGTAAGCGCCAGGTAAGTGCAAGCTGGTGAAAACGCTGGACCCGGTGCCCGGCAATTTAATACATGGGAGCAGCTCCTTCCTCCTCGTACACCCAGAGGGACCCCGGGCTGTGCCTCCGTCTGAGGGTGCACAGGACCTTGGCCATGCTCTTCAGTCCACCCTGTATCAACTCATGATAAATCTGGAGGAACCAAGCCCTCCCTTTTCTCTGTTGAGCCAGTGCCAAGTGACTCTTTCTCTTGGTCACTGAGGTCTCCGTATGTGAACCCCCGGCCCAGATATAGGGAGTCTGCTGTCCCCCATCCCCACCACAACAGGTGCAAGCCCAGCCGGGGGCCGAAGTCCCTGCTCCCAGGTCAGGACAGTGTGGTCTCCTGCCCAGCTTGACACAGGGTGCTTTGTTCAGTTCTGCGGCCTGGGCCCCAGCTCCCGAAACCTCCCTGAGACCTGTTTGTACCTGTTGTCTCTTGGGTTTATTAGTCTCGGCTCGCTTGCTAGACTCTCAACTCTGCGTGCCAACCCAGTCACCTTTCCCATGCGGACACACCCCTGGGCCCTGACAGCCCCAGGCCCCAGTCGCAGCCCTGGAGCCGGTGGAGGGAGACCGGTGGGACAGGGACTAGACCCTGAATTCAGAAGAGAAGAAGCCTGAATCCTGCTGCTGCTGGGAAGCTGAAAACAAAGACAGCAAAGGTCTGCAGGTCCGGCTTCTGTGTCTCTCAGAAATCCCTCCACCCTGTGATAGTTCTAGGCCCAGCATCCCAGAAACGGAAGAGACCGTAGAACTCTTCTGGGCCCGCTCTTGACTTACCTGAAGCAGGAGGCCGCGCTATGGCAGGTGGTCTTCCAGGCCCTGCGTGAATGTGCTCTGTGACAGAGCACTCACTCCCTTTCCACCTGCACATGCCATGGCTCAGCCCGCCGCTGGCTGGAAATGCAGCTTCTGGGATTTTGACCCAGTTCTCCTAGTCTCTCTTCTGTGTGATGGTTGGTTTGAGCAGTTTTTCTACCCACTCCATCCCCACGGCTTCTCCAGGCTCAACACCCTCATGGTTCCTCACATAACGTGATTTCCAGACCCCTCCCCATCCTGCCTGTGATCACTGGACTTCTCTCATGCCCACAGAAAAGCATCGTACCAATAACAAGGAAGACAGCAAATATTTCAGGCCCTGTTGTGTGACAGGTATGGTGTGGAGGTGGGGCACACAGGTATCACATCTGGCCTCTGTCCTCAGGGAGCTGACCATAGAGGTGAGAAAGAGATAACCTACCCTCGTGTTTGCAGGCCAGTGGAGGGCACCTATCATATGCCTACATATTAAACATTTAACAGTTGGGGGAGGGGTGGGTACCTAAAAAATACAAAGTTTCTTTTTGAGATCATGAAAATGTCTAAAAATGATTGTGGTGAAGGTTGCACACATCTGTGAAGCTACTAAAAACCATTGAATTGTACACTTTCAATGGGTGATTTGTATAGTATGGGAATTACCTCTCAATAAAGTTAAGATTTTAAAAGTTTAACAGTTAAATAAAATGTGCTCTATCTGTCTACCTGGGAAGGTATTCCTTCATAACGACCAGACCCAGAAGGCCAGCTTTGAAGTTAGAGTTCCTGGCATCCTTGGATCCTGTGTGGGAATGTGGCCACACAGGGAGAGCCAGTCTGGCCCTCACGTCTCCCCCAACCCCTCCTTCCTACCTCAGCTCTTCCTGCACCTTGAGAGGCTTCATGAGCACGCAGGTGACTCTTCAGGTCACAAGTTCCAGATCCTTCCACAGTCCCTTGTCAGCCACCCTTGCAGCTAGGGATGTGCGCACTGGCGGTGGCATCTGCTCTAGGGAGGCCAGACCCAGGGAAGACGTCATCACACGCCCAAGTTGGCTGGTGGCCTTTTTTTTTTTAATTTTTATTACAGAATAGTTGATTTACAATGTTGTGTTAGTTTCAGGTGCACAGCAAAGTGAATCAGCTATACATATACATATATCCACTCTTTTTTAGATTGTTTCCCCCTATACGCCATTACAGAGTATTGAGTAGAGTTCCCTGTGCTATACAGTAGGTTCTTACTAGTTACTTATTTTATGTATAGTAGTGTGGACCTAGAGATTGTCATACTGAGTGAAGTATGTCAGACAGAGAAAGACAAATATCATATGATACCGTTTTTATGTGGAATCTAAAAAAAATGGTACAAAGGACTTATTTACAAAACAGAAATGGAGTTACAGATGTAGAAAACAAACTTATGATTACCAGGGTGGCAAGGGGGGTGGGATAAATTGGGAGATTGGGGCTGGCGGCCTTTGGACCATGGGATTCCAGAGCCTGGTCCAGAGCAGTGCTATAAAATAGAACATTCTGTGAAGTTGGAAATGCTCTGTATCTGTACCGTCCGATATGGCAGTCACTAGCCTTGGGTGGCAATTGAGCACTTGAAATGTGGCTAGTGCACCTGAGGAACGGAATTATTTATTTTAAAAAAAATTTTTTTAATTTATGTATTTATTTTTAAAAATTTATTTATTTGATTTATTTATTTTTGGCCGCGTTGGGTCTTTGTTGCTGTGCTCTGGCTTTCTCTCTAGTTGTGCTGAGCGGGGGCTACTCTTCGTTGCGGTGCGTGGGCTTCTCATTGCAGTGGCTTCTCTTGTTGTGGAGCATGGGCTCTAGGAGCGTGGGCTTCAGTAGTTGCGGCACGCGGGCTGAGTAGTTGTGGCTCACAGTCTCTAGAGCGCAGGCTCAGTAGTTGTGGCGCACGGGTTCGGTGCTCTGTGGCATGTGGGATCTTCCTAGACCAGGGCTGGAACCCGTGTCCCCTGCATTGGCAGGCGGATTCTTAACCATTGCGCCACCAGGGAAGTCCCAGGAACAGAATTTTCCAATTGAAAAATTGTCATTAAGTAACATTTAAATTGCCACACGTGGCTAGCGGCTACCATAGGTCAAGAAAGTAGGCGGGGGTGGGACTCTGAATGGACATGTCCTGTTGTCTCCATCCCACAGGAAGGGAGCAGGCAGGAGGAGCATGAGAATAGGGCTCTCAGGTCTCAGGAAGATACTGGAGAAGGAGATGAGATTTGTTCTGAGAAGGAGGGGACTTCCCTGGTGGTCCAGTGGTTAAGAATCTGCCTTCCGGGCTTCCCTGGTTGCGCAGTGGTTGAGAGCCCGCCTGCCGATGCAGGGGACACGGGTTCGTGCCCCGGTCCAGGAAGACCCCACATGCCACGGAGCGGCTGGGCCCGTGAGCCATGGCCG
>NC_041224.1:145964284-145972431 GCF_002837175.3 Physeter macrocephalus
TCTTTATCCTCCAACAAATTTTTGGTGAAATGTCACTTTATCTGGCTCTTCTTTTCCCAAAGTATAAAGTTCAGATTCCCTAGACTGTCCTTTGACTTCTTTGCGCTGATACGTTAACTGCTTCTCTCCCTCACCCCCAAAACATGCACCCGCACACCTACATGCACACATGCACACACAAATACACATTTGCCAGTTTCCACCAGAAGCTTTGAACAAGACCCCTCTCTCCTTCCCTGCCATTCTAAAACCATTATCATCTTCAAGCCCCAGATCAAAACTAGCCTTCTTCAAAAAAAATTTTTTAATTTAAACTGTTCTATGATAACTTCTCTTTTTCTATAATATATAAAAACTATTTTTTTAAAAACTAGGGTGATTGCTTTTGTATTTTTAAACATTTTAATACACAAGAATATATATTTAGTGTAAAAAAGATTAGAAAAGCAGATAAAAAAGAGGAAACTAGAGACATTGTTAATATCCCATATAGATACTGTAATGCCTTTGGATATATAACTGTACATGTATATGTGTAAATATTAACATTATCTATAGTCTTAGAATGTTTTTCACTGAGCAATATATTATGCATATTTTTTCATGTCTGTAAACATGCAGATTATAATTTTCATGGCTGTATAGTCTTCCTTTGTATTAATGTACCCAGATCTAGTTAACCAGCATCTTAGTGTTCAACTCTGATTGCTTGTAGAGTCAGTCTTGTGTGCTTCATTCTTACACATAAAAGAGTATGTATATATTCAAATATGCATTTGCATAGTAATAAGCATCTTAAAGTTCTCTCTTAGAATCAACCCTAGTTGGATCTTAAATCCTTATGGGCAGGAGAACTATGTTCTTGCTGTTCACAATACCAGTGTAATGAAAGTTGATTGGCTGAAAGAAAAATTCCTCTCCCAACTAAACAGGAAGAGTAGAATTTGTGCCAGCATCATCACTTATGATGTGTCCCTGAGGGTCTGCCCCATGCTAGGCTTTATAATGGATTGGCATCTGTATCATTGATGTTTGTCACAAGTTCATGGGAGTTAAAGTATCCCTTGCTCAGGTTCCCTAAACTCTTGGCTTCCTGGCATGAGAAGGAGGGAAATCCCAAGTTGTAAACCTGCAAAGGGCTCAACATTAAATGCTTGTTTCCAGGCCCAGGCTAGTGGTCCATGGCCTCCCATGGTGCCTTTTCTCCCACTTGCCTTTCTGACCACCTAGCTTTACTGATAGCTTAAAGCCATGTGCTGGTAAAAATACAGACTTGCTCAAGAAGGATACCTATTTGATTTTCATCAGTCGTTTATTCCTCGGGGTTTGAGTTTTATACCCTATTTTTCTTCATGACATCTGTTGTTTCTTAATATAAAAGTAATATATGTTCATTGCAGATATTTCAGTAACCATAGATAAGCAAAAAAATGTCACCCACAGTCTTAATACTCAGCTATAACATTGCCCAGCATTAGCTTTTTTCTATGAATCTATGCATATAGGTCTGCAATATTGGGTTCATAATATGCAGGTGGTTTTATAATGTGAATTTTCCCTCAAAATGTATTATAATATCCTTTCTTGCCATTGAAAGGTCTTCTCCCACCTTCTTCATATATAGGCTGCTATTCTCTCCTTCTGAGAGCAGATTTTTAACAGAGGAAAAAGGGAGAGGCATGAAACAGTCAAGGAATTTTACAGGAAGCCGTGGAAGGAATAAATAGATGGGCCTAGAACTGGGTGACTGTTTCCAAAGATAAGATATTTCAGCTTAGCTCAAGAACAGCCAATGGGTAAAAGGCTCTTATTTTTATGACAGCCCCACTGGGGACTTTTAATGACAAACTTCCAGGATGTCCATGACTTCAGGAGGTAGAGCAGGTACCGGAGTGGGCAGGGCCAGCAGCTACTGTGCTACTGACAAGAATGGGGGAGGGAGGTTGAATGAAGAACCAAGAGGAAGTCTGGAGAAGTGTAACATAAGAGAAGGAAAGAGCCTTGACCCTAAGGGGAGGTGTGCGCTTTGATACCCCTGTAGGGAATATTCTAGAGGGCAAGTCCTTAGAGTGGCTGTGTGGCCGCAGTGGGGCAGAGTGTATCTCGCTGCCCTCAAGACCCACAGACCTCACTCCCAGGCTCTGTCCCAGGACGGGGAGGGTGTCACAGGAGTATTCTCAGCTCATAAACCTTCTCCCTCTCCCTTCCACCTCTCTCGTGGGCTCAGGTGGTTAACTATGCTTATGATTTTTGTCTGATGAAAAGTCCCTGATGCAGGGGTGCACAAAGGAACTAAACTATCTTGGAGAAGTGGGTGAGAAAAAGTTTAATATTTTCTTTAGAAAAAGAAAAGTGTGGGAATTCCCTGGCGGTCCAGTAGCTAGGACTCTGCACTTCCACTGCAAGGAGCCCAGATTCAATCCCCAGTCCGGGAACTAAGATCCCGCAAGCTGTGCAGCGCAGCCAAAAAAAAAAAATGATGATTGTTAATATATTTCCATGTGTTCTACAAACGGATAAAGCCTTGGAAAACTGGCTCATTTTAAAAAAAGAAAAGAAAAGTGTATTTCTGTATTGAATAAGTAAAATAGACACCCAGTAGGTAAAACTCAAAAGATACAAAAGGGCAAATAATAAGTTTCATTCCCATCTCAGTCCTCCAGATCCAGTTCTTTTCCCACAGCCAGTGTTATCAGTTTTTCATGTATCTTTCCAGGAATGCTTTATGCATATATTAGCAAATGGTCTATATTGTTTTTCTCAGCTTTTTTTTTCACCATACGTTGTCCCTTATTGTTCGTTTTTCCCCCACCCAATGTATCTTTTTTTTTTTTTAATTTTATTTATTTTGGGCTGCATTGTGTCTTCGTTGCTGCGCGCGAGCTTTCTCTAGTTGTGGCAAGCGGGGGCTACTCTTTGTTGCGGTGTGTGGGCTTCTCATTGCAGTGGCTTCTCTTGTTGCAGAGCACAAGCTCTAGGCCCGTGGGCTTCAGTAGTTGCAGCACGCGGGCTCAGTAGTTGTGGCTTGCAGGCTCTAGAGGACAGGCTCAGTAGTTGTGGTGCACGGGCTTAGTTGCTCCACGGCATATGGTATTTTCCCGGACCAGGGCTCGACCCGTGTCCCCTGCATTCTTAACCACTGCGCCACCAGGAAAGTGCCCCCACCCAATGTATCTTGAAGGTTGTTTTATATTAGTACACAAGTAGCCTTCTCATTCTTTTTACAGATATAGTATTCCATTGTATGGACATATAATTTTAATTTAACCAGTCCTCTATTGGTGGACATTTAGGCTGTTTCCAATCTCCTGCTATTTCCAAAAATGCAATGAATAAACTCGTATGTAGATCATTTTGTAAATGTATGTCTATCTGAAGGATAAATTCCTAGAAGTGGAATTACTGGGTCCAAAAGTACGTATAGTTGTAATTCTGATCCTTCTTGCCAAATTGCCTTTTATACCCTCTCCAGCAATGTATGAATGTTTTTTCCCCTGCATCCTTGCCAATGTGGTATTTTATCACACTTTTGGATCTTTATGCATCTGATAAGTGAAACATAGTGTCTTGATGTACTTTCATTTCGCTTTTGGACTTTTAGTATCAAAATTTTAAAACATGCAAGAAAGTAGAGAAAAAGTACAAAGAATCATCACCTTGATTTAACTGTTACTGTTTGGCCATATTTGCTTGTCCATTTTGGGGTAGAGGTATTTTTAAAGTAAATTGAAGATTATTATGACATTTTACTATAATACTTAATTTATCATAATACTTTAGTATGAATATCTGAATAACAAGCGCATTTCCCACCTAGCTATAATTCTGTTATTACACCTAATATAATTAAGAATTCCATAATACAATTTAATACCCACTTAATATTCAGATTTTCCCAGTTGTCTCAAAGATGTCTTTTATGATTAGTTTGTTCAAACTAATTAAGGACTGTGTATTAAGTTTGTGTGTATGTGTATACTTGTAATTTGTACTTCTATTATGAATAGCTTGGACAACTTTTTAAACATTTAAGAGAATTTTATAATTTTTTTCTATTAACTCTTTGTTCACATTCTTAGTCCATTTTGCTATTGGATTATTGGTCTTTTTCCTCATTAATCTGTAGATGTTCTTTACATACTAGGTAAGTTAGCCCTTTGTGATATGAGTTACAGATAATTTTCCTTGTTTCTTTGACTTTGCTTATGGTATTTTATCTCACACAGAACTTTTTTTGATGCAATTGAACTTTCAATCTTTTATTTTATGGCTTTTGGATTTTGTTTCAGAGTTAGAAGGCCCTTCCCTATACTAACATTATAAAAAACATTCTATCATGATTGATTTTGGTATTTTTATGGTTTTATTTTTTACATTTCAATTTTTGACTGCAGTGAAATTTATCCTGGAGTATGAGATATGAATTTAACTTAATTTTTCCTGGATGGTCATCTAGTTTTGTCAACACCCTGTATCCAATAATCCATCTTTCCCCTTCATATTTGACGTGCCACCTTTATCAGATATTAAATGCCTATATATACTTGGGACTATTTCTCTTCCATTGATGTGTCTATATATTCATATGCTAGTATCACACAGTTTCATTATTATAACTTTCTACTATACTTTAATATTTGTTAGAAAAAATACCTGGGAACGTGGGTTACCCTTTATTACTCTTCTTTTCTGAAACTTTCCTAGCTATTTTTGTTTATTTTATTTATTTAATACATTTATTTTTTTATTTTTGGCTGTGTTGGTCTTCGTTGCTGAGCGCAGGCTTTCTCTAGTTGCAGCAAGCGGGGGCAACTCTTTGTTGCAGTGCGCGGGCTTTTCATTGCAGTGGCTTCTCTTGTTGTGGAGCACGGGCTCTAGGTGCGCGGGCTTCAGTAGTTGCAGCATGCAGGCTCAGTAGTTGTGGCGCACGGGCTTTGTTGCTCTATGGCATGTGGGATCTTCCCAGACCAGGGATCGAACCCATATCCCCTGCATTGGCAGACGTATTCTCAACCACTGCGCCAGCAGGGAAGCCTGTTTTTGTTTATCTTTATAATGAGTTTTCTAATCATTTGTCTAGTTTCCCCCCAAATTTAAATTATATAATATATATTTTTAAAATAATACTAAATATATAACTTTAGGGTAAATTGACATCTTTATGATATTGAGTTTTCCTATTCAAGAATTGGGTGTGATTTTTCCAATTGTTCAAATCTTTGGTGTGCCTTGGGAGACTTTATAGATTTATATGGATTTTACACAATTGTTTTAAAATTTAAGCTGAAATGTTTTGTCTTTTTATTATCATCGGGGGTTTTCCAAATTCCTATTTCAGGAAAGGATCCTGCCACCCCTTTAGTGTCTCCTTTTACCTCTAGGATTAAAGCTAAACTTCTTAGGTTTCCTTCAAGTCTTTCCACATCCGAATTAAAACCTGTTTTCCACATGTTTTCTTCTTACCTGTAGCTAGTCAGCAACCCCTGAACAAGCTCCATCCTTTTATGCATTCCATCTTGTGGCTCCTCTCCTTCCTCTTCTGCCTGTGCAAAGTGGTTTTCTTCACGACCCCCGCCTTGAGTGTTCCAATTAGAAATGACCTCTCTCCTCTTTCACCCCTGACCATTTATTGTATGTGCCATTTATCTGGTACCTAATCCAATATTACCTTGCGACAGCTTTTGTACTATTAAATGAACTGCCCTTTATCTCTTGTGTGGTTGCAGAACTATTTGTGGGTCTGTGTCTCGTTTCCTCAACTAGATTGCGAGGCCCTTGGGGAGAGTGAGCCTGCCTCGTGCTCCCTGCAGCATCTGGGCCCTATAGGCAGTAACGATAGTAGCAGCAATGATAACAATGATAGTTAATGTTTACCTCAAGCTTTCTTTCTGTGTGCTGGGTACTGTTTTAAGCACTTTCCATGTATGAACTCATTAGTGGGTAAACACTTGAGTTTTGTTGGGTTTATTTGACCTTAAATTAAACCTTTGAAGGGGGACATAAAAGAAAGGGCACTTGGTCACAATATCCAGACAGTGATTCTAGCTAGCTGGTCAGAGAGGAAGGGGAGTTTTCTAGGGAAGAAGGAGGCTGGCCACAGCCTAGGAAGGAAAGGGGAGAGGAACAGGCAGCAATGGAGAGGCCCTGAGCTTGATGGTTGCAGAGACGTGAGTATTTTCTGAGGTTCTGGTAGCTTTGATTCAGGCCGTGCTGGTGGACTTGCCCGCTTCCCCTTCACTGGCAGGGTTAGGGCTCTGGAAATAAGGCCTGGCCCATGGCAGGGCCTTGCTGAGGCCTCTTTTCCACAGCGGTTCCCTGCAGGATGGCCCAGGTCTCCTGGGGACAGCAGGCCCAATGCTCAGCTGCCTCCGCGGCCTGTCCACACACTCTGGGCCTCCCGCCTCTCCTGCACTCAGAAGGCTCCGCTGAGTGCCTGCTGGGAGTGGATGCACTGAGCGAGCCGAGGCAGAGCAGCCAGGGCTATGAGCTGATGGAAGTTAATCCCCACCCCTGGGCCTTCCTCTCCTTATGACCATCATGAGCCTCTCAGAATCTTTCCCCTGTCTCAACACTGCAGACTGTTTTAGGGTACTGGGGTTCCTGGGCAATTGCACCCCAGCCTTCAGGTAAAATGCAGCCAGGAGGCCTCCTACCTGAGCTCTAAACCTGCAGCTCTAGCATTTTGGGGCCCAGGGAGCATTATTTGTGTGTTGTGAACTGGAGAGATCTAAGGGTGATTTACATCTGCACCGATGTGTGTGCCAGCCCAGCAGCCTAGAATTAAATTCCACGGCCCAGCTCTTCCTTACACTTTGCTGAGCACAAATAAACAGGTCTCAGCACCCACATAATGAACTCTTTAGATTCTTAAAGGCAAGAAAAGGAGATGGGAAGAAAGGACTTTGACTTTTTGAGACACTTACCTCTAAAGGGGCAACAAATTTCAGCCCCTTAGACAAAGCTCCACCACCGGTTGGAAGGGTTAGCCTCTTACAGAACGGATCTGGTCTCTAGGGACAGCATCGTGGGACTGAGGCTGGTCCTGTTGAATCTAAACATGCTCCAGCATAAACGCAATTGCTTTCCGTCCAATATATCATCAGAACTTTAGTTACATTTTGCTGAAGCAGTCCTTGAAATCAGGGAAGTGGTCCAATAGAGTAAGGGGGCTTTTCCGCCTGAAACTTTGCCCAGAGGCCCAGAACAAACAAGTGCCATTTTAATTTTATATTTATTACAGATTTGTACAGTCACTCGTAGTATTTTTGCTCTTCTTGGAAGTCTTATTTAGATGGCTTCCATAGAATTCCTTACATGTGACTCCAGCACTCATCATATTTATAATGGAGTTTGTGTCAAGGATGGGGGCTCCTTCCTGTCCTTGGCTGCCTCCCCCTTCACCCAGAGCCTGGCACCTAACAGCTGTACAGTGAACAATTGCTGAATGAATGAATAAGCGAATAAAGGGTCTGAGTTCCTAACACCAAAATAGCCATGAAGTAGGAAGGAATTTGATGCTGTGAGCCTCAGAAACTGCCAGGCTTATACCCTCGAGGCCATGCTGGCTGGGCTCCTCTTTTTGTTGTTATTAAGTCAGACATTTAATAATTTAAGAAGCCAACCCTTCCACAGTTTGGGCTCAGCTGAGCAGACGTTTAGCCTGTTCCCACGGCACTGACAGTCCCTCCTGGCTGGACTGCTCGGAGTCTGCCCTGGCTGTGACCCACCTGAACACACTCTCCCCAGGGACCCTCCATGGCCTCCCCAGGGACCAGGTCCATGACCACATGGCCTGGTCATCTCCTGCCTGGAATCCTCCTCCAGAGTGCCCAGAAGCAGGTTGCCACAGACTATTCACTAAAGCAAACTTCTCTTCCTGTCTCTATCTTTCCTGCCCCTCTTCTCTCTCTCTCTTTCACCCTGTCCCCATTCTTTCTGCTAATCCAGCCTCTGTCCTCTCTCCAGCATCTTGATCAAGCTTCCCAGCCCTAACCATACAGGTACCAGCATTTATTTTACAGTACCCTGTATTTATTTTAACAGAGGTGTTAAAAGGTAGCCCACCTTGGGGCTTCCCTGGTGGCGCAGTGGTTGAGAATCCGCCTGCCGATGCAGGGGACACGGGTTCGTGCCCCGGTCCGGGAAGA
>NC_041224.1:145972478-145983767 GCF_002837175.3 Physeter macrocephalus
AAAAAAAAAAAAAAAAAAAAAGGTAGCCCACCTAAACTGGTACAGCCTGGGCTGGAAGCTTGGTTTGGGCTGAGGCTGATTTAGGCTGGGGGTGGCATGTCAGCTTCCCAGGTCTGAAAGATGGAAAATCCTGCGTGCCATTCTGCGGGAGAGAAGGAGAGCTTAGTGCCATGCACAGCCCCCACCCCAAGCCCCCACTACCCTTCACCCTACGTGGATCCCACATTCCACATGATTTCACTGTTTCCATGCTCATCCTTCTCCTCTACCTACCAGCAGCTCCTTGAGGGCAGGCAGTTTGTTTTACTTTTATGTATCAGCAGGCCTGGCGTAGGAGCTGAATAAACCTCTGTACAGTCAGCTACAGTACAGCTCTGGAGACCTACTGTGTGCCAGACTCCAGGCCTTGGGGATTTAGAAGTGAACAAGACGGACAGATTTTGTTGGGCTCAAGGAGCCTGCAGTCTTGCAGGAAAGACAGACTTTCAACTAATCTGAGTATGAGGAGAGAGAAATGAGAAATGCAGAGGCAGGGGTCGGGGCACACAAGGAGAGACAGAACCTAGGCGAGAGGTCACAAAAGCTTCCCGGAGAAGCGCTGTTTTCACTGACTCCTAAAGGATGACTAGGAGTTAGGTGAATGGGGTGAGGGGTGGAGGGTCCGAGAGAGAGCATTCCAGGCAGAGAGAATATTTGTCGGGTGGGTGGACGGGTGAACCTGGCATTGAATTCTGAGCTCGCAGGCCCAGTGGTCCAGAGCGTTCTGATGTGCACAGGGAAGCAGGTGACTGGATTAGGGGTGTCTTGATACCGTAGTGGTGGAAGTTACCTCTTCGTTGCCCCAGTCGTGGCACGTGGACCTGTGAAGCCAAAAGGCTATGCTCTGGTCAGAAACGCTCCTCAGAAGGGGATGGAATAGATACATCGACCTCCTCTGCCAGGGATGGGGTAACTCTGGGGTTAAGGTGAAAAACCCTTCAGCCCCATGTCACGTTGCAAATGGACCCTGCCAACCTCAGGCACCTCACCCAAGGCTCTTCTCCCCACCCAGATGAGCGGGAAGTTGTTCAGAAGAAAACCTTCACAAAATGGGTGAACTCGCACCTGGCGCGCGTGTCCTGCCGCATCACTGACCTCTACAAGGACCTGCGGGATGGGAGGATGCTTATCAAGCTGCTGGAAGTGCTCTCTGGAGAGATGCTGGTAAAGCCCCTTTCCCCAGGCCCTGTGGCTGGTGCTCTGTCCCCTCTTCAGGAAGGACATGGTCTGGGGGCCCCTCCAGTTCTCATGGCCTTCCAGGGTTTCTCCCTATTCTTTTGGGAGGTTTCGGTACTAATGATGTGAGGTGTCCGTGTGGCTGACTGGGTTCTCTGAACGTGTTCATCTAAATATGTCCCAGCATAAATGCCTGGCTTTCCATCTAATATATCATCAAAACTTTTGTTAATTTTGCTGAAGCATTTCAGAATTTCTTGCCTCCTTCTTGCCACTCCCACCCGTTCATGCTCCTCCCAGAAGCCATGCAGAGCTCTTGACTTTCTCCTCTTGGGATCTGGTTATCTGTGACTGGCCTGCAGTGGGCCCACCCTCAGCCTCCTTGCTCAGGCTAGGACATATCCCATTACCCAGCTGGAAAAATTTGCCTCCTTCTTGGAACGAGGAGGAAAGTGTGAAAGATATTTTCCTGTGTATCCATCACTCTAACAAGTGGAAATTTATCACAGGCCCTCTTAGTTGTAACCCACCCGGTGGTAATGTCGCCCCTGCAGGAGAAACAGATCAGGGCTCATGCTTTGCTCAGTTACTTCCATTATGACCTTGGGCCTATCAGGCAGGACCTTCTTTGCCTCATTTCCCCCATGTGTAAACCGATACCTGTACCTGATGTAGTAGCCTAAGACCTCAGGGTTTGAATGAAAGGTACCACATTCATCTGTTGCCTTTTCAACTCCAGGCTGAAGTTAAAGAATGCCTCTTACCCCGCTAGAGAGAGTTACCACTAAGAAACCTTCCGATGATGCAGTTACTCATCAATGGGGGGTCCCCTTGAGCTTTGGCTGAGGCCGTTTGGGGGTGGGGAGGGAGGAGGTTGGATGGCAGAATGGACCCATTATCAGTCACCACACTAAAAGCCACTCTTATCACCAATCAGCAGTAAACAGTTCCTAGAACTGTGCCTAGCACATAGTAAGTGCTCAACGAACCACCTGTTGTGTTACTATATTTGAATGCCACTTATCACCCACTCAGAAGCCTTTGTTTAGACCCAGGAACAGTACTGATGCAGCCCACTTGCAGAGCTCTGGGTGCTCAAGAGAGGGAGCCTCCGAACTTTGCTGAAAGGATGGGGTTGAAAAGTGTCAAGGAGTGAGCATGGGAGTTGGAGTTTGGCATGGAGGGTGGATGCTGATGACCGGAGCTGGTCCAGGCGTGACCATGAGATTCTTCCGTGCCCACGGGGCAACGCTGTCCCTCAGCCAAAGCCCACGAAGGGGAAGATGCGCATCCACTGCCTGGAGAATGTGGACAAGGCCCTGCAGTTCCTGAAGGAGCAGCGTGTGCATCTGGAGAACATGGGCTCCCACGACATCGTGGACGGCAACCACCGCCTGGTCCTGGGCCTCATCTGGACCATCATCCTCCGCTTCCAGGTGGGTTCCTGGGGGGCAGAGCCGGCGGAGGGAGCTTCTCTGGGCCAGACTGGGTTTGGGAATCTTATAAAATGGTGAATAAGTGCGAGGGTTTGCACGTTCTGGGAGGCTGGAAGCCCGTCCTGTGGGACAATGCTTGTAGGAAGGAGAAACCATCCTGTGCATCGCCAAGTTGCTGAAGCTCAGGGCGAGCTGTTCACTCAATAGCGTAGTCTTTTGAGAGAGAGGATAGAAATTAGTAGCTGGGCTGAGATCTGGCTGGAAGACCTACTTTCATCCCCTTCCCCCGACACGTGTCACTTTTTGGGTTTTTAAGTAGTTTGATTCAGAAATTGCAAGAGTGCAGAAGATCTGCTTTTATGATTTTCACTCAGAAGCTTTTCTCTTCCCACCCTGAAATTCAGGGTCGCTTATTTGTAAGGAATTTAGAAAGCACGAGGGGGAGGAAAGCGGGGCCTTCCACCTGCTGGTCTGGGGACAGAAAGAACCTAGTTGGAGGAGGGAAGGGCAGGGAGAAGGAAGATAACACACAACTCCCGGCCTGAAGATCTCACCCAAGTGGTCTTGGGTGTCCAATCTCACTCTCTGAGGGTGTGTACGACGAAACGGTAATAACAGCAGAATTGGGGAGGATGAAAAGGCAAGAGGAGCTGCTAATCAAAATACAGTACCTTCCAATGTTCATGCCGTTCCATGGCCCAGGTGGCATCGTACCTCCTGAGGAGGAATGAGGGCATCCTGCTGTTTATTCTTGGCCTCCCCTTAGAGTTTCAAGTTGGAGCGGTCTCCTCTGACGTGGAGAAGCTGACCAAGGCAGGGAAACAGGCCTCCAGGACCCGGGGCCTCAGGCTGCGGGGCAGCTGCAGGGCTGGTGACCGGATGGATGGCTACAGAGCAGGAGGGACGGAGGGGGCCTTCCAGGGAGAGCAGGGAGGCTCTGGGCCAGATGCAGATCTCAGTCTTCCCTCTCTTGTTCCTGTGCCCACAGATTCAGGACATTGTTGTCCAAACTCAGGAAGGTCGTGAGACGCGCTCAGCCAAGGACGCGTTGCTGTTATGGTGTCAGATGAAGACGGCAGGGTATGCCCTGGGGACCAGCCACTACCAAGTTCCTCACCACCCCCTGTGCCTCCCAAGCATTGCCCTCCCCAAGGGACATAGACGCCATCACCCAGAACTACATCCGTTTGGGCGTAGTTGATGCAGTCTCTCCTGACCTGATTCTTAGAGGCCCGGAATACAGGATTCTATCCCCAAATTGCCTGGGTCAGACCGTGGGGTCTGTTGGGGGCGAGAGTCTCTTGGGCCCACCTGATGAGGGAGCCTCTTTGTGTGACTTAATGGCTGCCCTCTTGTGGAAGGGGCTCGAGAAGGGTCCGGTCCGCTCCTCTCCTGAGGTGTTGGCCCTCGGTTCACACACTTGTAGGGACCCCAGAAGAATCTGTTTCTTAGGTCTTAATGCTTTTCTTGGATGCAGCTACCCCCATGTCAATGTCACCAACTTCACCTCCAGCTGGAAGGATGGCCTAGCCTTTAACGCCCTGATCCACAAGCACCGGTAAGAGGGGCAGCGGAGCGGGAACCCCTGGGGGAGCCAGGGAGCCCTGGGGGGATTGGGACACCTTGCACTTAACATGTAGGCTACTGTTCAAGCGTCACAGGAATGGTACAGCCGTGGCGCCTCCTCCTCTCACCCTCGGCATCCTGCCTCCCTTAAATCCCCCTTCCTCACACGCTGGCGCTGACAGCTCCCTCCTCGGTCCCGTCTCCTCCTCTCGCTTCTCCGGCTCAGCCACCTGCCCGCGTCTGTCCAGGGTCTCTGCCCTGTGGGTGGGGATGCCATGCCCCCTGCCCTCTAACAGTCTGGCTTCGTCTCCAGGCCCGACCTGATTGACTTTGATAAACTGAAGGACTCCAACGCCCGGCACAACCTGGAGCGCGCGTTCGACGTGGCTGAGCGACAGCTGGGCATCATCCCGCTTCTCGACCCTGAGGGTGAGCCAGCGCCCACGAGACCGTCAGGGCGCCCGGAGGAGTGTGGGCCGTGCTGGGAGAGCCGTGGGCGTGGTGGCCGGGCCAGGGCTCCGCTCCGGCCTGCTCTTCAGACCGAAGCTGGTTCCTGACACCTCCCCTGGCTGATTGGGGGCCCACTGTAGTCTTTCCATCCTTTTTCCTTCTTTCATTCTTTGTGGTCCTAATATGGATTTCATCCTCTCACTAAAATCGCAGCCTATTCCTCTTCCACTCTCGCCTGTCACTTGGTGCCTGTCGTTGAACTTCGTGCTGGAGACGCAGGGAGATGAACCCCCTGAGCCTGACGTCTCCAACTTCCAATTGGTCCTGAGAGCCCACCCTTTCCCCTTGCAGATGTCTTCACAGAAAACCCTGACGAGAAATCCATCATCACCTACGTGGTGGCGTTTTACCACTACTTCTCCAAGATGAAGGTGCTGGCAGTGGAGGGCAAGCGCGTTGGCAAGGTACTGAGCTGCTGCGTAACCAGAGTATCACTGTTTCCCCGCTTGCCGCGCACAGGGCTTGACTGAGATGCTCCCTTTCTACCCTAAGAGCTTTATGTCTGGACCCCAGCTGTGGGAGAGGGTGCAGATCACCCCCCACCAACTTCCTCTGAAGCCAAGCATTGCCAGGTTAACGGCTCCCAAGCTGAATTCCAACACAGGTTGATGGTCTGTCCCAAACAAGGTCATAGCCCGTAGCTCTGAGCCGACCTTCCACCTGCAGACCCATGTCTCGTGAGCATTCCCACAGGAACAAAACAGGCTCTTTACTTGTGAGTTTATTGTGGTTTCATGCCTCTTAGGCTCCCACAGCCTACTGTACAGAGGAGCCACCCCACTGTACGGACCCTCGTGCCGGAGTCCTTTCCCCGGCTGGGTCTTTTGCCCCTCCAGGACAGGGACCGTTTCTCATTCATCTTCGTGCACTGGTGTTTAGCAAAGACAGTGCCAGGAAGCCCTCGATCCCTAATACCCACTCTTAAATAAACAGGACCTTGGCCTCTCTGGCGGCTGGATTGGAAAGCACAGACAGCTTTCCAGTCTTTTACAGGGTTGGGGAGGGGGGAGCTGCTCGCGATCCCGAGCACAGCCAGGTCCCTCCTGGCGTTGCCGACGCTCTTCCAGTCCGGCCCCTGCTCAGCAGTGGTCTTGGGCTCAGGGAACGAACCCAACGTAAACGCCCCAGGGCTTGCGAGGAAGAGGGCCACCTCGATTGTGGTCCCCGTTGGCATCCTCATTGGCGTCCTCGCCCTTCTGACAAGCATGAGTCACAGGGTGATTCCCTAGGTAATTGACCACGCCATTGAGACCGAGAAGATGATTGAAAAGTACAGCGGGCTGGCCTCAGACCTGCTCACCTGGATCGAGCAGACCATCACTGTCCTGAACAGCCGCAAGTTCGCCAACTCCCTGACCGGCGTCCAGCAGCAGCTGCAGGCCTTCAGTACCTACCGCACCGTGGAGAAGCCGCCCAAGTAAGGGCCCGGGCACTCGGGAGGGAGGGCATCTCGGCCGAGAAACCACCTCCAGAAGGTTGCAGGGTCTGGAGAAGGAATCCAGGAGGCGGATCCCGGAGGTTAGAGAGCGGCCCACCTGTCACCTACTTCATCCCGTTTTGTCTCCCTGCTCCCAAGCCGTCAGCCTACAGGCAGTGGGCATTGAGTAACCCCTGACTCATAGCCAAAGAAATACTTTCCCAGATCCCTGAAGGGGAGCAGCAGTGAAATCTCAGACTTCAGAGTCTCTTTAAAGAATGTGCTGGAAAGTTCCTCTCTCTTCTGTGCACTGAGCTGAGCTGCGGGTTTGTTCTTTGGTAATGACCTCTGCATCCACAGCCCCAGAGCTCTCCACGTGAGGCCTTGTTGATCATCAAACACATCCTTCTTTCTCTCCCATCTGTCACTGCTCATCCATTAGCAGAGCACTTAGTCTGCCTCTCAGGACCTCTGCTCCACTCCAGCGTGTGCAGGGCCTACGTGCACATATGCACATGCAAACACAACTGTGCACACGCGTGCACACGCACACCCACACAGACACGGGGCATTCCAGCTCGCCTGCCCTTAGCTTGGCCAGCTCCCCAGAAACAGATTTCTAGCTCACCAGTGGTACCCTCTGCCTCGTTCCTCCCCCGCTCATTCATTCATGACTGGCAAGCAGGGAAAGGCGAGACACAGAGTCTAGAATGTACTATAAACAAGTATCTGATTTCTGGCCTGACACTAACCCACTTTTAAAGTCCTAAATCCAATACAGGTAACATGCCCCATGAGTCTACCAGGCACTGCACACAGGGGTAGCATGTCCTGGCTGTGTAGACAGTGCTCAAGGCCACAGCCCTCCTGCAGTGCCTGTGAGCAGGCAGATGAATTAGGCTGGCCTCAGGGTGGGGACCTTGCTTACCAGCTGATCTTTGACTACTGCGTGGTGGAGGTAGAGGTGGGTAAATACTTGTCTATGGACAGAAATGGGAAAGTACCCAGTTACCTGGAGCTCGGACCCTGGGTTCCAGAAATCCATCCTGCTGCCAGTTCTCATCTCCTACACCTAACGTCCTCCTGGAGCCTAGCCTTTCCTCCCCTCTCAGAAGCATCTGGGCTTTTGCATCGTTGTCAGGAGAGCTGACTTATTAGAACTCAGGTGAAAGTTGCTCTCGGTGCAATATGTTCTTACGTGGATAATGCTGCTTCCATGTAAGAACATACATGGTTTTATTGACTCACTCAGCAAAAAACTGAGTAAAGAGCTAGTCAAAAGCCTTCAACTGTTTGCAGAACAGGGAAGAGTTTCTTTGTATGGATTGGTAAAACTTGATACCTATAGGAATTACCAGAACAGTCCAGTTAGCCATTCCTCCGTGGAAGCAAACGACAAGCAGATGCTGCAGTAGTTGTTTTCTCTGGTTTATGTTGCAAAGACTCAACCCCTATTAGATCTCAGTTAGCGAGTATGATAGATCTTTTAACAGGTAAGTAAACCGATGTAGATCCTCTTTACTTTTTTAAGAGAAATGTGTTTTGCTATCCAAGCTCCAAGATGCCAGGGTTCCATGTTCACTTAAAAAAGAACAACTGGCTGGGACTCCCCTGGTGGTCCAGTGGTTAGGACTCCACGCTTCCAATGCAGGGGACGCAGGTTCGATCCTTGATCGGGGAGCTAAGATCCCACATGCCGCACGGCCGACCAGAAAATTAGAAAAAAAAAAAACAAAAAAAAAACCTGGCTGTTGGAATCTCGACACTCATCTCCCTACCTCTTTTTTTCTTGACAGGTTTCAGGAGAAGGGGAATCTAGAAGTCCTACTTTTTACCATCCAGTCACGGATGAGAGCCAACAATCAGAAAGTGTACACGCCCCATGATGGGAAACTCGTGTCCGACATCAACCGGGTACAGCAAAGTTTTCCATTTCATGTTGCCAGTGTGTTGATTGAGCTCCTGATAAGGGCACATGTAATGGTCCCTGGACAGGGTTAAACCAAGCCACTTCCTGTGGTGTTATTAATGACACACCTGGCTATTGAGGGTGCTATCTGAGCCTAGCCCTGAGAGGTCAGACTCTACCCACCAAGCATCCGTTCAGCCCCCTGTTCAGGGGTGGAGGGAGGGGCAAGATAGGTGAAGGGGATGTACTAGGTATAAAATAAATAAGATACAAGGATTTAATGCACAGCACAGGGAATATAGCCCATATTTTATAACAACTTTATATGGAGTATAATCTATAAAAATATTGAATCACCGTTATACACCTGAAACTAATACAATATTGTAAGTCAACTATACTTCAATTTAAAAAATTAAAAAAGAAAAAGAGGCAGTTGCTACATATTTCCAGCTCAAAGTTGCCGTAAGAATGGGGATGTAGCGGGTTTGCCAGTGGGTTGAGTGAGCTCCTCATAAGGGCACAGGTAATGGTCCCAGGACAGGGTTAAGCCAAGCCACTTCCTGTGGTGTTATTAACGACACACCTGGCTGTTGAGGGCGCTAAGTCTAGCCCTGAGAGGTCAGACTCTACCCCCTGTCCACCGGTTCAGCCCCCCTGTTCAGATGCCCAGAGTCCATTTTTTAGAGCCAGTTTTATAGCCTATTCTCTATAGAACCTTGGGGGGTTTTTTTTGGAGAATATTGACTACTTTTAACAGAAGGGAAATGTCTTATGACATTTCGGAGGTTTGGGGGCCTACCACCACCTGGAAGTTCCAGTGGAATGGAGGTAGCCATTTAGCCAATAGGAATTTACTGAGCATCCACAGAGGCAAATAACACTGTACTAACCCAAGAGTCTGAGGCAGATCTAGGAGAAGAGGGAACTGGGGGGTCATGACCAGTGCTCCCTGAATCTTTCACCTGCCCAGACAGGAAAGCCGAAAGGCTGTCACTGAGCTTTAATCTAGGCTCTGCCTAGATTCCTAAAATCGCTCAGTGTTGGGTGAAAGAGTCGGGACCCCCAAATCCCAAGAGCTCTCCTCTGCCCCTCGTGCAGGCCTGGGAGAGCCTGGAGGAAGCTGAGTACCGGCGGGAGCTGGCGCTGAGGGAGGAGCTCATCCGGCAGGAGAAGCTAGAGCAGTTGGCCCGGCGCTTTGACCGAAAGGCTGCCATGAGGGAGACGTGGCTCAATGAAAACCAGCGGCTTGTGGCCCAGGTAAAGGGGGCCGCACTTGGGGTTGCAGGAGAGGGGGAGCTTTCCAGAGCCACCAGTAGACAGCAGGGCTGGAGCCCACACTGGTCTCTCGGTGGCGGCAGCAGGATAAGCCTCTCCACAGGTCTTGCAGCCCTGCTCCCTGTGACTGGGTGGATCAAGATTCACATCTGAGAAGGAACTCTCCCAGATTGACAAAGCCTCATTTTTAGGAAAGAGCCATACAATCCAAAAATGGCCCCAAAAGTTGTCTCACGTGAGCCAATGGCATCACCTAGAGCCAGAGTTCAGGTTGACATTTCAGTGGTCCTCCGGGGGTGTGATGAAAGCAGCGCACCTCGTATGTGTCAGACGTGCCCCTTGGACTCTGGCTGCGTGTGGGCTGCGTCACATTTCACTAGCTGAAAATTGACCCCGGGACTGATTCTCCATGAGAGCATCTGTTCCTTCCCACTTGGAGCTTGGAATCAAATTTCCCCTTTCAAAAAAAAAAAATTTCCCCTTTCATCCAGAAAGGGGAAAGCAAGCATTCTGAGAGAATTGGAGAGTGTGCATGCACCCCAGATAGCATGGGGGTAAACCATCTGTGTACAGCCGCATGGTTTCCTAGTGAGAAGCCCCTTCCTGCCCAGAATCGGGCAGGTCCACGCAAGGCAGGGTGGTGAGTGCCAGCAGGTGGTGAAAGAGCTCTGTTAGTAATATTCACCCAGTGTTACCCACAAGGATGGCACGGTGAGTAAAATCACAAGCTTCTTGTAAAGGTCCTTGTGAGACATTTAGTCTTTGGAACTTGGCTCTGATAAGATAGGCTGAAAAAGATGGCAGAAGTAACTCGTTGGGAAAGGGCTTTCCCGTCCAGCGGTTGTTCCGAAGGGACCCCTGTTTCTCTGCGTCTGGGGACCAGCCAAAGGGAGCCTGATTGAGCTGCCTGTTTTCCTCCCTGGGGGACAGGATAATTTCGGGTACGACCTGGCAGCTGTGGAGGCCGCCAAGAAGAAGCATGAGGCCATTGAGACGGACACAGCTGCCTACGAGGAGCGGGTGAGGGCCCTGGAGGACCTGGCCCAGGAGCTGGAGCGGGAGAATTACCACGACCAGAAGCGCATCACGGCCCGCAAGGACAACGTCCTGCGCCTGTGGAACTACCTGCAGGAGCTGCTGCAGTCCCGGCGCCAGAGGCTTGAGAAGACGCTGGCCCTGCAGAAGCTCTTCCAGGACATGCTGCACAGCATCGACTGGATGGATGAGATCAAGGTGGGCTCAGACACCCCCATCCCCCGCCCCCGTGTCCGCCTGGGGCTTCAGCAGCCGCCCTGCAATGGGAGTGTGCTTCCATAGGCACCTCCCAGCCCCACCTCCCTGAGTCAGGGTGGAGAATCCGAGGCAGCGCAGCATCGGGCTGCATCCGCCTCTCAACGGCTTAGCTCACACTTCTCCAGCCCAGATCTTCTGTACTCCCCGTGATCAAGAAATCTGGGGTTCATGGTAGCACAGGTGCCAACTTGCAGGGCCTAGAAGACACAGACATCCATCAGGAGCCTGGAGAATCAGGCTCTGGGTAATCACGATTTGACTCTGGCGCGAACCCAGACCTCCCGGCACAGAGCCACCAAGAAGTCTGTCTCCTCTCTCTCTACCGCAGTGGCTCTCACGGAGCTTTCTAAAAATACACACGCCCAGGCCCCACGTCAGGGACACACATAGGAGATTGAGTGTAGGGCTTGAGCTCCTGAAAGGGGCTCCCTGAATGATTTTAATGGGCACCCCCAGTGGGAACTCCTGCTCTGTAGCTTCTTTCCCGCTGAGCAGCTGCCGTCGTCCAGCTGCATCTGACTCATCCTGGTCCCAACACGCCACGGATGCTCCCTTCAGAGGGGTCTTTTCCTAGCGTGTGGGTTTCTTCACCTCTCCTCGGTCCCTCTACCTTATCTGTCCTCTTTGCCAGGCTCACCTCTTGTCTGCCGAGTTCGGGAAGCACT
>NC_041224.1:145984267-146044196 GCF_002837175.3 Physeter macrocephalus
CCTGCATGTGGAATGAGAGCCAGCAGAGGGGAGATTTTCTGTGGCATTCGTTTAAACTCAAGGTTTAAATGTCTCAAAGTATCTTTTATAAATACTAAAAAAACCAAAAGCCTTGAAAGTTACAAGGATAATATGGACTGCTTCAGGGCTTCCCTGGTGGCTCAGTGGTTGAGAATCTGCCTGCCAATGCAGGGGACACAGGTTCGAGTCCTGGCCTGGGAGGATCCCACATGCCGCGGAGCAACTAGGCCCGTGAGCCACAACTACTGAGCCTGCGCGTCTGGAGCCTGTGCCCCGCAACGAGAGAGGCCACAGCAGTGAAAGGCCCGTGCACCGCAATGAAGAGTAGCCCCCGCTTGCCGCAACTAGAGAAAGCCCTCGCACAGAAACGAAGACCCAACACAGCCAAAAATAAATAAATAAATTTATTTATTTATTTAAAAAAATATGGACTGCTTCAAATGCATGGTCATATACGTAACCCTGAAATTATTTAAGACGCGACCCCAGACCTTATAGGGCAAATTACTCTTGGAGGGGATCAGCTCCCCCAAAGAACTCTGAAGCTATTCCAAGAAGCTTTCTTGTGACCTGAAGGAGGACACATGTTCACATGCCTCATCTGGCTGAGTCTCTTATCCGTCATTCCTTCACGCGTGTGAGAGTTTATCTGGCACAAACTGAGCTCCTTGCTCTGGAGCCTGTCTACATGCCAACCACTAGGCTAGCGATCACATTTCTCTGGGGAAGAAACAATACCAGGGAGATGTAAATGGCTTCTACATTTTGCTGCTGCTATCTCAATCCTTTTTGTTCATTGCTAACTTAAAAAAATAATGAGACAGTGTGATTATGAGCGGAAATTAATTTAACCAAATATTTCCTGAATGGATACTATATAGGTGTTCATAATGAGATGGTCCCTGTCCTCAAGGATCTTACAGTCAGTCAGGTTATTCAAACATTTCTCATTGGCAAAACTGGAGAAACTTCTTTCTCTTTTCTGAGTTCTAGTTTTCTCATCTGGATACTAGGGAGTAAATTTCTCCAGCTATTAAGCAGTTGTCATCAAAAACATTTACTGAGAATTTAACTCGTGCTAGACACTGCACCTTATAAACACCATCACATGAAATCCTCAGAGAACAACCCTGTGAGGCAGCCACTCCTTTTTTTGATTGAAGCATAGTTGGTATACAACATTATATAAGTTACAGGTATACAATATAGTGATTCACAATTTTTAAAGGTTATACTCCATTTATAGTTATTATAAAATATTGGCTATATTCCCCATGTTGTACAATATACCCTTGTAGTTTATTTTATACCTAATAGTTTGTACTTCTTACTTCCCTACCCCTATATTGCCCCTCCCCCTTCCCTCTCCCCACTGGTAATCACTAGTTTGCTCTCTATCTCTGTGTCTGTTTCTTTTTTGTTATATTCACTAGTTTGCTGTATTTTTAAGATTCCACATATAAGTGACATCATACAGTATTTGTCTTTCTCTGTCTGACTTATTTCACTTAGCACAATACCCTCCAAGGCCATCCATGTTGTTGCAAATGGTAAAATTCCATTCTTTTTTTTATGGCTGAGTAGTAGTGTATTGTGTATACACACCACATCTTCTTTATCCATTCACCTGTTGATGGACACCTAGGTTGCCTACATTTTGGCAACTGTAAATAATGCTGCTATGAACATTGGGGTACATGTATCTTTTCAAATTAGTGTTTTTATTCCTTTTGGATATATACCCAGGAGTGGAATTGCTGGGTCATATTTTTAGTTTTTTGAGAAACATCTATACTGTTTTCCACAGTGGCTGTAACAATTTACATTCCCAGCAAAAGTGTAGGAGGGTTACCTTTTCTCCACATCCTCACCAACATTTGTTGTTTGTGTTTTTTGATGATGGCCATTCTGACAGGTGTGAGGTGATATCTCACTGTGGTTTGGATTTGCATTTCCCTGATGATTAGCAATGTTGAGTATCTTTTCATGTGCCTGTTGGCCATCTGCATGTCCTCTTTGGAAAAATGTCTGTTCAGGTCTTCTGCCCATTTTTTAATTGAGTTGTTTGGTTTTTTTATGTTGAGTTGTATGAGTTGTTTATATATGTTGGATATTAATCCCTTACCGGTCACGTCATTTGCAAAATTTTCTCCCATTCAGTAGGTTGCCTTTTTGTTTTGTCAATGGTTTCTTTTGCTGTGCAAAAGATTTTAAGTTTACTTAGGTCCGTTTGTTTGTAACTCTTATTATCCCCATTTTATAGGTGAGGACACTGAGGCTTAGAGAGTTCAGTGATTTGCCCCGTCCATTGGCCAGTAAGTGACGGAGCCAGGATTCAACCTCAGCCAGTCAGGCTCAGAGCCCCTGCCCTTAACAACTGTGATCATAGCCCTGCCTGACCTGAGCCCTATACAGGGAGGAATGAGAGATCAAAGGAGCAGGATGCCTATAAACAGTTTTTAGATCATCTGGGACAGATTCGTCCACATTCAGCTCAACACCAGGCAACAAGAACATCAAGAAAGGCAACAGGAAAGAAAGATGATCTACATTGGGAGGCCAAGAGGCCCTTTAAGGTCACAGTTAATCCAACCCTGAGATTGCAGAACACAAATACACTGGGTCTCTAGCAGGCATCAGACCCACATTTCCTCTGAGGATCTCCAAGCACCTTTTCCCCCAGAGTCGTCACACAGAGAGGATAGGAAAGCAAGGTGGGGTAACTTTCCCAGAACAAACAAGTGGCAGCGTCAGAAGGGAAATGTTTGTGTTTAACCCCCCAGCTCTTGACTGAAGCCACACTCTATTTTTAGGGTCCCTCTTTAACACAACACACATCTATTTTCAGAAGAAGGGAAACCCCAATGTGTGGAACCAGAGGAGAGTTTCTGCAGGTTTTCCAAGGTGCCACAGTTTGATAACACTCTCCGCCTATCTGTTAAAGAGCGCAGCAAACGTTATCACCTGAAAGCACCCGAGGCCAGGGTACCCCTGGTTCTGAGCACTGGAAATGGGCTACGCAGAACTGGACAGCATGTCAGAGCCTCACCCTGTAATCAGACTGAACTGCTTGCAAAGGAACTGCTACCACATTCCACTCTTAAAGAGGCCTGACACCAAATAGCTTGGCTGGGGCCAGGGCAGCCAGAGGTGCCAAGTGGCTGCCGTTCCCAGGGAGGTGTGTGTGTGTGGCCAGGGTGGTGGACACATAAGCCACGGTAGGTCATCTGAAGAGTGTGGAGAAGTGAGTGATCATCGCTAAAATAGTCTGCAAGCAACTCCAGAAAGCTTGCCATACCTCGACATTCTCAAGTACATGGTAGCAATACTCGACCATTCAGCAAAGGCTTGAGCCAGCTTCCAGAAAGAACCAGAGGGTAGCACACAGGGGATTTAGTGCCAGAAATAGTAGACTAAGGCGACTCTGACCTGGGGATATGAACCAGGCAGTGTCGCGCAGTGGTTGGGGGCATCTGGAGTTAGACAGCCCCGGGATGACTCTGGCCTTAGCCACTCACTAGCTGTGTGGCCTTGGGCCATTTCTTTAAACTCTTTAAGCCTCCGTTTCTTCATCTATATATAAGGTGGAGTTAATAGTCATCACCGGGGCTTCCCTGGTGGCGCAGTGGTTAAGAATCCACCTGCCAATGCAGGGGACACAGGTTCAATCCCTGGTCCGGGACGATCCCACATGCCACGGAGCAACTAAGCTCGTGTGCCACAACTACTGAGCCTGCGCTCTAGAGCTTGCAAGCCACAACTACTGAAGCCCGCGCACCTAGAGCCCATGCTCCGCAACAAGAGAAGCCACCGCAATGAGAAGCCTGCGCACCGCAATGAAGAGTAGCCCCCGCTCGCTGCAACTAGAGAAAGCCCGCATGCAGCAACAAAGACCCAATGCAGCCAAACATAAATAAATAAAAATAAATAAGTTTTAAAAATAAAGTATCTGTATCGTGTGATATGATATATATTTAAAAAACCAGTCATCACCTCACAGCACTGCTGTTTGGATCAGATAAGATGATGTATTTAAGAGTCCTTCACAGAATGCCTGTCACGGAGTGCAGCCCTGAATACGTGTGGGCCACTAAACATTGCACCAGGTCTGTGGCTGCTCCCACAACTCAGAAGAATGAACTGTTGCCCCTCTTTGTACCTCAGCTTCTCCAGTAATAAAACAGCAACTATTCTTCCCCCCTCCTCTGTTTATGACACTTAAAAGCTGGGGATATGCAGAAGTTGAGGGTTTCTTTAATCATCAGAAATGTTATCCAGGGTTTACACAGCATCTACTCAGGGATTGGCTATCTCTCCCTTTTTGGGTATCTGTGCAGATCCTCTAAATGTTGGATGACAGAATTCTGATTAAAACAAGCTGTCTATATTTTTGCACTTCTTGAGGTTTTTATGGTGCCAGGAGCAGACATGAGGAAGCAACCATCTCCCATGATGTCAGAGACTCGTCTACAGAAGAGACGCTAGGGGGAGGATGCGGAGCAGCCATGCTGTCGCCACTCAAGATTTGTCATGTGACACCCCCTCTTTCCCTCCAATGAAAGGAGAAAGATGTCTTTATGCCATTGGGGGAAAATAAAATCAGTGCTTGAATATTTGCCACAATTCTTCACAACAAACCCAGCAGTAACTTCCTTACTTTCTCATTTCTACTTGGTCATGGCCCCATCACAATGCCCTCATTCCATCACAACCCCTACTTCTCATGCTAGAAAAAGGGATGGGAGTCACATTCCGTTGAGAGTTAGTACAGGTTTCTGGCTTGCTCAAGCTGCCTTCTCTGGATAAAGGCCATCAGCTGTCAAACCAACCCGAAGAGCTGAGCTCTGAGAGAAGAGTGGGTTTGCATAGAGGGGAACGATGCCTGCCTCACCTCGGCAGCTTTCCCACCCCAGGTCAGTCAGCAGGCTTGGGAAGCATCAACATTAACCTTCTTCTCTTAGCATTAGCTCCTGTGCCTTGGCCTGAACCATTCTACTACCACCAGCAGCCAGCTTACTAAACCAGAACAGCCTAGACAGGACCACTATTAATTTGATGTATTTCCTTGTAGCCAACCTAATATGTTTTATTAGTTTGTTTTTAATTATAAAAGTGCTGTACTCCAGGCCTTTAGAAAATCCAACAAAACAGGTTGCAGTGAAGAGCCAACAATAGCAGTCTATCCATCCTCAAAATGGTGCCCCTAAGCTGAGTAGACTGTCCTCACGTGAATGTGTGACAGCTGTCCCTCCCAACAGCTGCTTAGCAGGAGTCCCCGTGTAAAAATGATGGGCTAGAAGACCCAAACTTCCTTTATTTTTACAGTTACCCTTGATTACCAGTGAGTTGATGCCCTCAGTTGTGAACTGTCCACAGCTATTCCCATCCAAACCCTTTCCCTGCACTTCAGGCAGCCAGACCTCTGGCTACCCATGTGAAGGGAACAGGTCCCAACACACAATAGGAATGTGCATCTCCAACAACAAACATCTGTAGGATATCATCACAGAACAGCAACAATAATAACAATAACAAAAATAGGAACAAGCATATTCAGCGAGGACTCAGCACATGGGACGCATATACTGAGTGCCTGGGCTGTGAGTGCTTTTCACTTTCTCCATTTTATAAAGGAAGAAAGTGAAGCTTACAGAAGTTTAGGAACGTCCCCAGGTCACACTACCGTGAGGAGCAAGGGGTGAAGTACAACCTACACCTGGTCTGATAGCATAACTTTTGGATGAATTGCTGCTAATGATAAATTTTAACTGTGTTAACAGTCCAGTAATCCATATTAACACTTAGCAGGGCTTCAGCTGAAAAGAAACGTGAAGATGATGCTAGGGCTCCCCATAAACACCTCCTATGTGTATAAGTCAGATTTACTATCCTCCTCCCAGATGCTGCATCCCATTTCTACCCAAAATATACAAACATTACCAAAATACATTCAAACCACATTCCAGGGATCCCACCTGCTCTAAGACTTCCCTTGGTGTTTAGAAATCTGTCTGGCTCCCGTCTCCTTTGCGACCACAGCATGCCACTGTAGAGATGGCGAGCACGCTGCTGTTTCTAAAGGCCTGAGCATTTCAGGTCACTAACCCCACCAGAAATGAGACCCAGAAGTCCAGAGTCCTTGAGCTATTGTTCTCTCTACATATAATACTCCCTTGTTCAGGCTTCCCTGGTGGCACAATGGTTAAGAATCCACCTGCCAATGCAGGGGACACGGGATCAAGCCCTGGTCCAGGAAGATCCCACATGTCGCGGAGCAACTAAGCCCATGTGCCACAACTACTGAGCCTGTGCTCTAGAGCCTGTGAGCCACAACTACTGAGCCCACGTGCCGCAACTACTGAAGCCCACGCGCCTAGAGCCCGCGCATGCTCCGCAATGAGAAGTCACCGCAATGAGAAGCCCGCGCACTGCAACGAAGAGTAGCCCCCGCTCGCAACTAGAGAAAGCCCGTGCGCAGCAGCGAAGACCCAACGCAGCCAAAAATAAAAAAATAAAATAAATAAATTTATTTAAAAAAAAAAACTCCCTTGTTCAAGAGAGAGACAGAGGGATGGACAGACATGCAAAAATACTGGAAAATGATCCAAAGTAGTCCATATCCAAACCAGCCCAGGACTGCCTTTATAAAATGAACTCTTCTAAGCCTTGGCCCATTATCTGGGCTTGGCAGAACTGGCCTGCTCCCCTGACTTATCTCTCTTTGTGCCTACAGCTTGCTACACCCACTGCATGTTGGCATCCTTA
Source organism: Physeter macrocephalus (assembly GCF_002837175.3). Lineage (NCBI taxonomy): Eukaryota > Metazoa > Chordata > Mammalia > Artiodactyla > Physeteridae > Physeter > Physeter macrocephalus. The sequence goes on from NC_041224.1 coordinate 145,991,054, forward strand.
TCAGAAAATATCCACATGACAAGCGTTTGCCTTTGAACAGAAGTAGCTGTTTAGCCTGCCAAACATCAATAACTCTGTATACTTGTTGGTACATATATTGTGAACACGTACATAAAGCTCACAAATACAGAACAGACACTCGCTACAGGGTACAAGTGGCCATGTGTCTTTGGAAACTGCCAACCTATTACAAAATACCTGCCACTCTCCTCTTCCCCATCAACTAGGAAATGAGAAGAACAAAACTTGCAGCTCGTTGAATAAATCATTTGTTCCACAAATATTTTCTGAGCATTGTGTTGTGCTCTCAAACTGAAAGTTTTACCAAACTATAGGATTCTAGAGATGAGAAGAACGTTGTCCTCTGTTCCTTTTATGACACTAGTTTCACCAGACAGCAGGATCATCCAGCATCAGACTTGCCGAGAGGTAACAGCCTTTGACAATATGAAAATATCACTTTTCAGGGGTCAGGGGGTCCCATGTGTGTCTCCAACATTGGGAAATAATGACTCAGCGACAGCCTCATCTACTCCCTTCATTTCTGAGTCAAATTATTTTTGACTCTTTTTAAAGTTTATCATTTTGGTTTTCAGTGTGTATTTGTTATTTGTTAAGTATATTTCGTGGTCAGGCATTTGGGGCCAATATTGATTTTTTAAAAATACAGACTACATTTTATGCATAAAGTTGGTAGATCATGGAGTTGAGATAAAATGTTTACTAGCTGCATGGTTCTTAAAAGAAACCACCACCGGAAAGCACTGTTGCAGTCACAGCTTAAAGCACCTAGTGAAATGCGAGATGCTTCGTTCCTCTATCACCTGCTGTGATCAAAATGAAAGCAGAGAACTGTTACTCCTGACTTGTGGTAAGTAATTTGATTATAATGCATCAGGATGACTGGAATTCCCTTCTCCCTACACTGAGAAGCCTGATCTCAACAGCAGAACAAAAGCCTACACAGTAATTAAAAACTCTGTCCCAGAAGTGGAGTAGGGGGTGGACCTCATTCTCTTTAAAACCCTTTGAAGGATCAGAAAACACTGGGGGTGGGAGAGAAAAGGGAGAGTTGTAAAGACCCTCAAAGCTGGTGTATGTATTACACGAGCTGTGTGTAAAAGGACTGGCGGGGCCTCACGCTTTGTAGAACATGTTTGGCTACAGGGGTCTAGATGATGCCCAGAGGCAGAAAGCCCGTGCAGATACAGGGGTGGGGGGAACCCATGCTCCTAGGGTTGCTGAATGCACACGTTGTATTTGTAGCAGAATGAAAGCACAAAGGAGATAAATGTGTGCACCTGTGTTGTGGCAGCTAATTAATTCAATTAATATTTATTGAGTACCTGTAGGGCTCATGACAGCTTACTGTGGGGAAAGAAAGACAGTATCTCCTGCCTTCAGGGAACTCATGATCTCCTTACAATAAGACAATGACAAGGAGATGATATAACTGTATACTCAGGTACTGTGTGAGCCATATACATGCATGGCTTGTTTAAATCGGGTCTAAATATCTGTCGGAAAAGGCCTTTTTCTCACTGATCCTTCACATTCTTGATGGCTGACAGCAAGAAAGAAGTCATCTCAACAATCAAATTCCAATCTGCTCAAGTTTTGTGGATAAGGTGAAAGAGGACATCAGGAGCTCTGGCCACAGCCTCTGGGCAGAGGAAGTGCATGTATGTGTGTGTGTAGAAGCACTCGTTGAAAGCATGGCTATCAAGATCCAGGGTAGTCTGCAGCAGGCCATTAAGCTACCAGGAACCCATCATCCATCAGCAGCTCCTCATCGCCATATGTCTTAACAGCCATAAAAGCCACTTGTCTATGTGTAGAATCACCTCAAGGTGTGATTTCCCCAGTTTTCCACAAGCTTTGCAGCATCAAGCCTAGTTACTTTTTGGATAGGCATTTAGTCCTCAGAGCCCCAGGAAACTGAAATCGAATTTCACTAGAAAACAATGATTCAACAGACCTGTTTAGAGAACCCAACTTGGCTGCTGGTCTTCTCCCAAAAAACATCAAAGACCAAAATCCTGGCCACATAAGAAGGTGTGGTCTATCCAGATGAAGGATAATGGGCAGAACATACCTGCAGACAGCTCTCTTCCAAGTACAGACCAGAGCTCAGGCTAAGATGACCCTCATGTGGGCATCTAGGGAGACTTTTCCAAGCTGGGTCCAGTGGGCATTGGGGGATGGGTGGATGAGAGGGAAAAGCCTATTCATCTACCGTTCAGGTACCTTGACAGAGCAGCTTGGCTCCTTCAAGCCACACTGGCTTTGAATCAGAACATCAACTCAGAAGTGTAAATCCTGGGCTGGGGGGAACCACTGGACTCCTAAGTTAAAACATCAAGCAGGACTCAGAGTCTGAAGTGAGAGCATTTACTCCCATGCGACACCGTGCCAGCTGTTGGGAAATGCTTACCTGTATATTCCCTTCCTTTTCCAGACAGAGTCTAGAACCGCTTGAAATTCACCATAGAGATCATGCATAACAAGGCACCCACCGTTTGCCGCTGTGTTGGCCAGCACAGACCAGCTCTTGAAAAGAAGCTGCTTTGCACTATTTACAATAGCCAAGACATGGAAACAACCTAAATGTCCATCGACAGATGAATGGATAAAGAAGACATGGTACATACATACAATGGAATATTACTCAGCCATAAAAAAGAATGAAATCATGCCATTTGCAGCAACATGGATAGACCTAGAGATTATCATACTAAGTGAAGTAAGTCAGACAAAGACAAATACCATATGATATCACTTACATGTGGTATCTAAAATATGATACAAATGAACTTATCTACGAAACAGAAACAGACTCACTGACATAGAAAACAAACTTATGGTTATCAAAAGGGAAAGGGGGTGGGGGAGGGACAAATCAGGAGTTTGGGATTAGCAAATACAAACTACTATATATAGAATAGATAAACAACAAGGTCTTACTGTATAGCACAGAGAACTATATTCAATATCCTTAATAAACCATAATGGAAAAAATATAAAAAAGAATATATATATATGTATATGTATAATTGAATCACTTTGTACACCAGAAACTAACACAACATTGTAAATCAACTACACTTCAATTATAAAAAAGTGAAAGAAAGAAAAGAAGCTGCCCATTTCCCTCAACACCACCCTGTCAGTGGGTGAGACAAAAGGAGGCACTCCACACCAACCCACTCCACTTCCTCTGTAATTTCTGACCAGGTGACCACACACGCCTTTCCCTGTAAAGTGCTGTCATTCCTCTCATCTGTGTCCTCATACTGATACTGATCAAGATAGCTAAGGCCACCCTTAAATATCCTGAGAATAGAGGCATCCATGATGCTTTTTTGATGATCTCTTCTAATGCTTCACAACCATCACATTTATAAGTTTTATGCTTTGCTTTAATTCTTTTACTACCATTTAAATCTACCTTAAAAAAAATAACAACCGAATGATGGTTCCTATTTTACCTTCAATACAGAGAGAGAAATCTGATTATAGACACACACTCAAAGAAAAGTCACTCTCACTCTGCTTGCTTTCTAATATCATGATCTAAATCCCTTCCACCTTTAATTGAAGAGCCTTAAAAATCACATTCATTTTCTTTGCTCTCGTTAATACCCACTCCAATTCCCCCCATTTTTCTCTCACTAGGAGCTCCCCAACGAGACTCAGCCCTGTGTGAAGAGCTGGCCAGGTGTTCTGAGAGTATGACCTCATTGCTCCTCTCCTGTTGATGAAAACTTTTCAGTATTGTTAGTACATCACAGTCATTTTCAGTTCATGGTTTAGATAAGTAGTTAAGGACACAGCCCAATAAGCCTTCTCTGATATTCAGTTTTCATCAATACTATTAATAAGTCGATTTTTGTGCATATTACAGTTACTGAATTACGAAACTGCAAGACACTTCCACAAATTAGCCAATCTATCACCAACTCACCCACCAACACACAGAGTCCAACTGCTTTTACTTTACTACTTTTCAATCTATGATCCACCAGGGCAGCTTTCAGTTTAGTTACAGCTTATAGGGGAATTCCAACATTTTTGAAAATACATTTTGAAATTAGAAAAATAAATAAGAGCTAGTTGTTTAACAGCAGCATAACACTCTTGACTTACATCATTATGCTTATGGTAATAAGAAAATCAACTGACTTTTAATGAGTACCTACCATGTACATGCACCATGCCAGGACACATCCCCTACACTCGCAAAGCTTCCAGTCTTACTTAAGAGACATCACACAGATCATAATCCCTCATCCACAACAATTCTGAAATTCAAAAAGCTCTGAAAGCAGAAAGAATTTTGTAATTCATTTGACGGCAAAATCTGCCCTGAAGTTACCTAATTTATATTCTTTATTTATCTGCTTTCACGTAAATACAAGTTTTGCTGCCAAAATAACATGCTCAATTATAGGATGCCACCCCACACATGGTATAATGTTTCTAAATCTAAGAAATTCTGAACTCCAGGTTAATTCTAAACCCATGCTCTTAAGGGCTCTACCATACTTCTTCCCACATGATTGAGTCCTTGGTTATAGCTCTTAAAAAAAAAATAAAGAAGGAGGAGGAGGAGGAGAGGGAGGAGGAGGGGAAGGGGAGGGGAAGGGGAAGGGGAAGAAGAAAAAAAAGAAAAAAGAAATCTGAATTCCAAATACATATCTCTTACCGGCTTCAAATAAGTTGGCCATGGACCCAAAGATTGACATGAAAAAGAAAACAACACAAACCAAAGTTACCCCATCCATTGAGTGGGGGGTTAGGCAAAAGGTGGGTTAGGCCTGTTACTCTCTTCATTCTCAATAATTCTAAAAATCTACTCTATAAGTGACAAATGAGTGTCACAGCAATATTTAAATTACCTTAGTCCCTTGAAAAAAGATAAGGACAATGGCAACAATATAATTGGAATTTTTGGCCCCATTTTATTAAAACTTGGACACTTAAACCTAACTCAATCTTGACAGAGCAGTATTTGTGCATCTCCTCTCTAAAAGCAGAACATTTTGCATTGTTGGCTACTAAATGGAACCTTCTTCATTTCAGGTCCTTCTCCAGCTCCAATGTCAGGGATTCCCATCATAGTCATTAAGATGAGGGTCATTCCTAGTATGAAGTCACCCTCAGAGTAGAGTCAGACATTTGCCCTTTTCCTTAACCAAAACTAACCTCTGTTGCCCTTGTCATCAGGGGCGCTGGAAGAGGGGCTTTGGGGTCAACACCCTCCTGCACACCTTCAGCAATAACCAGAAACCCCTAACTGAGTTCTAGATTGGACCCATGGTGTGGAGTTTGCAGACCCCGGGTGTAGAGTATTAACCCGTCTCCTGCCATGAGGGCTCACTACTCAAAGACAAAGTTTATTTAGCATATCCTGGGATCTCTGGGGCACTCACTCTGCCTGTGGCAGGGCCTGAAGCTACAGCTGGGTGACACGCTAGACAGGAAAAATCCAACGACAGCCTCAGCCTGTTTTTGTACAGCCCATGAACCGAGTAGACTGTACATTTTTAAAGGATTGTAAAACAAACAAAAGTATGCGACAAAGGCTTATGTGGCCCCAAAGGTAAAAAATGTTTACAAAAAAATTTTGCCATTTATAGAAAAAGTTTGCCAACTCCTGCTTTCTCACCTGTGAAGAGGGCAGGGCAAAGGATGTGTGACAAGATAAAGGCCTCCCCAGACCCTGGCCACGTATACCTGTGGATGATTTCTTTCCAATCCCACCTTGGAACTTCCCAACAGGATTTTAGAACGAATTGATTCCACCTCAGTTTTATTTTTAAAAAGGCCCACTTTTCCCTTAATTTCCCCCAAATAACCAAAATAGACACATTGGCAAACTCCTTCAGGTTTCAGGCCCCTCACCCAGGACCCGCTCACAAGCCCAGACCTGCACTGTCACCTGGGCTAAGGCACTTGCATCCCCTCCCCTAAACGTAGGTTCCACTTTGGGCGGGGAAGCCAAACAGGTAGAACACCAGCAATTCGTATTTTCTTCTCATTCTTTAAGTTGCCTGTCTGTGTGAGGACTGTGAAGCAAATGAAGTTATTTTATGGGAGCCTCAGCTCTCCCTATTCTCCATGACTCCTTTCCCAATGATGCCATAATTCTTTCTCTGTCTCCTCCTTTCCTTTCCTCTTGTCAGACTCTGCTCTGCGGTACTGACCATGCCAGAGTTTAATGTGCTTCCAACCTCAGTCAACAGGGTGAGTCAGAGCACCAGAGGGTTGAAGGTGGTCTTTGAGACATGAGAGATAGAAGTGTTAAACGTGGCCCAATCTGGTCTGATTCCTGTCTACCTACCTGTCATACTATTCATTAACCTGACACTACTTCCATGGTAATAACCCACTTCTCATAGAAATGCTCAGAGAGACCCTTCCCTTGCCCTGTCAGCCCCTTTTGGATTCTTCTTTACCCTCCAAGGACAGAGACCCATATCAGACTCACCAAGCAACACAACAAGTTAGATGCATAGTTTAAAAAAGTCCATGGATGTTATCTCTGCTAGTGGAAAGGCAGTACAAGGAAAGGATTAAGAGCCAGGGCTCTGGAGCAGACTGCAGGAATTCAAATTCCAGCTCTGCCACTTATTAGCTGTGTAACCGTGGACAAAATAACTTAACCTCTCTGTGCTTTGGTTTCTTCATCTATAAAATGAGGATACTAACATTATCTACTCTATGAGGTGGTTGTAAAGATTAAGGACTTCAAATACGTAAAATACCTACAACAATGCTTGGCACCTAGAAAGAGTGTAAAAAAATACCTATTAATATCAGTAGTTGTAGTAGTCTGTTCCTCAATCCCATTGTTTTGAGCTCATTCACTCTTTCCTTTAAAAGGCATGCTATGTGCCAGGCAATTGCTAGGCACGGAGGTTACAAAGATGATTAATACCTGGTTTTTGCCCTCAGGAGCTGGCAGATGAGTATGTGAGACAGTCATAAAAACAGGCTAGGTCCTAATATAATGTGGAGAGAGAGAAATACCCAAGGCTTTATGGGAGCACAGTAGAAGCACACAGGAGGCCTCTGCAAGGGTGGGTGGGTAGGGATCAGAGCTGAATCCTTAAGGAGGAACAGGAGTTATCTAGGTACAGCTGAGGAAGATGGAGAAGAGTCATGCATGGCAGGCAAAGGCATTCCAAGAAAGAGGAAGGCATACTCCATGCATGAGGGCAGTAAGAAACAGCCTGGAGTTGATGGGGAACAGCCAGGAGCCTGGTGAAGAATGAGAGACAGACAAGGGCCCTATCACCGTAGGCCTTTATTGCCATGCTAAGGAACTTGAGTAACGGGGAGTCAATAAAGGGTTCTAAGTGGATGGAATGGCTAGATTTGTCTTCTAGAAAGATCCCTTTGGTAGGTGCATGGAGGGATTGATTTAAAGGGGCAGAGACAAGATTACAGGCAGGGAAAGTGATTAGGATGTTAACTGCAGCAGTTGAGACAAGAGATGCCTTGGGTCAAGAACTAGGGTTTTGGGCTTCCCTGGTGGCGCAGTGGTTGCGCGTCCGCCTGCCGATGCAGGGGAACCGGGTTCGCGCCCCGGTCTGGGAAGATCCCACATGCCGCGGAGCGGCTGGGCCCATGAGCCATGGCCGCTGGGCCTGCGCGTCCGGAGCCTGTGCTCCACAACGGGAGAGGCCACAGCAGAGGGAGGCCCGCATACCACAAAAAAAAAAAAAAAAAAAAAAAAAAAAGAAAGAACTAGGGTTTTGGTAGTCAAGGCGCTGAGGAGAGATCAGGTTACAAAGCTATTTAGGATATTGATGGGTGAGTGGAAACCACATGTTAGAAGAAGCAAAGAGTCAAGAATGACTCCTCCACCTTGAAAGACTAAGTGGATAGTGGTCTATCAAGCAGGAGGGTGATCACAAGAGGAAGAGGAAGAGGAGGTTTAGGGGAAGGAGTGAAGATTTCAGTGGGTCAGAAATACGTATCAAGGGACTTCCCTGGGGGTGCAGTGGTTAAGAATCTGCCTGCCAATGCAGGGGACATGGGTTCCAGCCCTGGTCGGGGGAAATCCCACATGCCACGGAGCAACTAAGCTCGTGTACCACAACTACTGAGCCCACGTGCTGCAACTACTGAAGCCCGCTCACCTAGAGCCCGTGCTCCACAACAAGAGAAGCCACCGCAATGAGAAGCCCGCGCACCGCAACGAAGAGTAGCCCCCGCTCACCGCAACTAGAGAAAGCCAGCGCGCGGCAACGAAGACCCAATGCAGCCAAAAATAAATAAATAAATAAGAAAGAAATACGTATCAAGCCCTTATTCTGTGTTAGCCATGGTGTTAGGTACTGGATATGCAATAATGAAACAAAATAGAGAGGCTTTCTGCTCTCATGGTGCTTTCAGTCCAGTAGAGGAGGCAAAGAGCCAATGAATGATTACAAATAATTAATTTATAATTTACAAATTGCAGAATGCTGCAGAGGAAAGTGCAGAGTACTAGGCAAAGGTTAACAGGGAAGCCTCACCTAGCCTGGGGGAACGTGGGATGGCTTCCCCGAGCAAGTGGCCCTTACATTGGTAGTTATGGGACAAATAAGACTTAGGCAACAAATGGGGAAAGAGCTTGTGCAACACCTGCAGTAGGAGTCTCAGACATCCTGTGTGAGACGTCCAGTGGAAACACGTAACCTGAGGCTGGGTATTCAAGTCCTAGGGAAATTGTCTGGGCTGGAGTTATTTTAGAATCATCAGCAATAAACAGGTAGCAGCAGAAACACCGAAAGTGGGCAAGATTATCCCGAAAGAGAGTACAGGTGTCCAGAATGGAAGCTGAGGATGGGCCCTGGGGAACTCCTTTCTTGGGGTACGCTGAGGAAGAGAAGCCAAAAAAGAACAAAGGGAGTCAGGAGATAACCACATCGAGAAGCCTTGGGGAAGCAAACAACAGCATCCAGTACTCCAGAGAGCTTTAGTTATCCACAACTGGTGACCACAGTAAGAATAGTTCCTGTAAAGTCGTGGGGATTGGAAGTCCAGGAAAGTGGGGACTGGAAAAAATGACAGCAAAATCATGAGTATAGTCCATTCCTTCAAAATGTTTGCAGAGGGAGGGTACGTAGTTTTGAGGGTGGGTAGTCAGAGATGCAGGGCCAAAGGACAGTTTATCCAATGAGAGAAACCTGGGTGTGTCTAGAGGCTCTAGGAAAACAGCAAGAGAGAGGGAAGGGTTGACGATTCAGAAGAGCTTGGGATCTCCCACAGCGCAAACTTTAGCACTTATCATTGGGCCAAAACTTTCCAGACTCTTGACTGGATACTGCGTTTTCTTCTTCCACCACAGGGTCCAACTCTGGACTCGCTATATCATTGAGTCCTCAGCTGATTTTGTAGGATTCCCACTAGCTGGCCCAGGCCCAGAAAGCCACGTGGGTGAGAGGAAAGCTCCTCAAATTACCCCCCGCCCATCCCATCCTCCAGGATGCTGGGAGACTCAATCCCTATTCCAGGCCAAGGCTCTGCCCTTCATTAAGGGGAAAACTGAGAAACTTGGTATCATTTCCTGGTGAACAAAATAATAGAGCTACCACACCCCAGAAACTTTCCTACAAATGAGCTTTCTGTGCACAGAGAGAGGCTGGCTGAGAAGGGCTACTGATGTTCCTTAGATGGGCCTGGCTCCGTGATCACCCCTTTCAGGAAGTGGCGCCTGCATGAGATCACCCTTGGGGCCCTGGTCCTCCACTGACGGCAACTCGCCAGAAAGCAGGCGCCTCTCACCACCACTCTGTGGTCAAGTGACAGCAGGGGTTCCTGGAATCAATGTGCTCCGTGGAAGAGAAGGGTGGCCCCAATGAGCCACTAACCAGGCAAAGGGCTTTCCAACTAGCAGAACGCTTTGAGGAGCAATGAATAAAACAAAAAAGCTGCAGCAGCAGCTTGGAAGAAGCAATAAGAGAAGGAGAGAACATGTGAGAGACAGACAGACAGACCGACAGACCGACCGACCGTCAAGGAAGTGCCCAGGAGAAAAGTCGGGGTGGTTCAATAAGGGTGCACTGACACAGAGACCCTGACCCACCTCCCGCAAACACGAATCTTTATGAAATATGAAAACAACCCTCTAAAAAGTTATTCTTTATAGTTCAGGGAGATGAAAAAGAGAGAAAGAGATTGTGTTAAAGTACTTCATCATCACAAGTATCAGTATCACAAGACATCATCGCCCCTTATGTTCTAACACAACGTAACTGGCTGAAGAGAAATGTAAGCTCTTCTTAGTAAGTGGCCTCCAAACTTGGACCTTCCACACAATTCATCTTGTAGTCACTGGGACCACGAAACCCAAAACACACACACACACACACACACACACACACACACACACACACACAACAGAACAAGCAACCAAGGGACTGTGGTGAGTGAACACCAGCAGGGGAGAAAACTCAGGAACTCCTGCTTCCCCACCCCTGCCCCACCCCTTCCCATCTTCTCCCAGCCACCCTGCCCCACAGGGCTGGAGCGGGACCCCAGTGTGACACCTGTGCAGTGCCACCAAGAGGCTCGCAGGGCTAGATATTGGGCAGAGCTGTGGAAGCCCTGGCCGAAGCCCAGGCTCTGGCCCGAGGAGTGAGGCCTGGCAGATGGCAAGGACACACACAGCCCAGCTGGCTTCAGAGCCTCCTTGCCTGGTTCAGGGGAGGGAAGAAAAAGCATTGTGCTAATGCCGGGTCCATAGCTTCCACTGGCTTAAGCAGGCAAAAGGCAGTAAAGCCCAGGAGGCTATCTCTCCAGGCACCTTGCTTCAGAAGCTGACAGGCCTGCTGTTGTTTTACAAGGCAGCTCACCTCCAGAGACAGGAGCTTCCTGAAGCTCAAGTTACAAGGTCAGGCCAGGAGCCCTCCCTCGGCCTCCTCCCCAGGACTCTCTGCAACTGCCACCTAAGAGGAAAGATCCGGTGGGAGGGAGGGAGGGAGGGAGAGAGGGAGGACCCCACCGCCAAGTTCTTTCCCTCTGCATCAGACCAACCAACTTTGTCAGCTCCGAAGACCTGCCTCTGAGCCAACAGCTCAGCGAGTTCAGCAGGATGCCCCTCAAGTCTCAGCCAAGTTCAGCGAGGGAGCAAGAGGTGCCGGGTTTTGATGGGGAAATTCATTCCTGCCGACGGTAACTTTTGGATGCTCTGGGCAAGTAATTTCTCTTACTCACAGAGTCTTCTTCCATTTGAAAAGAAAGAGACTGTACTAGCCAACCTGCCCCAAAAGGATTAGGGGGAGCAAACTTTACAGAGAGAATAGTTTGAGTTTTCTAATCCCTCCATCCAGGGCAATGAAAGGTTCCCAGGCTTTATGGAATGCCTGTCCATACAGGAGTTCAAAACACCTCAAAAGAGATGGGCTCTGCCTAAAGAAGAGGAGTCCTCAAAACTTGTTCCTTAGTGGGCAGGAGAGGAGGGACAACTCACTCCAAGTGTGGGAGAGGCCAGAAGCCTTGCTGGTACAAGAGATAAAAAGCAAGCCTGTAACTCCTACTGATCTGCTATGGGACCTTGGACCAGTTCACTACCTCTGTGCGCAGGGAACAAAGTGCTTGGTTTTCCTTGGGAGCTCGAAGAAAATTTGAGTCTGTGTTTTAATTTCCTTACCATTTGTCCTTGTGGTCCAGTGCTTCACCTTGGGGGATCAGCACCAGAAACCAGTAGATGAAGAATAGACTCCAAACCAAGTGACTCTAGAATGCTGAGTATGAAACCCAAAAATGCAGCTTGCCTTCTGCAAGCAACCAGAGTAGGCCAATTTCTGAGGGTACCAGAAAACCACTGCCATTCTTAACCTATGACAAACCCCCAAATGAACTGGCAAAGTCTTTGCTAAGAAACTCTTTATGCACTTTTGTGGCAATGATTAAACCACAAAGAGCATCCCTTAACTCAAGTTGCTGGACCTCAGAGGAAAAAAAAAAAAATTCAGATTCTGGGAACCATTTGGGACAAATGGAAACAGCCATTCTCTGGAAAAGACAAATGATTTCTAGCACAAGGAACTTCAAAGAGATATCTAAATTCTTGTCCTAAATTTTTATTTTATTAATTATTTTATTTACTATTGCCAAGAATACTGGCAAAAATATTTATGTTCAAAATTTTACATCACTATAGGATCCGTTTCTAGTAAGACCTTGGGCGCATTGGTTCTTTGACCCCTTATAACACATAATGAGATTCACTAAAAATCAACAAATTCGCTAAAGAGAAACCAAGCTATAATAACAATAGTAACTATCATTTTTGCTCACCTACCACGTGCCAGACATCTGACACACATTTTTATCCAGTCCATAGTGCAACCCTATCTGCAAGGTGGGTATCATTATTCCCCATTTTACTGAAGAGGAAAATGAAGATCAAAAAGATTAAATTACCTGCTGAGGTAAGTGTTAAAACCTGGATTCGAAGCCAGGTCAGACCATAGCCAAAGAATGTACTCGCTCTGCCGCAACACAGGGCAGGAGTTTCCACTAGAAATGAAGTCACCTCACGAGGAATGGAAATTTACCATTCACAGTACAGTGAACAGAGGGTGAGGGTAAGTACCAGGCACATGGGGCAAAGGGGCAGTTGTGTTAAGCTTGATTTGTATTTAAATCCTTTAAAGGGTAGGCCAAGTGACTTGGGGAACAGTAGATTTAAAATATTTTGCAGATGAGACTACAGGGGAAGCCAGCGGACACTAACAAGGGCACCATCTAGAGAAACTGGAAACACTAGCAGGGCATAAAACAAGATCAAAGTCAGGAATGGTGGGAGGCCCGCTGTGGGAGAGGAAGGCATGCAGAGCCCGGACACTCATGGGTGACTGGAATAGAGGAGAACTAGGGGGGACACTGTAACTGGACACTGAGTTAAAAAGAGGAAGGAAGGCGTGAGGGAGAGAGGAAGGAAGGAAAGGGGAGAAGCAAAACAAAATGGCAGTGTGATTTGGTCTAAGTACGTTTCATAACAAAAGGTCTGTGCCTGGGTCCTGCCTGGGAGAAGGGACAGGAGACTCCCCTGGGCTGCACGAGAGGTCTTTCCCTACTTTGAGAATGGAGAGAATGGAGGGAATCAAGGAGACAGCCTTAAACATCCCCACTAAACTTGGCCTTATTTTTCTAGCCCCTTTAGTTTAAACAGGCCATCCAGTCCCAGCAGTCTAAAACTAGCTCCATATTATTGGTTAGAGCCAAAACAAAATGAAAACACACAAACATTAAGACAACATAATTTGGCATCATTTAACATTGGTTAAATAAGTACGGTTTTTCCATACAATGGAACCATTTTGAATGAGGAAAATCTACAGGTATACATATACGGAAAGACGACCTTGTGTACTGATGAGTAAAACAATGTAAACGGTCAAATAGTATAGTATCCATAATAGAAATCCTTTTCTGTAAAAATAAATAGCAACCATATATTTTATTAGCATATGTATAAAAAATGTTGGCAGAATATGCATCAGATTGTAGTGAATGATTATCTAGGGGATAAGGAAGGTGGATGATGAGGAACTTTCATTTTCTATGGTCTGTATTTCTGCAGTATTTTACATTAGTAAAACTCTGTATTATACTTGTAAATAGAAAGGAAAAAAAATTAAGTGTTCCTGAAAAGAAGTTAAGTCTCCCAGCTCATCTCAACCAGGAAATGTAAAATTGCCAAAACATAAGTCAGACGCTTCCCATTGAATAAAACTCTTCATACTCTTAGAATCTGAGAGAATTACAGCAAATGTGGCCTGATCCTTGGGTTTCTGCCTTTCCGCAAAATAGAGTTTGGCGGGGCAGGAGCACTTCCTAGCAAAGATCCCTCTTGTTCATTGGCCATCAAGGAAATCCCCCAGTGACATGAACCAAGCAAAGAAAGCGCATTCACACCCAGAGAGCTTTCAGGAAACCAGATCCTCTCTTATCTCCATCAACAAAGGAGACTCATCTTTCACCAACTCATTGAATGAGCCCCTTTGTTTCCCCTAAAGGATCATCATATATTCTTTCCCGGCTTCTACAGAACGTCCAGGTGCCCCAGAATCCAGCACTGAGAGGCACAGAAGGACTCCCAGTACAAACCTGTCCGCATTTTCGAGACAGGACCTGAGATGGCAGGGAACTGAGAAAAGGGGAGGGGCATGCAGGTAGGTATAAAGTGTGAATGTGAGAATGTTTGCTTTATAACCAAGCTTCCAAACTTACATGAGCCGCACCTACATCATATGTCCCACAGTAGAACATGAGAAAAGAGAAGGGATGGAGCCTGCTTCAGGATGTTGTGGGACAGGAACCCTAAGTCCACCAGAGCGCTGACAAATACGCACTGATGCATCGTCCTGTGCCAGGCACTACTCGAGGCAGAGAGAGCAGGCAGTCAACATAACGTCCCTGTTCTTGAGGAGCCTAGAGTCACCTCACAGCCTCATTGAATGGTGGGATGCCCCTGGAATACCCATCATGGTGCCTTGTATGCTGAATTGCTTGACAACTGTTTGCAAGCTTACACTTCATCAATGCCAGGGCACAGGTGTGACTGGGCTGGTCGGCTACTCTACTACTCGGAGCTTTCCAGCCTCCCAGAGACTTCCACCATCCACCAATCCTTTCTCAGTCCAGCTTCCTTTCCAAGGGCTCCTTACCCTGTCAGCCCAAAAATCATGTCCCGCCAAACTTCCTTTGACCTTTCTCAACACCCCCGTTTTCTATCAAGTTCTCAGAAAAGCGGTCTGCATTCACTGTCTTCTCCTCCTCACCATGGCTTCACTCTAACTCCGGATAATTGAATGGGACCCTCCACTAAAACTATTTTCTTGAAGGTCACTTGAGCCTCTTACAGGCTAACGGCATCCTCTTATCCTTTCCTCTCATCCCTCTCCAGCATCAGGCACTATTAACCATCCTTTTCTTGAAGCTGGATTTGGATGCCTTTGGATTCCCTTGGTTCTTCGTCCTCAGTATGTTGTTACATGGCAATCACGTTCTCTAGGTCCTCTTCCTCCGCCCATCCCTTAAATGTGGGCATTACCCAAAGTTAAAGTCTATTCTCTTCCCTCATGTGATCCTCTCCCTTTCTGTGCTGACTGAGGGCTGTCACATCAACATTCTCAACCCCAGCGCCTCCTGGTCTCCAGATTCACTGCAGCAGCTCCACCGAAACATGCCGCCAACACTTCCCACTCTACATGGTCAACTGAACTCTTTCTTTGTACCTCCTCCCCACTCTCAGAGCTACTCCTTCTTTTTTTTTTTTTTTTTTTTTGCGGTACGCATGCCTCACTGTTGTGGCCTCTCCCGTTGTGGAGCACAGGCTCCGGACGCGCAGGCTCAGCGGCCATGGCTCACGGGCCCAGCTGCTCTGGCGGCATGTGGGATCTTCCCGGACCGGGGCACGAACCCGTGTCCCCTGCATCGGCAGGCGGACTCTCAACCACTGCGCCACCAGGGAAGCCCCTGCTCCTTCTTTTAAGACTTAAATCTCAGTAAATCAGTAACACCAACATCCCAGACACCTGAGCTAGAAAATGCTAAGTCGTATTCAACAGTTCCCCTTCCCCCGCACCTTAGTGCCACTGAGTTTTAAGGACTGGCGAATATACTCTAAGACTTGAAAAAACTGACTGGTGCCAAAGTATAAAATTAACACTGTAAAATCAAAATTAAGAATAACTCCAAGAGGGGGAGGATGAATATACACACTACTATATATAAAATAGATAACCAATAAGGGCCTACTGTATAGCACAGGGAACTATATGCAATATTGTATAATAACCTGTAAGTGAAAAGAATCTGAAAAAGAATATATATATATATACACACATATATATGTATAATTGAATCACTGTGCTGCTTATCTGAAGCTAACACAACATTATACATCAACTAAACTCCAATTAAAAAAAAAAACCTAATATAACCCCCCCAAAATCCCTTCAAATATTTTTGACAGCAAAACATTATATTTAATATAGGATACTGGTAATTTTTTATTTTATTTTATTTTTTAATTGAAGTATAGTTGATTTACGACATTGTGCCAAGCTCTGCTGTACAGCAAAGTGACTCAGTTACACACATATAGACATTTTTTAAAATATTCTTTTCCATTACAGTTTACCACAGGATATTGAATATAGTTCCCTGTGCTATACATTAGGACCTTGTTGTTTATCCATTCTAAATGTAATAGCTTGCATCTACCAGCTCCAAACTCCCAGTCCATCCCTCTCCCTCACCCCCTCCCCCTTGGCAACCACAAGCCTGTTCTCTATGTCTATGAGTCTGTTTCTGTTTTGTAGATAAGTTCATTTGTGCCATATTTTAGATTCCACATATAAATGATATCATATGGTATTTGTCTTTCTCTTTCTGACTTACTTCACTTAGTATGATAATCTCTAGTTGTATCTGGATACTGGTAAATTTTAATACGTTTGGTCCTTTATGTGGCAGGGCCCACAAAAATCGACAATGGGTCTGACCTCACACATAAAGATATGAGCTTTAAACCCATCATAACCATTCTTCCTAGTGCCCTAGATTTCAGACAATGAAAAAGGTTTTGGAGTCAAGCAAACCTGGGTTCACATCTGGAGCCTGGCACTTGACTGACTGTGTGACCTTAAGCAAATCTGGCTTGACTAGCCTCAACCTCCTCATCAGTAAAATAGGAATTATATCTAACTCAAAGGACTGTTGTGAGAATTAAATGAGTTAAAGCATTTAAAGTCCCAAGCATGGCACCTGGCATATGACAGGGGCCCACAAGTAAGTAGCAGCAGGAAACAGAAGCAAGGTCTCAGATTTCTGAAACCATCTGACCTTGACAGAAGTTGTTCCCCTCTCCGGATGCTAATATAAAATATTCTTACATCAGTAACATGAATTCAAGACTCAAACTCCAAACTAATGAGACCTACTGTATAGCTCAGAGAACTCTACTTAGTGCTCTGTGGTGACCTAAATGGGAAGGAAATCCAAAAAAGAGGGGATATATGCATACATATAGCTGATTCACTTTGCTCTGCAGTAGAAACTAACAACATTGTAAAGCAACTATACTCTAATAAAAATTAATTATAAAAAAAAGATTCAAACTCCATGGTGCTGCTTGTACATATTAAAGTCATCATGGAGAAATAGAAGGAGCATAAGATACTATACATCTGTTAAGAATGAAAGAGGGGGCTTCCCTGGTGGCACAGTGGTTAAGAATTCACCCGCCAATGCAGGGGACACGGGTGTGAACCCTGGTCCGGGAAGATCCCACATGCCGCGGACCAACTAAGCCCATGTGCCACAATTACTGAGCCTGCGCTCTAGAGCTCTCAAGCCACAACTACTGAACCCACGTGCCACAACTACTGAAGCCCGCGCACCTAAAGCCTGTGCTCCGCAACAAGAGAAGCCACCGCAATGAGAAGCCCGCGCACCACAACGAAGAGTAGCCCCCGGTCCTGCAACTAGAGAAAGCCCACGTGCAGCAACGCAGACCCAAATGCAGCTAAAAAAAAAAAAAAGAATGAAAGAAGGCAATCTAATAAATCTGCTATATATAGACATCCAAAGTGTCTCATCATTAAATGAAAAGAGCAAGTTGTAGTATAGTACAAAAAATAACCACAACATACATATATATATACATATGAGGGGGAGAGGCAGAGAGAGAGGAAGGACTAGGCCATGGATCGAGAGCCCCGGATTCTACCTGGAGCCCTGCAACTAACTAACTTTGCAACCTCAGGCAAATCAGCTCCCCTCTGCAGATCTCCCTTATTGGTTCAAAATAAAAAGGCGAGTTGAACCAGATACTCTTCAGAGAAAATTTCTAGATTATTAGATGATGTCTGCAAGGTGCTCAGAGAGTACCTTTTACCCATAGAACGTCTCTCTTTGAGTTGTTTTGATGCTTTAAGCATAGGGTTTTGTTGGGGTTTTTTTTGCGGTATGCGGGCCTCTCACTGTTGTGGCCTCTCCCGTTGCGGAGCACAGGCTCCGGACGCGCAGGCTCAGCGGCCATGGCTCACGGGACCAGCCGCTCCGCGGCATGTGGGATCTTCCCAGACCGGGGCACGAACCCATGTCCCCTGCATCGGCAGGCAGACTCTCAACCACTGCGCCACCGGGGAAGCCCAAGCATCGGGTTTTAAAAAAAAAAAATGCATACACTATTTCATTTTGACCTCCTTTACATTTCAACGAGAAAGCATTCCCACCATTTCGCAGGCAGAGAAACCAAGTATAGACTGTGATGATTACTTGCCAGCCAAATACGCTGCTCACTAGAGTGCTGTTTTTGCAAAGATTTATGACGCCAGGAGTTTTATAGCTCCCAGTTCATTCCCTGCCTCTTCCGCAGAGGAGGTGCAAGGCTTATGCAAAACAAGCAGAAGGCACTCTTTGCTGGTGGAAACAGGGCGAGATGTAAAGTGACTTCCCCTGGGTCAGAGCATAAACAAAGCTCACTCCCAGCACATTTAGGAGGTAAGTATTGAACCCTTGGGATCAACTCCGAATCCCTCCCCCACCTGGACTGAAAGCTTCACCTTGAAGATGTGTTTCACTGCAGTCATTTTCTGAGCGTTTTCTGGGTCAGAAGCAGTGAGAGCAGCTAAACCTAGGCTGCCGATGGAGTTGCTACACTGAGGGCACGGTACTGACTTACCTGCTCTACTCCCCACCCACCAGCTCACCCAAAGACCTGCTGCTGGTCGAGTATTTTTCCAGTCTCCTGGGCAAAGTGGTTTCACACAGCTTTGAATGCAAGTGACCTCGTTTGTCCTCACGGGTGTGGGTCCCCGTCTTGCAGAGGGTACCTACTTCCCACCCCAGAGCAGTGTGCTTTGGTTCTAACACAGGGTCTCACTCTCTGTGCCTGTAAACACATCCATTTTTCTGATAACTTTCCACCGTGAGGGACTCTCCTGCTTCAGACCTTAAATGTCTGGGCATCAAGATTCCCAACAGTTGCAGAAAGCACGTACAGAATGTAACATCCACCTTGCAGAGAAAGGAAGAGTCTGAGCCACTGACCCCACCAGCAATAGCCTAGATTTTAAATGGGAAAACCGAGACCAGACCACAGCTAACATAATACAAAGTAAATCATTCCTGAAAATAAAATAAAAAGCCTTGTTCACTCAAAAAGCACACAGCCAGGCCACTTAACCAGTAGCCAGCCTGCTGGTAACCTTTACAATGGCAACTAGGAATCCTTGAGATGGGATAGTGACCACTGGCATCCATGGCATTCTATCTAGACCTTCTAGAAGCTGCTATTAGTTGACCCCATGCTCACTGTCACCTCTGGATCAAGTTTGCTGACTGCTGTCTGCTCATCACTGGCCTCCTTATGCCCCTCAGGACTCCCTGGGGCCTTCAGTTATCTTGGCTGAGTCCCTTCCTTTGTTTCTTTCCCCTGAGGTCCCCCGCATGAGACCTAACTTTGTCCTCTGCCCCTCTTTTTACCGGGCACATTGATCCACGGCCTTTTGAGGGCCTTCCATTTATCAGTTCATCTCAGAAAGCCTGCACATGTTTATAAAGGCCTAGCAGCCCTGCTCACCACCTTTGGAAGCTAAAAACCAGCTCCTATCAACCACTGGCCACAGAACGCAGCAAAAGAAGAGAGCTGTTGGATTGCAGTGGGAGTGTGTCCATGACAGAGAGTTTTGTTGAAAGAAACAAAACACTCTCAAAGGCCTGAGCAAGCAGTATGCTGGGGAGTCCAGCCACTGGTGAAACTCACATTTTGTCTGGGTAAGGCAAAAAGCAGGGTAGAACATACCAAGAAACAAGTGCTGTAATATTTTACAAGGTAGTCTCTATTTTGACATGCCTTAAGGACAAACAAACAAACAAAAAAGGTTAAATGCACCTAGAAAAAATAAAACCTCTCTACAGGAATTTGAGGGTCTTTTTTTCTGAAATGTTTTTCTAACTCTTCACTATTATAAAGCAAATCTTGTGTATATTGCTCTGACAACACCCACTCAAAGAGCCTTTCATAGCTGCATTCTGAGGGTCAGCCTCAAACATTCACTGAAAAATGAGGTGGGAGTGACTGTATTCTCGATGAATAACTAAATTTTTCTAGCACTAGACATATTCTGATGATGTAAGTTAAAAGTCAGCAGTTACTTTCCCCTCTGCTAAACGGAAAGCAATTGGGGAATACAGAGGTGGGAAGGTAGCCTCCTCAGGTCTAAAGCATGCCTCTCCACTCCTTACCCCGAACCCGTCAACAGCGTGTGTCTCCCATTAACCCTTCTTCATAATTGTCTATAAGTCAGAATGCGGGGGATTATTTTCAGTGTTGAATATTCTTGAAACTTCCCCTATCACCCAATTCAACCAACACTTCTTGAGCACCGCCCATGAGCCAGACCCTGAGTTAGGCACCAGCTCCCCCGTGGGCACCAGACAAATGTCCCTTCTTCGAGGAACTCATAATCTGAAGGAGAGTCACGCCTGTATACGGCCAGCCAGGGTACCACGTGAAAAGTGACAGCGTAAGAACTCAGAGGAGACTGTAGTGTCTTCCTGGGTTAGGGAAGAGGGAAAGCATCAAAGCAGTTATGTTTGATCAGGGCCTTTAGGGACATTTGTGTAAGAGTTCACGGCTGAGGAAAGGCAAAAAGATATTCCAGCCCTAGAAAACAACAGAAGCAAAGTCATGGAGGCATGAAAACGCACCCCAAGTTTAAACAGTCATAAGCATCCAATGTGGGGTAAACAGAGAGGGAATGAAGCCTGGAAAGGAGGTTGGAACAGGTTGTGAAGGTCCCTGCCTACCTGTTTAAAGTTTACTTTGGGGCAATGGGGAATGATTAAAGGGTTTTAAAGCAGTTGAATGACTCAGTCAGACTCATGTTTTTAAAAATAATTCTGAGATCGGGAGTAAGATGGGTTAGAAAGATAGAGACTGAAGGCCAATTATTCAAACATAGGATAAGAATAGGGACAGTGGAAATTGAAAGAAAGGAACTAACTTGAAATTTTTAGAGAAAAAATGTATAGGAGCCGGCAGCCAACAGGATATGGAAGTGTGAAAAGAAGAATAACCACAAAAGTTCTGAGATTCTTGATTGATTGGGAGGGTGGTGACAACAATGAACCTAGCTGTAAGAAAGGGCAGAAGAGCAGGTTTGGGGGTGAAGAAGGGGGCCAAGAGGTCCTATTGCTACATGGTGAGTTTGAGATCTCTTGTTACAACCAAATGAAGACAGCTAGTACACAGCTCTAAAGCAGCCTGGAACTGAGAGTAGAGATAAGGATTTAGATGCATTGGCAACCTCAACAATTAAAAACTGGTAGCGAGGAAGGAACAAAAAAAGCAGAAAGGAGCAATAGTAAGCAAGCTGGGAGGAGAAAAAGGAAGCCAAGGGAGGGCATAGTTTCAAAGCAAGAGTGGTTAACACTCAAATATTGCAGGGAGGGCTTCCCTGGTGGCTCAGTGGTTGAGAGTCTGCCTGCCGATGCAGGGGACACGGGTTCATGCCCCAGTCCGGGAAGATCCCACATGCCGCAGAGCGGCTGGGCCCATGAGCCATGGCCGCTAGGCCTGCGCGTCCGGAGCCTGTGCTCCGCAACAGGAGAGGCCACAGCAGCCCGGAGCCTGTGCCCCGCAACAGGAGAGGCCACAGCAGTGAGAGGCCCGCGTACAGGAAAAAAAAAAAAAAAAAAAATTGCAGGAAACCTGGGACTTGGGTCTAGATGGAGGCCATCACATTTGACAGTGTCAGACCCCTTCAAAAGCAGTTTTAGTACAGCGATATGGGGAGCTGCCTTATGACAGTGGGTATGTTGTACAGTACTCATTAGCACCTTCATCCTCAGATGTCAAAGAAGTGTTTCGGAAATAGGATTCAGAACATCAATTATTTATTAACAGCTAATCAGGGGATTCAAGCCTATTAGGTTAAATCATTGAAAATATAAAGCAACATATAAAGGTATACAAATAATTACCTCTCTAATTTCAGATCATTAAAGATGCAGGATAAAAGAACAAAAGAAACTCTTAGAATAGACAGCCGTGGAATATTGATGTCCATCCAAATATGGTAGGCATGGTGATTCCAAGCAAGCACTCCAGAATATACACCAGGGTTCAAGTCCAGCTTTGATCTTCTAGGTATGTAATTTTGGGTAATTAAACTTTTCTAAGCCTGATTTTTTTATCTCTCTAATTAGGATAATAGAAATAACAAATACATATAAAAGCTCTCAGCATAGTGCCATCACATAATAAATGTTGACTTATTATAATAACTCATTATTCTAATTATGCAATTATCATAATAATGTTTCATTTAGTCTTTACTTATTTAATCAATAACTATTTTTGAGCCACTCCCCTCTACGTACCAAGCATGACTCTAGGTGCTGGGAATATTAATTAAAAAAAAAAAAAAAGAGTAAGACCCAGTTCCCCATCACAAGAAGCACAGCCTAAAGCTTTAGAAGGCAAGTGGACAATTACAAAACAAGATGATCCTTGCTGTAACAAAGGAATGAGAAAGGTGCTCAGAAATATTCAGGAGGAAGCACTCGGTGCTACCCCAGGACCTGGAGAAGGAGAAGGGCTGTCAGGCCAGGCTACAAAGATGAAGTAACAGTCATTACAAGGAAATCTGTGAAGAAATTTTAAGGATAATAAGAAATATTAAGGTGCCATCTCACACACACACACACACACACACACACCTGAAAAAGTCAGAAAAAGAAGGTTCTTTGCCCAAGGGCAAACAGCAAGAGAAAAGGAGCTGGAAGCAACCCAGACTCTTGTCATCCAGCTCAAGGAGTTATTTTGGCTGAAATAATCATCATGTAATATTTACACTCTTCCCACCTGAGTTTGGGCTACATGTTCTACAAGCAAATTAAACATCTCCTGCCTGTCCCCTAAAAGTCTACAGTTTAAAAATAGGTTACTAACACAGGGACAAATTCAAGAACTTTGATGACAAACTACCCCCTCAAGATAGTGTTCTCAAAGGAACAATTTTCAAGTTCAGTTTGGTCCCAAGGGTGAGGATGTTAATAGATTTTGCCCTTCCCTTTGAAAACAACAAATATCAGGGAGAAATTTTAAAATTGCATGGTTTGGTTTCTCAAAAAGTCAAAAATAGAATGATCCAGCAATATACTAGAGTATCCTTCTGAATATATACCCAAAAGAAGTGAAAGCAGGATGTTGAAGAGATGTTTGTATATCCATGTTCATAGCATCATTATTCACAACAGCCAAGAGTGGAAGCAGCCCAGGTGCCCATCAATGGATGAACGGATAAACAAAATGTGAAAAATACATACAATGGAATATTATCCAGCCTTAACAAGGAAGGAAATTCTGACACATGCTACAACATGGATGAACCTTGAAAACATTATGCTAAGCGAAATAAGCCAGTCACTAAAGACAAATACGATATGATTCTGCTTACCTGAGGTACCTAGAGTGGTCAGATACATAGAGACAGAAAGTAGAGTGGTGGTTGCCAGGTGCTGTGGGGTGTTAGTGGGAGTTAGTGCTTAGTGGGCACAGAGTTTGAGTTTTGGAAGATAAAAAATGTTCTGGACATGGCAGTGATGATGTGGCTACACAACAGTGAGCACATACTTATGCCACTGAACTAACTGAGCACTTCAAAGAGTTAAAAAGGAAACTTTTATGTTACATATACTTATCATAATTTAAAACAATTTTTAAAACTCAAATGGTTGCCATGCTCATTAAATGCCTGTTCTTCATCAGTTAGAGGCAAATAAAAAACACCCCATTTCTGACATTTAGATGCAATGCCATCTGAGGAAGGGACCAGAGACTGAGGCCAGGCGTATCAGAAAGTTCTTTATCCAAAGGAGCAGCGTCAAGTTACCATTCCCTGGGAATGGACATCTTTGCAAACCACTAAGAAGGTGGCCTTTTTGGCAGCCATCATCTGACAAGTTTTAATGAAAATAATCCCCGTGTAACAGCATCACCCCGTTAGGGAATGACTGTCAAAGTGCACATTCCAAAAATTACTAGTTGAACTTCTATGTGCAAAAGCATTAGGTCAAGCTTTATGTAAGACCCGTGACTGCAATTCATAAATCAGTTCTTGCTCTTAAGAGCTGTCTAGTTGAACAAATAATAGACACAAGAAAAGTTAAATAACAATAAAAGAAGTCTATGATTATGTTCAATTAAGTAGTATATGTAACTATCCCTTTAACAAACTTGGAGAAGCGAGTGATGACTGGGGGCTGGGGTGTTCCAGGAAGACTGATGCAAAAGACTCTGGAAGAAATGTTCAGGACTCAGTAAGTAGAAGCAGATGAACCTGGTTCAAGTAGTGGGTTTGTGATGGGAAGTGGTAAGAGAGAAGGGTAGAAAGAGATGGGAGCCAGATTACAATAGCTCTTAAAAAGTCACTTTCTGAGTTTGGATTTCTGCCTCTACCCACAGAGGAACCACTGTAGGTTTCTGAGAAGGGGCACTGTATGATGAACACGATGTTCCCATGTGGGGTGGCTTTGGAGAGGGAGACCCTTAATTGGTAGAAAGTTGGATTCCAGCCCATTGAAGTATAAACCTGGGGGCCACTGAGTCACAAAAAATGAAACCAAACACATGCTTTTGTTAGGTTAAAGTTAGGACTTTGAAATGTGTCAGGCCATATGCTTATAGATGCACTGAATTTTTCTTGAAGGATACACAGGAAACTGCTGACATTGGTAACTTTTTAGGAGTAGGACTGGAGGTAGGGGAAGGAAGACTTTGACTTTTCATTGTGTACCTTGTACAATGTGGATACACTTCTCAACACTTCTCAATGTGCATGAATTCATTTTATAATTTTAAAAGTTCTTTTTAAAATGACAACCAGATAGTGTTAAAAAGTGGGCTCTAATCAGCAAATTCAAAACATTTCTAATTACAAAAAGTGACATGTATCTCAATCTTGTTTGTACCATATCTTAATCTCTATCACATATAGTGGGATGTTGTGAAAATGACCTAAAAGTAATGGTACAAAGCACAGAGAACTAACTGCACATCTGAGGCTTTACCTCAAAACAAACAGATGAGCCACTCATAATAAAACACCTTTTTGGTGTATCTGCCTGAGTCTATTCCAAATGAACTCCCCAATGAAAACAAAAATCAAAAATAGTAGCCCACAGTATATTTGATAAGACATATCCCCATTTCAGTAAGTGGCTTTTTCATCCTTCTACTAGCTCAGAGCAAAACCAGTTGAATCATCCTTGACTTATTCTTTTTCTCCCATCTTCTATATCCAAGTTCCATCAACTCTACCTTAAAGATTTATCCAGAAGCCAGCAGCATGTCACCAAACCTACCACCCGCACCCTGGTCCACCATCTCTAACTGGACCACTTACAGTAGCTTTCATTCCACTCCCTGCTTCCACTCTTGTCCCATACAATCAATCTTCCACAGGACAGCCAGAAAGATCCTCCTAAAACACCAATCTGAAGAAGTCACTCCCCTGCCCACAACTTCCTGTGACTTCCTATCGTATGGCTAAGACCCAAAGTTGTCGCCTGGCCTCAAAGCCTGCATGATCCAGACCCAGTTTCCTCCCCAACATCACATCCTGTGCTCCCCGCTGGCTCCCAACACGCCAGTCACACTGGCTTCCTGCCCACTCCTTGGACACAGCAGCGACCCCATCTTTGGGCCTTCATCTCAACCAATTCAGGTTGAGAGATTCACTCAACCTGAATCTCTTCCCCCAAACGTCCCTGTTCCCCCACCTCGCCCCTGTTCCCCCGTCTCTAGTCAAATGAAAACTCATCAGAGAGGCCTTTCCCGGCCATCCTACATCAACTTCTAGAACCACCTCCCTCTCTTTCCCTTTGCACTATTTTTTCTTTATATCACCTGAAAGTATGATAGATACTCATCTGTCATTTGTCGTTGTTTAGTACCCACCTCACCCAACTAGAATGTGCTCCATGATGTCAGACTTTTTTTTTTGCCATCTTCACTGCTATATCCCCTAGGCCTAGAATATGCCTGGCAAATAAATGAGAGCTCAATAAATATTTGTTGAAGACTGAAGTAAGCACAAATCAAGGCACCCAAGATCACTGGACAAAAAGAGGTTTTTGAAGCCCCAAATGAGGCATATGCATAACAATGCCCAGTAAATTTGGGGTAAGAGAATGAAAAAGCCAAAACATCAATTGACAGCCATATAAGTCCATCGCTTATCTACAGCATGCTGGGAATCCACATGTATGCTTGACATTAAGTCATACTTTGCAACATCATCTGTGTACAGGCTGGAGGGCCATCCTTAAGGTTTTGTGGCTAAAGAGTAACTACGGTAACAACTTTCCTCCTCCCTTTCTCCAGGACCAATGAACTTAGACTGAAAATTCTGCTGAAGAAAGAAAGCAATCACTGTCTCACCCAGAAGGCCCAGAATATTCAATTATTCCATGGAGAAGGTCTAGACAAAGCCTCAGCCTTGGAACTAGGAAACTGGGTCAAAGTCAAGTTCTACCACAAATTCAGGGACCTTGGGCAAATCATTGTATGTTTCTGATTCTGTTTCTTTGACTGTAAAGCTGGAATGATGACATGTTCCCTGTTTCTTCACATGGTCATTGTAGAATAAAATGAGATTATGCACTTACAAAGGCCTCCTGAAAACTAAGTGGACCATACATCATGTGTGGTCATCAACTTGTACTGGCTGATCTCTAGTTCACATTCCCTTCTCTTTTCCTGGTGAGCTTTGTCTAAACAAGGATCTGATCAGGTCCCTCCCCTGCTCAAAACATTCACTGATTTCAGCTTGAACCTTCAATGGTTCAAACTTCTTCACAAACTGAACCCAAACCATTTTTAGGGTCACACCTCCAGCCCATTCCTGTGCTGTGGCCTGTACTCCAGCCACAGAGAACTACTCCTCATTCCCTAATCTAATCATGATCTATTGCACGTCTATGCCAGGCTATGTGCCTAGGGCCCCACCCTCACCCATCCTCCCTTCTTCCATCAGGAAAATCCTAGACACTCTCCAGCCTGAATCAGATGCTTCCCCCGTGGGCTTTTTCTCAGGCGCCCTGTTGAATCACTGCTTGTTTGCAAGTGGGATGTTGTGTGTCCTCAACATATAACAGGGTAATGCATACAGTAGGTGGCCAGTGTTTGTTCTTTCTGAATATGGCTCTCTCAGGCCTCTCCAGCTCTAGCTCCCTATGACTTACGGCTTGGAGTAAGTGTTATGAAAGGCCTTTTCTTACTCTTCTACCCCTGAGGAAATATTCTGGAAGGTGAAGCTGATTGAACACTCCTAGGGGGCTTCTAGAAACAGGCATGAACTGAGCACAGGGACAGAATGAAGCTAGTGGCCTCTTTCCAGTCCTCATAAGTTATGTGTTTAAGGTGTGCTTCATTTTATTTGAGGTGCTTTGAATTCTCTGGTGAGACACACCCATATTTAAGTCTGGTATAAATGGAAATGATTTTCAACTTATTCATTTTCAGGATTATCCAAGTTTCTCCCTTTCATGCTGGAGGAAACTCTTTTATTTATTTATTTATTTATTTATTTATTTATTTATTTATTTATTTATTTATTTATTTATGGCTGAGTTGGGTCTTTGTTGCCGCACATGGGCTTTCTCTAGTTGTTGCGAGCGGGGGCTACTCTTCGCTGTGGTGTGCGGGCTTCTCATTGCGGTGGCTTCCCTTGTTGCACAGCACGGGCTCTAGGTGCACGGGCTTCAGTAGTTGTGGCAGGCGGGCTCAGTAGTTGTGGCTCACGGGCTCTAGAGAGCAGGCTCAGTAGCTGTGGCACACTGGCTTAGTTGTTCCGCGGCATGTGGGATCTTCCCGGACCAGGGCTCGAACCCGTGTCCCCTGCATTGGTTAAGGTGGATTCTTAACCACTGTGCCACCAGGGAAGCCCCTGGAGGAAACTCTTGAATTGACTATAATTCAAAGCAATCATTGTTCTTTAGCTGTCAAGGTGCCCTGTTATTCTTTTCATAAATATCCTGGATGATCTGAGCCCAGTTCAATGCAAACTCTATTTTTTTTCCTAGCCCTGTACCTTTTCATTTGCTAAATTTACAGCATTAAAATGAAAGGAAGAAAGGAAGCCCCACTTTTGCCCCCACTGCTAACATGATATATGTCTGGATTTTAATTGCCCTTGTAATTATACTCTTGGCCATGTCTGCACAGGTATAATGTAGAAATTAAACATTATGGCACAGCCTGAAAAGGCCTCGCTGAGGTACGAAGACACGACGGCTTTGTAATATCTCCAGCCACCAGGAGAAGGAAAGAGAAAGATGGAAAGGAGGCCTGGGAATATCATAAGCTAGGTAGCAATCCACTGAAGAAGCATTTTCTGTCTATGACCACCTTGAAGACTGTGTGAGCTGGAAGGCTGCGAATCCCCTGGTGGTTTGATAGTCAGCTAAGGCTAGATGAAAATGGAAGAACGTGGATTGCTCGACTGTGAGTTAAGAAATAAGCACAGCAACAAAGGGAAACATGCTATGAGATTTTCTAAATATTTACCAAGGGGAGTTGACAATTCAGTGAGTGGAGCCAGACCTGACAGTGAGCTCTCCTGACTGCCTCCGACACCTTCCCTCGATCACCATCTTCATCTCTAAAAACAGGTGGTCCTCACCTCTGGGGTTGTCAGAGGAAAAACCGCCTCTCTGTGATAAACCCGGCAAATGCTCTGTGATGATCCTAGCACACAGACCACTGCATTTACTCTTCCTCTCCAGATTTCTTATCTAAAGTAGAGGAGTAATCAAACAGCGGTCTGTAAAACACTGAGTCAATATAAACTATGTTTAAGGTAAAATACTTCTTTCCACAGTAATTTTCAACTAGTGATAGCCACGTGATTTCAGAGCCCAGGATCCATGAACCTCCCTGCCAGTCCTCATTCCAAAGTCAAATTTCTCATCAGCCCACACAGCAGTTATTTTCACTCTTGATCTTCCCAAGTCAATTGATAATTGTTAATCTGCAGGTCAAGGTTATTAATTTTTTTTAAATTATTTTTTTATTTTAAAAAATTATGAAAAAATGTACTTTATATCACTTTAAACTTCCCACCGGTTATGTTTCCTACCATTTCAGGTCTTGAATGGAGAGTATAATTTTGCTTTTGAATTTGAAATTTGGAATAATATACTTCAAGAGCAGTTTAGTGACTGGGCTTCGATTAAAACAGGTATTTGACAGTCCCAATAATTCCCTAAAGTCTTTTCCTTCTCCATTGCTCCCGAAATGCTACATAATTATTTGTTTTAAAATCTGTATTGTCTCAAGATACCTGTTGTGTAACAATGCATACATCTGTACACCTAACAGGCAATGGGGAGGTTATGGAACAGGTTAGAGTTGAATGCTCCTTATGTCTTCTCTCCTATCTCCAATACCTTTTTAAGATTTCACTAGGATGCAAGTATTGGATATTAAAATATATCCTCTCACAATCTCCCTCAAAGGAAAGAAAATGTCAGTGGTTTAATATTAGGCAGAACTTCAGGAAATAAACCCAATACTGGCCTTGAGAGAGAGACAGGAAAGAAATGGTCTAGAATGGTAAGAAGCATGGAAGGCACGTACCACCACTGCACATAAATGACCAGGTAAATTACAGTTAGGTCTCACCTTTAAGCAAGTAGCTACGCAAATAGAAGGCTAGACTCAATGACTTCCAAGGTCCCTTCCCAGTCCAATAACGTTTGCCTCATGAATTTTTTATAGTCATCCTCCGTCCTATCACGCTGTCCCCATGCATCATCAAGCCCTCCTGGCCAATTGCACGACTAAAAGGAAAATCTGTTTTCAAAAAATCCATGCTTTGACTACTGCCAAAATTACAGTTCTGTCCTTGAAACAATGACCTGCACATAATGGGCATGGCTAAATACCTCTGAGCAAGGAAGTGTCCAATACCTTTAGCAATATTTTTAAAGCTTCTTTGATATAGGCAGAATTATTACCTGAGGCCTTGAGAGTGAAAGATTGTGAAGCTAAGAGACAATCCTATAACCAAACTTTCTAATTTATACTTCTATATCCCCTGCCGACTTCTGAACCTTAGAAGAGGGTGGAACTGAACAGGTGAGTTTGAATCCTAGCCTAACCTCTCATCAACTGAGTGATGTGAGGGAAATTACTTAATCTCCTTGAACCTGTTTCCTCACTTGTAAAATACTGATTATATGAGCTACCTTGAAGAGTTATTGTGACAACTGAATAGGACAATACAAAGAAAACACTGAGCATTCATTTACTCGTTCCCTCATTCATTCAACAAAAGTTAACTGAGTGTGCACCACCAGCCAGGCACCGGGCTAGGCACTGGTATGTAAAAGACAGAAAAAAAAAAAAAAAGAAAGAAAGCTACTGTTATTTTTATTTACCAAAAACAAGCCTGTTTCCAGAACTGTGGCAGAACCATCAGATTTTGACTCTAGTTCAAAACTTTCATTCACAGCTAGTTTGCCTAGAATAGTCATTTTTAGTTGGTCATATAGGAGAGTCTGTCTTCTGCCACACCTTTACCTACCCCGAAGCTAACCATGTAGCAGGTATTTTGCTAAAAGACACCTTCAGAACACTTGGGAGAAGCAATGACCAGAGCAAAAAGTGGTATCCCAGCTCTCAGCTGGGCAAGCCACTCGGGAAAACTTGATACGCCTGTGCTACAAGGCCCATCCCTGGATGCCTGGGAGGTTTGGGGTGCTTTCAATTCCATGAGCAGACTGAGTCTTCTGAGAATTTGGGATTAACAGGACTGGCTCATCCCCAATCATTGTGACTGGACCACTGATAAAGAGAAGGGCAACAGCTAAGGGGGTCTAAAGGCCACGTTTTTGTAATGTGGGGCTTATGTCTTTCAGCTGTACTTTATGCTAGGATTTGATAAAGTTCTGTATAAATGACCCACTTCTGAGGAGTCAGTCATTTAGTTTCAAGGCTGGTGGGCTCTTCTTCAGTGTGAGCCTAATATTACTTTTTCTAACTAGCCCACAGCCTCCGGGCAAGTACAAGCCTAGCTGTGTTGGGTATTGAGCATTCAGTACACTTAAACATTTTGCACTTACAAAAAAAGAGTTTCCCAAGACATTCTGGAACCCACGGCTCCTAGCAAAAGAGTTAAAGTCTGATACTGGAATAGGAAATGACCTGCCCTAGGTCACAGGATCAGAGGGTGGTCAAAGAGGGAATTCTAGAATAAAATTTGGTACCATCTTTGAAATTAAGAATCGGTTAGTGGATAGTACAGAGGTGCCTAAAATTCTTGATTTGCACACTCCTCTCATTCAAGAGCCGCCTGAATCACTTCCCTTAGGAATTCAAGTATAGATAGTAACTAACTCAAGGCTGTGGACTTTACAAGGCTGCCTGCTACCTAGAAGTGACAGCCTAGCCTCTCCTCACAGGAGTTCTGAGTGCAAAAACACTGTCACTATATATCCACCCCCACCCCACCCCCCACCATCTGATGCATACACAACTGTGGTTTCTTTTCATTTTCCTTCAGTGATTTAAGCGTGTTACTATTAACTCCTGGTGCCTCTAATTCCTCACTGAAAATAGTGGTTTGGCTATTAATAGGCTGTAAATCAAGACCCTACCTGGGCCTCGTTGTCACGGAAACGGTACTCAAGCCTCCCGCTACTTCCCCACCTTTGGACCTCTGGGCGAGTTGGTGGGAGTTGGGGATTGTTTTAAAGCTCCTGTTATTTCTCCCACTTTCTGCTATTTCTCAGGGCCAAGTTGTTGGAGAAAGAGGAACTCGTGAGGCAAGGGAGAGTAGAGTGGACCGTAGCAGCTTGGAGAAGCGGAACTCTTTGGGAGAGGAAGGGTGGGGGTCCTTGGAGGATGTCTTGGGGCACGCTGATCTCTCCTTCTTGGGGCTCCACCCGGCCACCCTCCGCGTCGTTCCCAACGCTCGGGGACCTGGCCCCTCCGCCGCCCTGCCCTCCCTGCCTGGGCGCTGGGCTGCCGGGGAGCGCGCAGACAAGTTCCCCAGAAGAGAATCTGAGCGGCCCCAGGGCTGAGGAGCCCGGCAGAGAGGGCAGCGCGGAGGTCCGACAGTCTTGAGGCAGAACCCCCTTCGTCCCCACGCCGGGGTCCTGGAGGAGGCAGCCCGGGACCAGAACACGCACCCCCCTCACAGCCCTCCCAGCGCCCCCGGGCGACGCTCCAGGATCCGGCTCTCCAAAGCAAGCGCCCAGCTTGCCAAGCGCCGCCGAAGCCCACGAGGATTCCCGCGCCCCGGGGCGATAGCTGCCGCAGCCGCCAGGGCCTCCCACGGGCTCTACGCCCGGCACCCAGGGCTGGGTCCCCACCCGGTCCCCAGGGCCCCGTGCGTCACGCGCCCCCTGGGCCCAGCGCCTCTGCTGCGCTCGCGCCGCGCGCCCCAGCCTCGCGCATCCGCACCCGCACCCGCACCCACCTCCCTCAGGCCGCCGGGCCCTCCCGGGACTCACCTGCGCTGGGGCTGTAGCGGCGGCCACCCCGAGCCCGGGGGTGGCAGCGGCGGCGGCGCAGGGGGAGGAGGGCAGCGCGGGGCTCCTGGCACAGCGGCCGCCGGGCGCCTGGTGCTGCCGAGCCGCGGACCCGCCCAGAGATATAAATAACATTATCTGAGGAGGGACATTCCTGCCGGGGGACATCGCTGCTGCCGGGACCAGATAGTCCCGCGGCGGGGGCGGGGAGGCGGGGCCGCAGCCTCCCGCAGAGCCAGGCCCAGCCCCCGCCTTCCCCACCCACTCCCGCACCTGCCAATCAGCCTCCAAGCCCGGGGCCACCTGCCGGGCCTCCGCCCGGCTCCCGGGGCCGGCCTCCGCCCCCCTCCAGACTGCATGAGCCAGAGCCGCCAGAGGCCAGAGCCGGCCGCAGCGCCCCCATCGCTGCTCACCGCCCCTCACCGCGCGCTACCCCGAGCCCCATGCAGCGGGGAAAGGATTTGGCTCTGCAGCTCCGGCCTAATTCGTGCGCCCAGAGCGGCGAGTCTGGCCACGAAAATGAGCCCTCCAGTCTTTCCCGCCCTGTGTCTCCACTGTATACAGTCAGGTTTTTAAAATATATTAAAAGACACGCTTAGGCCGTAGGGTAGGCAAAGCTGGCGCCCCGGCAGTGCGCCCCCGCTGCGGCGGATTTGGGAGGGACAGATTGTTCCCGGGGGCTGGTGTGTTAGAAAGCGTCATCCGGGGCGGGCTTCTCCTGGATGGTAGTAAGAACAGACGCTGGGAGGTCTCGGGTGGGCACAGGGCCCGAGACCCGCGCCCCCAGCCTGAGGGCTCGGTGTCTCCGTTTCTGTTTGCAAACCTGGTGTGGTCCAGGCGGACCGGGCAATGCTGGCGGGGCGCAGCCCGCAGTCCCATGGCTCGCACGTTACAGGGACTGTAATCAACAGGCAAGCTGCCACCCCAGCCCACCGACACCTCCTGGCCAGACCCGGTTTCCAGGCGAGCGGAGGCTTCCTTACGCTGGGTGGGGTGGGATGCTGTCGGCCAGAGAAAACACTAGAACCTATGAGAACCAGAGAGAAAAGACAAAGCATCTCCGAGTCACCTCGGGAGAGAGACACAGAAGTGGCAGCTTGCAAGGCTGTCCACTTTCTTGACTTTCTTACTATACAAGGTCATTGTTCAGTAAGGCTTGGTGGTACACCTTGCTGCAGCTTTCATCTCTTTTCTCCATCAGCCGTGCTGAGACAATTTCTCACCAGACATCAGCCCAGGTAATCTCAGGTGTTTTGGATTTGACAGTGGAGATTTAAAGCGCAAAGATGAGAAAAGAGTTTTAATCACTTTGGTGATGCCTGGTGTTCTTAACAACGAAACAGGCTTACACCTGAGTTATTTGCTTGGGAGTATAATTATGCTGTTTTCCAGGATTCACCAGGAAAAGGGTGTTTAAGTGCCAGATGTGCGTGCTTAGTTTATATATTGAATATATGCAAAGACACTTCACTTCCTGCTGCAGTCACACTTCTTTTGAGAGTGGGCATTTAGACATTGAGATGTGCTAAGTGGCACAAACTCCACAGATGTTACAGAGCCACAGAACTCTCCACACTACCACCTTGTTTTCTGGGCCCTTATTAAGCTCAATTTCCCAAGACACACTAGTAACAGAGGGAAGATAATAGAAGAATATTTGTGGTCACCCATTAGATTAGCAGTGATCCACCCTTCCCCCTTTCTGATAGCATTTAAGAATCCATTTGTTTTTTTTACTGAGTTAGGAACAACAAGGTCTTTTTCATTTAAAAATTAAGAACCAAATTCTGGCAAGGAAAACTCAAGAAAAACAGGCCAGCTTCAAAGGCTGAGACTATCATATATCTCAAGTAGAAATCTTTGTTCTATTTTTGAAATAAAAAAATGGAGAGAAATTATGTATTTGTGTTTTTAAAAAGCCTTGTGTGGATAAACTTATTAAATAAATTCATGATTCCCTAGAATTGCAGCTCTGCAGCTACATAATTATATACTACATGAAACAGACAATTCCTTAGCTTTAGGTTTGTGGCTCTGAACTGAAAAGTTGTACACATATATTTCTTTGTAGCCTTAAAATTTATAATTTTCAACCATGAGAAAAATTAATATGGTAAAAGCACCAAATCAGTGGACAGATTACCCCAGGATTTTACAAACCTGTTCAGCTGCTTTAGTTATTTCCACTTTAGCTGAAATCTAAATAATTCAATACAACCTCATTTGCTACAGAGCCTGTTATCCTGACAGCATCCCCACATGCTTTACAGCTAATAGAGTTACAGTGAAATGATAAATTAGGACTGAGGGAGAGAGGAAGTTTAGAAGTACAGAGGAAAAGGGTATTGTCAAATAAGGAGGGAGGAAAATGGCAGATCCCAGGGAGTGGGAATGAGAAACTGGGGAGAGTGAAATAGGTAAGAAGGAAAAACTCACATAAGGATTCATATTTGAAGTCATTGCTGTGGGCAGCAGTGATGAATTCTGCAGGGACTTCCTGAGAAGAGTTCATAAAGCCTCCCTGAATTGTCTATCAGAAAGGTGGGAGATTGGTCCTCATCCTGGTTGGTCAAGGGACTGCCCCCCTAACTTCCTATTCCATGTTGACAGCCCACACTTCCAAGCTACCAAGCAAGCTCCTAACTGGCAATCTGCAGTTCTAGGGCCAGAGAGAAGGGGTGCATTTGAAAGTAGATGCTGTCAGCCAGGAACTGGGGCTTCTACTTAACCAGGAAGTGAGAGGAAGCCCTCAGAGAACTGTCAACCCAGCTCCAGCTAAAATCAATAGGTGAGAAGCGGATATAAGTCAGGACATTAGAGGAATCTGACACAAGAAGGAACTTTCATTTTCTATTTTTATATTCTCTGAATTTTTCACATTGAGCTTGTATTCTTTGATAATTAATTAGAGGTAATAAAGAAAATAATAAGTAGAGATTGGGTCAAGATGGTGGGTTGAGCCCATGCGTTTACCTTCTCTTCTATCCTAAATCTCATAAAAAGATATGTCTTAAAGAGAATAGAAATCTAACAGCACAGGGAAATAAGAAAAAAATGTGATCAATTTTCCAGGAATTTTTAGGAAATCCTGAAATATAGAAGAGAGAAGCAGGACCTGATCTAGAGAAAAACAAAGTTAGAGGAAATCAAAACAGGTTCAGGAGAAGGAATAGTTTAGGGAAATTCCAAGCAAGAGTCAAAGGATACAAGAGGAGGCGGTGGGGTGGGAACCTAGGATAGAATAATTCATTGAGGAGTCCCCTCCCCTGCTGGCCTTAAGTACCAAATGTTTGCCTGTGGGATAAAGTTAGTGGGGATCCTGGGACCAGAGGGGCAGATCCCAAGTATATACTGACCGCTAGAAGTAATAGGGAACTTTCACTCTCTCTGGATAGCATGTTGTGCCCTTCCTTCACAGTTCCTGAAGACAGGCTATGATTAACAGAACAGACAGGCAAACCGATCCTCAAATAAAAGATGATCGGATAATCAAAATCACCAAAGATTTTGTCGGCGGAGGGGAACCAATACCATGAAAGAAAAGCACCATACACAACTAACAAAGAAGTAATATCAGAGGAAACTAAGTTAATAAAGAAAACAGAAGATAAAATTTAAATGAATTTAAACTTCATTCAGCAAGATTTGAAAGAATATTGTATCCATGAAAAATAATCAGTAAGAAAACGTAGAGATTTAAAACGTAGTTTCTGAAGTTTAAAATTCATTAGCTGATCAGCAAAACTGATCAAGTTAAGAGCAGATTAGTGGAAACAGAAATTCTCCCCAAAAACAGGGCAAAAAACAAGGAGATGGAAAGTTTGTGAGATTGGTTGAAAGTCATGGAGGTGAGATCCTCAAGTTCCAATATCTGTTCCAATAGAAGTTACAAAAGGAGAGAAAAGAGAGAGTAGATGAGATGATAATAAGGAGAAAGTAGAATAAAATTTCTGAGAGTTGAAGAAAAATATGAATTTTCAGATTCAATAAAAGCAGTTTAAAGCAGGATAAAGATTTTTAAATACAGTTTACAGTTTTATGTACAGTTTAAAGTTTATGATTTGATTCTAAGACCCAAGAACTTGAAAAAATTAAATCATAAACCAAAAATATAGACTAGACTAGCTTCCTGTGCCTTGAATTAAATTAATCCTAAAAACTATTTTTACTGAATCACAGAACCAGTTGTTTGTTTGAAATTTTAAGACTACTGTGACTTAGAAATGAACATGTATCAGAAAGCTACTTAAAAACAGAAATACCAAACCAAATAAACCCAACCCTACCCAATGTTCCCCTCATTCAAATCTCTGCTAACAATGGAAAAATCAAGAACTCATGGTTATGAACAGAAAACTTCGAAATAGTGCCTAGAGCTCAAAAAACATTAGTTCCCTTCATCTTTACCTTGTCACCAAGAGATGCATTTCATAAAACTAAACTGAAATTTCTGTTCCATTTCTGGGAACATCTAGGGGAACCACAGTCTCCACAACTTCCAAAGACAAAGCAGCAGGAGGACCCATTTGAAAAGCCCACCATTTACAATATAGAGGCAGTGAGGACAAAGGACTAAACTTCACCTTCAGATGCCTCAAACAGAATGGTCCTTGCAAGGAATCTGAAAACTGTCAGTGAGTGTGTAAATACCAAACTGACCTCCCTCTAAAGGAGCAAGTGACACCAATTTCAAATTTCCGTCCACCGATAATGGAAAGGAACAGAAGAGCAAAGCTTACATCCTGTCATCCACCAGTGCATGGAAGCACTAACCAGGCTTTGGAATAAATGGGCATCTTTCCTTCTATAGCTGTGCCTGAGCTTTCCTTCCTTTCCAGGATTAGATTTTCCATTACCTAAGAGATGTGAGCTTGTGCAGATGTAATAGCAGGCTTATACTGGGGTGTGATGATAAACTGACGTCTGAAGGCGCTTATGTTCTGCTGCAGTTGCCTTGTTCCGGCTGTGTTAGTTTGCGTGGGCTTCCATGACAAATACCACAGACTGGGTGGCTTAAACAACAAAATTAGTTTTCTCACAATTCTGGAGACTAGAAGTCCAAGATCAAGTTACCGGCAGGGTTGTTTCTTCTGAGGCCCCTCTCTTTGGCTTGTAGGTGGCCATCTTTTCCCTCTGTCTTCACATGGTCTTTCCTTTGTGTGTCTGTGTCCTAATCTCCTCTTGTGAGGACACTAGTCATATTGGATTAGGGCCAGCCACATGACTTCATTTTACCTTAATTACCTCTTTAAAGGCTCTATCTCCAAATCTGGTCACTTTCCGGGTACTTGGGGCTAGCATTTTAACATATGAATTTGGAGGGCAGGCCACAATTCAGTCCATAACCCAGGCCTCATCTTTTCTCACATGAATTGCTTCTTATAAACCTCCTAACTGCTGTCCCATTCTCCAGTTTCACTCTCCTTCAATTCTTCCGCCACATAGTAGCCAAAGTACACTTTCTAAAAAAGAAATCTGATCATGTCACTCTGCTACTTTAAATCATCCAATGGCTCCCTGTTGCTTTCGGGATACAGTTTTAAGTTTCCCAGCACTTAGCACAGCCCCTGACACACAAGATGTACTTAATAAAGGCCTGACGAGTAAGTGAGTGAATAAGTGAATTAATGAACAAATAAATCATGCAAACTAAAAGAGAGTTGCAGTTCTGGAGTCCAACCAAAGAAGTAGGTAATTGAAAGTCATTTCTACTTGGCTAAAAAATATATATTTGTGATTTTTTTCAGGAGAATCACTTTCCTATTTATGTTTGAGTAAATTTATTTAAATAAATTCACATTGCCGGAGACATAATTGGCAATATTTGTGTCTGAATTTCACCAGCTCCTCGGCCGCCTTGGCACATTCATACCTAACTTACTGTCTGTGGATGAGAAATGAAGTCAATTAAGTAGGTTTTATGTTCACACCCACTATCAAGTTCACCTGCCGTCTTCCAATGTTTCATTCATAATGAGGTACAGCAAATACAATAGTGATGGTTCAGCTCTGTGGACTTTGTTTGCTCCACCCTCTCAGTGCCGTTTTCAGACTTCATCCTGGGGCAGTGGCCCCACTCCAAACCCCACGCTCCAGTATGCCAAAGACTTGAGCACGTAGGATTAAGAACATAGGAAGGTGGATCAAAAAGCATTATAAGCAGTGAGTTGGTGTTGACATTAACACTCTGTCTTGAGTACTCCACAAAGTGGATAGTCTATATGTGAATAATCAAAAGTGCCTAAACCTGAAACCTTTGTTCTCTTCTTTTATAAATATTTATCAAGCCAGGAACTCAAATCAAGGAGAGAAAATATAATTTAAAACTCAAGTTTGTTAACAAGGAACGACAGCTAGAGTGCTAACAATTCAACCAATTAAACAATTTTGTGTTTATGTGATAATTATTGCCAGCATAAGTGATCTTGTTAATTGCTTTGATTTGTTAGTGAGCAGTTTCCAAACTTACAATTTTTTTTTCATAGTATTAACCAAAACCTTTGGGAAATTTTCAATAAAGTTTGGAAAGATACTGCAATGAAGGATTCCATTACCTCTGCAAATTCATCTCATTTTCTATTCTGTGGGATATTTCTGCAGCTGCTCAACTTCTGTTGACTATTTCTTGAATGCTTTAAAGACTACAAGAGACTCAAACATGATTTATTTTGTAGAGTAACTGGTTCTTATCAAAAACACCATTCTTCTTCATTTTCCTTTGTGTATGGCAAATTTTATTTTTAAAAGATTTATCATTTTCTTTTTGCCAAATGCCATATAATCATTTTTATTCAATTTCATGAAGTAAATTGCTATCATTATCCTTATTGCCAGATAAAGAAACCAAGAAACTCAGAGTTCAAGTAATTGTCCAAAAATCACATAGAACTCCAAATCCCTTCCTTATGAAAGTTATTTATCTAGGAAGCAGTATCTCGTGGGTTTTAATTTTTTTTAATTAATTAATTAATTAATTTTTGGCTGTGTTAGGGGGCGCGAACCCGGTTCCCCTGCATCGGCAGGCGGACGCGCAACCACTGCGCCACCAGGGAGGCCCTGTGTTAGGTCTTTGTTGCTGCGTGCGGGCTTTCTCTAGTTGCGGCAACGGGGGCTACTCTTCATTGTGGTGCGCAGGCTTCTCATTGCGGTGGCTTGTCTTTGTTGCGGTACACGGGCTCTAGGGGCACGGGCTTCAGTAGTTGTGGTGCGTGGGCTCAGTAGTTGTGGCTTGCGGGATCTAGAGCGCAGGCTCAGTTGTTGTGGCAGGAGGGCTTAGCTGCTACGTGGCATGTGGGACCTTCCCAGACCAGGGCTCGAACCCGTGTCCTCTGCATTGGCAGGTGGATTCTTAACCACTGTGCCACCAGAGAAGTCCCTCTCATGGGTTTTTAAATTAACAGATCCCATGATATTTAATGTAGATGATCTACATTATAGACTAATTTTTTAAGACAATAATTAGATCAAGAATTTAGCCCCCAATTATGCCGAGTGTATACAAATAACAACTCAGTGCTGCTAGTTCTAGTCCATCATCCTCTTAATCATCAAAATATACTTAATTAAGCATCTAGCTCTGGACCTTCCATAACAGAAACTGAAATAAGCCAAAGCTTTAGACCCTTCTTTTGGAAGTGTTTCAAAGCTGTGAGTGAGCATCAGTATTCTGTTACAGACCCCACTACTGCCTAAACCTATTTCTCAACTCCCACTCCTCATCTCTACCAAATATGGCCAGAAATTGAAGTAGGAGCTTGCCACATACGATTTCAAGTACTGGAGGTATTCCCTGACCTCATTCTAAAGATTTTATATTATATATATATGAATCTTTTAACTTATTGCATAACTAACAACCAATATTAAAATGCAAATAACCCTGGGAAGAGTTAAGTTTTAAGGCACAGGCTT
Organism: Physeter macrocephalus; assembly: GCF_002837175.3. Taxonomy (NCBI): domain Eukaryota; kingdom Metazoa; phylum Chordata; class Mammalia; order Artiodactyla; family Physeteridae; genus Physeter; species Physeter macrocephalus. Next base: position 146,031,521 of record NC_041224.1, read on the forward strand.
TTGGCTACTGGAGTAAAAAAAGTCAGTGCCACTTAGTGGCATTTTAATAGCCAAGCAATTTTTTAGAAAGATGGTAGTAGGGTAGACTGAAAAGATTAATAGATGTAAAGTCAAAAGACCTGGCTTCTACTCTCGTTTATCCTCTCTATGCCTTTGTTTTTCTTCCACAAAATGATGGCATTGAACTAGCTAGTCTCTAAGGACTCTTTCAGCTCTAGCTTTCTATTATTTTACACTTACAGTAAGAACATACTAGATGTTCATTACAATAATGTTCTTTAAAAGGAAAAATTAGAAATTAGTTCAATGTTCATCACAATGGAACTGATGAAATCAAGTATAGTGGGTATACACACACGTATAAATTCTATGTAGCCACTTAAGTGACGATATGGTTTTATATTTATTGATAAAGACGTCATGACATACTGTTGTTTTTTTTTTAAAGTAGCCATCAAATAATTTCCATTTGACTAAGGAATAAAGTATTTTATATAAGGAAGGATACTCCTAAAAATCTCAAGTTATTTCTAGATGGTGGGATTAAGAGTAATTCTTACTTCCTTCTCTATTTTTCTATGATGTTTGGGTATTTATACGTATAGAACATTTTCATAATAAGCAACAAAGTTATTTCATTTGGGGGGAAATCTAGTTAAATATAAGCAGCAAATATTAATTCCTTTCCTGTGAGCAAGTTTTAGTAGAGAAGAGGGCCAGGGCAAGGACAAAACAGCAGTGAACTAAAGGAAAACAATGCCTGAATATTTTCATCAATAACTCAGATAATGAAATAAATATGTGCCATGAAGGTAAAAAAACAGCTCGTTACACAAATTGGGCACAGGTGATCTGTTTTTCTCCATCATCTCAGTCATCACGTGTTGGAGGCAGATTTGCCTGACCCACGCTCCCTCCCTTACCAGTCCATCCCATGGACAATGGGAAGATTTATCGAGCCATCAGACTGGCCCAATCCAAGGCTAACCGTTTTATGACAAGATTAATCCCATAACTTTTTGTTCTTTACTACCCGTGCTTTAATTATTTGAGTTCCCTAAGGTTGCCTAATCAATCTTGATACTGATCAATTATCACTCAACTTTGAAAAAATGCAGAATTATTAGAAAGTAGATTAAACCAAAGAGGGATTCATACGTACTGAGTCAGCAAAGGAGGAAGAATAAGCTTCCTAAATACAAAACGGTAACTTACAGTTTTGACCCAAGTTGAAAACAGGTAGGAAAACAAAATCTTGTGGGAGATCATAAATTAAATAGAGGTCAACACTGGAGTTGTCATTCAAACAGTGTGGGGTGTGGCTGCCACACCCAGCAGGAGGATCTCACCACGAGCTAAGCTTCTAATGCACTCTACTTGAGGGACCCTTCTCTTGCCAACTTGAATTTATTAGTTCCATATTATTTGCTTGTCACCAATTGCATCATGCCTTCTGTGCTAAAATTAAATTCCTTGATTCAATTTGGGGTCAATGGCTATACAGCTTAACTATCCAGAAGCTAGAGGGGGCACCTGAGAGGAGCTACGCTCACAAGGAAGACAATTTCTAAGGTTCAGACCACAAGCAGCTCAGGAAGTCAACTGGTCTTTGCCTGCTGGAAGTTCTGGAGGTTTGTAGGGACCATGGTGGGAAACTGTAAGTGGAATCACTTTAAGTCAAAGACAGCCTATACAGAATTAAGGATAGTATTTTTTTATGAATGTATTTATTATTTCTTTTATTTATCATATTCTGCTTCTTGAAAGAATTTTTTTTAAGTCCTAATCAGATTAGATTTTTTTTTGTTTTTTGCTGCACCACGCAGCATATGGGATCTTAGTTCCCACACCTGGGATCAAACCCATGCCCCCTGCAGTGGAAGTGCTAAGTCTTAACAACTGGACTGCCTGGGGAAGTCACCCTGAAAGAATTTTTGAGGACGTTCTTGCATTTTATTTACCAAAGCAGCTTCAGGTATTAATCTTCTCTTCCCATGCAGACTGTATAATTCCTGATACCTAAAAGCACGTCTTTAGTTTCTTTTCAATTGCCCAAGGTGCCTAAACAATGATAGATGAACATACATAAAAATAATACTGAATACATTTTTATGTATGTTCATCTATCACTGAAGACTGTAATAATCAGCTTAAGTACATAATTACTACTGGTTACTTTAATTCGTAAAGCCATGTTCAGATTCTAGCTCTTCTCCTGGATCCCACAGAAGACGTGGTGACCATAGGGTGACCATATGTCCCACCTTACCTAAGACAATCATGGTTTACACTTGTCCTGGCACAATCATTAATAGTGTTACTTTGCACTCTCAAAAATGCACAAATTATGTAATAACACTATTGATCACGCATCACTAAGGGGCTTCCCAGTAAATTCCAACATACAAAAAATAATCTGTCTTTAGCAGTAAGTGAAAGTTTTGTGACAAAAGATGACCACAGAGTACAATGTTTACGTTAGATTACCTAAATATTACATTACTAATTGCTATTTCCTAAGACAGTTTATCTCTATATAAATTTGTCAACTCTGCCCTCTACTGTCTTACAATAGAATTATGACATCATGCAGATAGCACTATTTTGGCTTCATTGATTGAACCTGATTGTGTTAGTCCTGTTGATTACTTTAGACGGTTGGTCCTCAACTTTGCCTGTCACTATATTAGCTTTTAAAGATCTGTACTGCCTAAACCCCACCCCCAACCAATTAAATCAGAACCTTCGGGGATGAGACCCAAGTGTCAATTTTTTTAAGACTCCCCAGTTGCTACCAACATACAGTATAGGTTGATAAACATTACTTAGAATGTCAGATTAAATAGTCTATTGTGGGCCTCCCTGGTGGCGCAGTGGTTGAGAGTCCGCCTGCCGATGCAGGGAACACGGGTTCGTGCCCCGGTCCGGGAAGATCCCACATGCCTCAGAGCGGCTGGGCTCGTGAGCCATGGCCGCTGAGCCTGCTCATCCGGAGCCTGTGCCCCGCAACGGGAGAGGCCACAACAGTGAGAGGCCCGCGTACAAAAAAAAAAAAAAAAAAGTCTATTGTCTTTCATTTAGTTTTTTGATTCCATAACCCAGATGATGCTATACTCCTAATCATGTCTGGAGAAGCCTTGGCGATTGGAAGAAAAAGATGAGCGTATCAGGATAAATCTATACCACGATTTGAAAAATGGCTTAAAAAAACATTCTAAGGGATTATGTCTTCCTTGGGTCTAAAAATATTTTTTTACTGATAACGATGACATATATGGACAGTACCTGCTAGGAAATGAGTCTGTTCAGCCGTCAGTTTTGATGCCACAGCTCAGCCCTAATTTTCTGCTGATGGAATTATCTGCTGAAGAAGCTCCAAGATAGCCAAGAAAGTTGGATCAGAAGATAGGGGCAAATGAGGTAGAGCCCATGGTACTGAATGACTGCTTCCTTATTCCTGAATGTTCAGAGTTGTTAATGGAGTTTATCATATGGAAATGCACTGATGTGAAAGCCCAGGAAATCTGCTAGAGTAGAAGCTGCACTAATGAGAACATAACTAAATTAAGTCACTGGGGGAAGTGAATCCCAAAGTAAATAATACAGAAAAAAAGTCATTAATAATCAGCAAGAGAGAGACAGCTTTTGCAAAAAATTAAAGAAGCAGGTTTTTAATAATAAGTTCAATGTTTACTTTCCACTTCCTTTTTCTAAAGTTCATCAGAAAAAGCTAATGATCTAGTGTTGAGATTGGCCCTGTTAGAAGAGGTTTTATTCCCCTTAAACTTTTAACCAAAACCGTGGGATGAGCCAGAAGTGTTGGCATGAGAAAAAAGGAATCATTTGGGAACTTTGATAGTGTGCGCCAGAGTAAAAATTCCTTGTGAAAACAGCAGAAGCCTCCTAATACTAAAAGGAGAGGAGAGGAAGATGCATGTGACAGATGGTGAGGTCCTTGTACACCATGTCTGGGACTGCATTATTCAGTACTTCAATCCAGCCAAAGCAAGACACTTAGCATAACTGAGGACAGTAGAGGTTTGGAAGAAGCATTAGGAATTATTCTAAGTGATTCTATCTGTGTTGGTTCTTTTGTCCGTAGAACAACTGATACTTAAAAAAATTCTTTTGTAAGAAATGAATAGGGACGAAGTAAAAACATTTCCATAGATATATTAATTCATAAAAATGGTTCTTACTCTTTTCTCTGTAATAGACACCGTGAGTATCTGATGGAAGCTATGGACCCTCTCCCCAGAGAAAAATGAACATTTTTATACATAATTTTACATACAATTCCAACCTAGTTTAAGAACCCTAGACATACAGATGGCCAACAGGTAAATGAAAAGATGCTCAACATCACCAATCATCAGAAAAATGCAAATCAAAACCACAATGAGATATCACTCACATCTGTTAAAACGGTTATTAGCAAAAAGACAAGAAATAACAAGTGTTGGTGAGGATGTAGAGAAAAGAGAACACTTGTGCTCTGTGGGTGGGAATGTAAATTGGTGTAGCCATATGAAAAAAAGTATGAAGATTCTCCAAAAAGTTAAAAATAGAACTACCATATGATCCAGCAATTTTGCTTTTTAGTACCACTGGATATTTATCCAAAGAAAATGAAAACACTAACTCAAAAAGATATTTGCACTCCCATGCACAATAGCCAAGACATGGAAACAATATAATAGTGTCCATCAATGGATGAATGGATAAAGAAATGTGGAATATTTTTCAGCCATAAAAAGAATGAAATCCATTTGTGACGATATGGATGGACCTTGAGGACATTATGCTAAGTGAAATAAGTCAGACAAAGAAGATAACTACTGTATGATCTCATCTGTGGAATCTTAAAACAAAGAAACAGAAAAACAAGATCATAGATACAGAGAACAGATTGGCTGCCAGAGGTGGAGGTAGGGGGTGGGACAAATGGGTGAATGTGATCAAAATGTACAAACTTTCAGTTATAAAGTAAATAAGTCCTGGGGATATAATGTACAGCATGGTGACTATAGTTAATAATACTGTTTTGCATATTTGAAAGTTGCTAAGAGAGTAGATCTTTTTTAATTTTTATTTTTATTTTACTTTTGGCTGCATTGGGTCTTCGTTGTTGTGCGTGGGCTTTCTCTAGCAGTGGCAAGTGGGGGCTACTCTTCATTGTGGTGTGTGGGCTTCTCATTGCGGTGGCTTCTCTTGTTGCAGAGCATTGGCTCTAGGCGTGCAGGCTTCAGTAGTTGTGGCACACGGGCTTAGTTGCTCCTCGGCATGTGGGATCGCCCCAGACCAGGGCTCAAACTCGTGTCCCCTGCATTGGCAGGCAGATTCTTAACCACTGTGCCACCAGGGAAGCCCTGAGAGTAGATCTTAAAAGTTCTCATCACAAGAAAAACATTTGGGGGAGACCTTCAAGATGGCAGAGGAGTAGGAGGTGGAGATCACTTTCCTCCCCACAAATACATCAGAAATACATCTACATGTGGAACAACTCCTACAGAACACCTACTGAACACTGGCAGAAGACCTCAGACTTCCCAAAAGGTAAGAAACTCCCCAAGTACCTGGCCATGTGGCTGACAGGGTCGTGGTGCTCTGGCCAGGTGTCAGGCCTGTGCCTCTCAGGTGGGAGAGCCGAGTTCAGGACACTGGTCCACCAGAGACCTCCCAGCTCTCCATAATATCAAACAGTGAAAGCTCTCCCAGGGAGAAGAAGAGAAAAAGAAAGGGTCTGAGAAAATATTTGAAGAGATTATTGTTGAAAACTTCCCTAATATGAGAAAGGAAATAGACAATCAAGTCCAGGAAGCACAGAGAGTCCCATACAGGATAAATCCAAGGAGAAACATGCCAAGACACACATTAATCAAACTATCAAAAATTAAATACAAAGAAAAAATATTAAAAGAAGCAAGGGAAAAGCAACAAATAACATACAAGGGAATCCCCATAAGGTTAACAGCTGATCCATCAGCAGAAACTCTGCAAGCCAGAAGGGAGTGATAGGACATAATTACAGTGATGAAACAGAAAAACCTACAACCAAGAATACTCTACCCAGCAAGGATTCAGATTCAACGGAGAAATCAAAAGCTTTACAGACAAGCAAAAGCTAAGAGAATTCAGCACTACCAAACCAGCTTTACAACAAATGCTAAGGGAACTTCTCTAGGCAGGAAACACAAGAGAAGGAAAAGACCTATAATAGCACACCCAAAACAATTGAGAAAATGGTAATAAGAACATACATATCGATAACTACCTTAAATGTAAATGGATTAAATGCTCCCACCAAAAGACATAGACTGGCTGAATGGATACAAAAACAAGACCCGTATGTATGCTGTCTATAAGAGAACCCACTTCAGATCTAGGGGCACATACAGACTAAAAGTGAGGGGATGAAAAAAGATATTCCATGCAAATGGAAATCAAAAGAAAGCAAAACAACAGAATACAATTTCTTCTCAAGTGCTCATGGAACATTCTCCAGGATAGATCATATCTTGGGTCACAAATCAAGCCTTGGTAAATTTAGGAAAATTGAAATCATATCAGGTGTCTTTTCCAACCACAATGCTATGAGACTAGATATCAATTATAGGAAAAAATCTGTAAAAAATATAAACACATGGAGGCTAAACAATTCACTACTAAATAACAAAGAGATCACTGAAGAAATCAAAGAGGAAATCAAAAAATACCTAGAAACAAATGACAATGAAAACATGATGACCCAAAGCCTATAGGATGCAGCAAAATCAGTTCTAAAAGGGAAGTTTATAGCAATACAATCCTACCTCGAGAAACAAGAAACACCTCAAGTAAACCACCTAAAAATATAAACACATGGAGGCTAAACAATTCACTACTAAATAACAAAGAGATCACTGAAGAAATCAAAGAGGAAATCAAAAAATACCTAGAAACAAATGACAATGAAAACATGACGACCCAAAGCCTATAGGATGCAGCAAAATCATTTCTAAAAGGGAAGTTTATAGCAATACAATCCTACCTCGAGAAACAAGAAACACCTCAAGTAAACCACATCATCTTCCTTTCACATCCTCCTCCTGATGAGCTGGCTCTTGCCAGGAACCCGCAGAAATTACAACAGGTGGCTAAAGTTATCTGCCCTTTTGGTGGACTGAAATGGTAATGACATCACCAATTCCCTTACCTCGACCCTGGAATGGCCATATCCTCTTAAAAGCACTGACACTGAGTTGGTCTATGTGATGGTCTTCAATAAATTCATTCTGTTGTGCTTAACAGCCAAGACATCAGGAAAAGGTCAATAAATCCATCTTTTCTCCAAAATAGAAGAGAGGCAAGACAACCCCATCTGTCACAGAATGCCAAAGGTCCAAGCTGGAGAGGAAACTACTGGTCATCTCTTCCAAGCCCCTCTCCGATGCTTGAAGACTTTCCTCAGCCTTCCTTCCAAGAGGCCACACTGTCCAGGCCAGACACTCCCAGTGGCAGGAAACCCACAGCCAATCCACATGTGTGCAGTTCTGCCTGTTTGAAAAGTTTCCTTCGACTGAGTTGAAAGCTGCCTGTCTCTAATTTCCACTAGGTCCTGGGTCTGCCCCCTGGAGCCACAAATAAGTCTGCTCCTCCTCCATGGGAACCCCTCTGAGATAGGATTACACTCCTGTGTATCCAGTGAGTTTTCCCTTCTCCAGGCAAGTTCCACTTCCTCCACAAGTGCCTCACAAGACAGGTTTAAGGGATGGGGAAGCAGGGTGGTGTAAGTGGGGGCAGGATAAATGGTGGTTCAAAGCACAGGCCCTGGACTCTGACTGCCTGGCTTCAGGATCTGGCTCCAAATGTTTCTACCTATGGGTCTTTGGACAAGTTGTCCTCTCTCCACTTAGTTTTCTCACCTGTAAAATGGGAATAATTCCACACCACCCACTTCATAAAGCATAGAGTAAGGAGCTACATAAAGAGTTCAGCACAGTTTCCTGGCACATACTAAGTGCTTCGTAAATGTTAGAGGTGTAGTCACTTCCCCAACCTGGTCACCTCCTCTGGTTATCTTCCAATTAGTCAACATCGTTCTTAAGGGGAGGCACTCACCTGGAATCCCATATCACAGGTGTGGCCTGACCAACACAGAAGAGTTCACATTCACTGGCAGCTATGTCTAAGTTCACAGACAGCTAAAACCCTTAGATTTTTCTCACCAGTGCTTCTGTTAATCTTCATGTCCACTTGCCGTGGTTTTCTGAAATTTTACTTTTATAACTAGGAGGTTATTATTTATGAAACCACTGAACCATTCTTATGCCGAGGTCTATTCACTCTTACTATAGCTAGAACTATTCACCCATACCCATACATACAAGTCTAGAAACTCTTCTATCATTAGTTAACGCTGGCTCCCTGAGACACAGATTAGGCAAGAAGTAGGAAGAGGGTCTTTCACTTCTACTTAGCATGATTCTGTATTTTTCGAATTTTTTTGTAACACATATGTGTTACTTCTGCTTTACCAAATTGGAATTTAATCTGCTGCTCTTTTTCTAACTTCTTGAGTTGAATGCTAACTCATTACTCTTTTATCCTCTATTTTAAATTAATGCATTTAAAGCTATGCATTTCCCTCTAAGTACCACTTTAGCTTTATTGCACAAGTTTTTATAGGTAGTGCTGGTTTTTTGTTTTTGTTTTTGGTTGTTCAGTTCTAATATTTTGTAATTTCAATTAGGATTTCGTTTTTGACCTATGGATTTTTTCAGAAAATTGATTTTGTTTTTTAACTTTCAAACATAGAGAAGATTGGAAGCCGTAACTTGCTTTAGACTATTAATTTGTAATTTTAATGCACTGCGATCAAGAACATGGTCTATGATGTGGATTTGGTGTATTGCTGAGATTCGCTTTCACAACCAGCACACAGTCCATCTCTGTAAGTGTTCTTCCATGTGTTTGAAAAGCACCTGTACTCTCGAATTGTTGGCTTTCGTTTGTCTATTTGATCAAGCTTGTTAATTTTGTTGTGCAAAACTTACAAATGTCCTTGCCAATTTTTTGTCAGCTTCATAAATTAATAAGAGGGATATGTTAAAGTCTCCAAAAAATATTATGGGATTTTTCCCTTTGTTCATTGACAATTTTTGCTTTAAATATTTTGAGATTCTGTTGCTTAGTATATACAGGTTCAAGATTGCTATATCATTTTCTTCTTATCATTGAGTAATGATCTTTTTTGTCTTGGAGGACACATTGGGCCTTAATTTCATCTGAGAGTGTTATTACTCTATCATATTTTGTTTAGTTTTCCTATCTCCTTACTTGCAACCTTTCAGTACCATTTTGTTTTAGGTCAATTCCTATAAACAGCATATTTCTGAGTTTTGGTTATTTTTCATAACCTCTGTATTATCTAACAAATTCAGTCTTATATTTATTGCGACTACTCAAATATTTTTATTTCTACCATCTACTATCTAATTTTGTAATTTTAACTGACCATGTTTTTTCTTTGCTTCTTTCTTCCTCTCCCCTGTCTTCTCTTGGGCTCACTGAGTACTCTATATATCTCTTTGCCTCTTATGGTTCCGAAGTTATACATTCCACTACTATGCCTTTAATGATGACCCTTAATTTGCTCACCTGCATCCTTGACATACCCAAATTCACAGTTGATAAATATATCTATCCTCCACCTGAGTAATACAAGGATCTTAGAATTTTTAACTCAGAGCAGCCCACCCCCAATCTTATATATTATTATTGTCTTTTTTTAGTTTGCTTTTAAATCCCCCAAACTAGTCATTATGTTTATAGTCAAGTTATTTAAATTATCCTTTGTTTATCAGTTATTTGGTTACCATTGCTTCTTAAATCCCATTCTTTCCTTCTGTATTTCATATCCTTCTCATAGGCAACATACAGTTGGGTCTTGTGGTTTGTTTTCTTTAATGCACCTTTTAATGGGTACACTTAGACCATTAACATTGAAAGCAATTATTACTATAGTTGGATTAATATCTACTATGTTTGTAAATGTTTTCTATTTATTGAACTTGTTCTTTTTTTTTTTTTTGTGGTATGCGGGCCTCCCTCTGTTGTGGCCTCTCCCGTTGCGGAGCACAGGCTCCGGACGCGCAGGCTCAGCGGCCATGGCTCACGGGCCCAGCCGCTCCGCGGCATGTGGGATCCTCCCAGACCGGGGCGCGAACCCGGTTCCCCTGCATCGGCAGGCGGACGCGCAACCACTGCGCCACCAGGGAAGCCCTGTGACCTCTTTTCAATACAGTCAGGGAATTTTTTTTTTAAAGTATTGAATGCCTCAAGTGCAAGGCATAGTACTAGACCCTGGAGAGGATCAAAGATGAGGACATATGATTTTTGTCCTCGGACTGCATTCACTCTCGTAGGGTGGAGATAGGAAGAGCACACAAATGACTCTAATGTAATGCAGACTCTGGTAAATGCCCTATACAAATTACAAACAAAATATTTTGGGGAAGGGTTCAGATAGCAAGATCACATTGAACAGGACATGGAAAATGACCCCACACCTTCTTGTACCTTCCTTTCTGTGGGAAGTCCCTGTTGTTTTCACAGAGAAATTTCACGTGGCCACTCCAGATAGAAAGACAAAGTGAGTCCCTCTTTTTCATGGCTGTAAATCAGTTTGAATATAAGGAAATTGTGAATATTAAGACAGAAAAGGTAAGCCAATGCCATACTGTGGCTGGCTTTAAAAGCCAGGGTGCGGAGCCTGTACCTAATTCAGTTGACAATGGGAATTTGTTGAAGGCTTTTAAGCAAGGCACAGATAGGATCAGAACTGTGCTTTAGGAAATTAATCTGGCAGCGGCGCTTAGGAAAGCTGGAGTGGAGAGACAGAAGACAGGTTATTATAGCAGTCAAGGTGAGAAGTATTGTGGACCTGAACTAGGATGGTGGCCGAGGAAGTAGAAAGTAGGATGGATGTCAGGCTGTGAAATTTGTAGGCTACTGAAGGTTTTTAACTGGGGGTTGACTGGGTGATTTAAAGAACCCCCCAAAAAACAAAACAAAACAAACAAAAAACCTCTTTGGTATTTTAGAGCTATCCTCTCCTAACTTAAATGTCTGCCCCAGCTACAGATACATATAGTTTCTGCCTGAACAGAAAGGGGCCTCATCTATGTGGAAGAGATTAGGTCCATTTTCATCACCTGTTGATGAGTAACTTGAATTCTTACCAGTTCTCTTCCTATCTATATTTTCTTCCTCCCTTGCTCTAGTAAGCTTCTTGCTTGGAATTCAGAGGAAGAAAGGTACTATGATCAGTTTTAAAAAATCAGAATTTAGGGCTTCTCTGGTGGCACAGTGGTTGAGAGTCTGCCTGCCAATGCAGGGAACACGGGTTCGAGCCCTGGTCTGGGAGGATCCCACATGCTGCAAAGCAACTAGGCCCGTGAGCCACAACTACTGAGCCTGCGCGTCTGGAGTTTGTGCTCTGCAACGAGAGGCCGCAACAGTGAGAGGCCCACGCACCGCGATGAGGAGTGGCCCCCACTTGCCGCAACTAGAGAAAGCCCTTGCACAGAAACGAAGACCCAACATAGCCAAAAATAAATAAATAAAAAAAAATTTTTTTTTAAATCAGAATTTATTCTAAGCAAATAAAGTGCTATCTACAGTCTAACACAGAACATAAATTCCTTATCGTATTCTTTTAAAAAATCCTTCCTTAATCCTGGCTTATCCTTGAACTTTCGTCCTATTTTTTTTCCTCCCTTTACTGCCAAATTTCTCACAAGATCAGCCTTCATTTATTATGCCCCTTGAATCATCATCTCTCATGCCTTAACCCTTATAACATGGAGCCCATTTCCACAATTACAATCAAATCATAAACTCCAAAGAACCATGTCATCCTCACCACCAAAAACTATGAATTTTCTCAGTCTTAGTCCTCCTTGACCAACATTTGGTTCTGTAAATCAACTTCTCAAGCTTGAAATTTTCTTTTCCTTTGGTCCTCTTGACTACACAGTTCTGTTTCCTTCCACCTCTGGGATCTCTATTCTGCAATCTTGGCAAGTTGTATTCCTTCCTACTCTACAAAATATAATTGCAACCCAAGTGATAATTTGGCCTGTCTGCTATTTCTGATCTTGAAGGAGAAAACTTTTTCATTCAGTTATTCAACACTCCACAGAGTTCCTAAATCCATATTTCTAGCCATCACTACCTATCTCAGCTCCAATTTAATACTTCCTGTTGGACACTTCCAAATGGATATCTCAAACTCATCATGTCTGGAGGAGAGCTCCTCTATCCCCCACAAAAGTTAACTTCTCTCAACTCTGCCACATTCATCAATGATCCTATTATTTTTTCAGTGCTCAGGTTCTAAATCTTGAGTGACTCTTGATTGTTCCCTCTCCTTGCATCATTGCCCAGTTACCAACACACTATCAATCCTGTCTTTGCAGACGCTCTCAAATCCGTCTCCTCATATCCCTTTCTACTGCTGCCACTATATACTCGTATCACGTCTCTCTTGAGTGTTTCCAACACGTCTGAAACAAGTTCTTCTCCTTCTTTCTTCTCCTTTCAGTACAGTGAACACTTTACTTGGGAATATTAATCCTCCAAAACCATTTTATTCTTTTTTTTTTTTTTTTTTTTTTTTTTTTTGCAGTACGCA
>NC_041224.1:146044440-146062821 GCF_002837175.3 Physeter macrocephalus
CTCACGGGCCCAGCCGCTCCGCGGCATGTGGGATCTTCCCGGACCGGGGCACGAACCCGTGTCCCCTGCATCGGCAGGCGGACTCTCAACCACTGCACCACCAGGGAAGCCCCCAAAACCATTTTGTTGTAGGTATTATTTCCTGCTCAAAACTCTTCAGTTAAATTCTAACCCACCACAGGATAAAACTTAAATTTCTTCATCTAGCATTTAATATTCTCCACACTCTGTGTTTTGTTTGCTTCTATTCTTACCTCACACAAATCCTCTACACAAATTCTCTTCTCCAACTACAGCAATCTTCCAATTGCTCCCCAAATAAGACATATCCTTAGAGCCAACACTTGCACATCCCAGAGGGCACCATTCACAGAAACATAATGTGACTGGTATCCCCGGAATCTGGGCCATGGCTGTCTTTATTCCCACATCCATGATGGTACCTTTGTTCTTGATATTCTCCTGTAGAACACTCTCTTCTTGCCTCTGCCCTAACCCTTCCTTCAAGGCCCAGCTCAGGTTCCGCCAGTTCCATGAACTCTCCACCAAGTTCCTTAGCCATAGATAATGACTCCCTCCCCTTAGTTCTTAGACCACTGGTCTATACACAGTTTAATTTACCATCTAAACTGTGATGTTTGAGAGTTACAGGGGACACAATTACTCTGGAACAACAGGCATAAACTGGGACAAACTGAGGCATATGATCAGCTACTTATGTATTACTCATTCGGCACTCAGTATGTGTTGTCTGGAAGGTTTTGTTTCTTTGTTTGTTAAAGTGAATGTATGTATTTAAGTGTACATGCCTTATCTCCTCAAGAGAGTAAATCCTCTGAGTAAAAATCATGTATTCTCCCTCTTTGTTCACCTCGTGCCTGGCCAGTGTCTAACATTTAATATACTCTAAAAATTGTTTGTTCATCATGATTATGTCTTCACTGTTATTTAGCAGTGAAACTTGGGCTAGGAGTGAACTGACAAAAGCTATAAATTCATCCAATTATGATTCTGGCAGGAAGACAAAATTCTCTGTGACCCTAGAAAGAGATATTTACATCAAAAAATTTCCTCAAGGGGCTTCCCTGGTGGTGCAGTGGTTGAGAGTCCGCCTGCCGATGCAGGGGACACGGGTTCGTGTCCAGGTTTGGGAAGATCCCACATGCCGCGGAGTGGTTGGGCCTGCGAGCCATGGCTGCTGGGCCTGCGCGTCTGGAGCCTGTGCTCCGCAACGGAAGAGGCCACAACAGTGAGAGGCCCGCGTACCGCAAAAAAAAAAAAAAAAAAAAAAAATTTCCTCAAGATTTTGGTGAGGGTTAGGTCGTGGCCTCTGGCATACGATTCTGCCTTGTTGCCGGTTACTTAGGAATGTCCTTGCCCTCTGTCTTGACAGCATCCTCTTTCCATTGCTCTGTCATGACGCCACACAGAAGAAAGCTGACAGCTCCAACCAGAGGCTTTATATAACTCACATCAAAGTAAAACCACATCTAAGAAGATGCTGCTGTGACTAACTAACCTGAAACCAAATATTTGGAAGTTTTGATTTGCTTGACTTGCTTTGCTTAATTAACATCTGCCTCCCGTTTAGCATCATCCCTGCTAAACTACCAATAACCAAAGGAGGAAAAGGAAGAAGGCCTAAGAACAGAAAAAGGCAGCAGGCAGTCATGATAGCTTAGGCTCCAAAAATAAACTAAAACACAAACTGACAAATGAAAGACATGTGGGAAAGAAATAATTAGGACAGAATCATCTCTCAAGAGTAAATATGTAATGGAGAGTCATATTACCAAAGAGCATCAAGTCAAAATCACAGGGGGTATGGGGGCATATTGAAAAGTTCCTGGAAGGAAAACCATTTCATTCAAACTACTGATGGTTTGGGGCTTACTAAAATGCCTCCTGGTCAGTACGTGACCAGCGTCAGGCAGCATTTATCTGTTTTTACATGGAATAATGCAAGGAAGTTTGCCCTGGATTACTTTTCTAAAATTTGGTTCTCAGAGAGATTTCATCTGTACACCTTTGTCCTAGCATTTCCCCTTCTATCAGGTAGCAATCTCTCAGCCCCTCCTGACATCAGCGGTCTTAATAAATACAGTAATCTACCTAGGGAGTCTCTAAATGTTCTCCAGAGTTTGAGGAAGAGCTCTTTGGAAAAGATGACTCCCAAACATTCCCAGAGATGCCCTTCTTCCTTCTACTTAGGATATTTTTATACCTAGACCTCTCTGGGAGTACTGAATATATTACCTCTTAGAGTTCCCAAACCTTTCATTTCATTATCTCAAATAGAGTCACCATCTGTTTCGGAAAATTTAAGCCAGAAATAGGCAGCTAATGGTAGATCTGCTACTGAAATGTATTTCCCATCCCCTTTGTCCAATCATTTGGCTTCCTTTTCCCTTTCTCTCTCATTCCCCTCTTTCTTCTTGAGATTTTATTTATTCTATTCTCCCACCCCATCTTTCCTCAGATATATTTAGGGCCTTTGATACCAGGCAGGGCCCAATACTGTTGATTTAAGCACTGATCTTCTTAGATGCAGTGTTCTATGTTAGATAACTTCTTGAGAGTCCTTCTACCTCTGGGGTTCTCTGCGGCTTCAGTTAATTACGATACATTGATTACTACCCACTTGTTCTTATATCTTTATTAGATTCTCTGGACTCATTTTCATCGATATAGCTAACATGTATTGAATACTTAGTACATATATCAGACCCTGTGCTAAGTAGATTATCTCCTTTAATTCACTCAGCAACTAGAAGAGGTAGATGTAGTCCCAGTTTGCAAACGAGGAAAAAGGCACAGAGAAGTTAAGTACCTTGCTCAATGTGTCACAGCTAATAAGGGCCAGAGCTGGGATGTGAATCCACATCTGTATGTCTTCACACAACCACTTTGGTGGAAAACATGATGCTGATATATATTAGGAAAAATGGTAAGCAATTTAAAAATTAATTACAGGGACTTCCCTGGCGGGCCAGTGGTTAAGACTCCACACTTCCACTGCAGGGAGCGAGGGTTTGATCCGTGGTCAGGGAACTAAGATCCCGCATGCCGCGGAACACGGCCAAGAAATAAGAAAAAAAAATTTTTTTAATACATGTTAACTTCCACCAGGGCTGTGCTTTGCATAATTATAAAGTCAGCCGCCCCTGACTTAAGGGTTAAAACTTTATCCTTCACTTGAATGCTACCTACTTTATACACCAGCCTTCCAAACTTGTTTTCCTGTTCCTCTGTATCTTTGCACATGTTGTTCCCCCTGTCTAGAGAACACCATGCCCAACAGCCACTAATGTCCACCAATGCTTAAGTCTGATGAAATATCAGCTCTTCTGGAAAATCTTTGCTGACACTGTGTCCCTTCTCTCTCCAGCCTCTCCCATGTTGAAATGCTTGCCCTTTCTCTGGGCCCTAATAGCATCCCTAGAGCAATTATTACACTATATTGTGATAATTGGGATTTCTTTCTCCCCAGATTGTAAGCTGCTTGAAGGCAGGTAGGGAATGGGCATGCCAAATATTATATGAATTGAATCAAGTTGAATCCCTGAGCTTTAATGTTATAATATCACTTCTTCCATGTGTATTTACATTTTGAGCACCATTTAAAATTTTATGATGGAAGATTCTTTGATGTAAGCATCTCAAGTATTAACTGAATTGGTGAGAAAGGACAAAGAAACCACACTGGTAGGAAAGTCACCTACTCCCCCAACCCAAATCAACAAACCTTTATGGATCAAATTACCTATAAAAGAAAAAGTAGTGTATAGAATCAATTGAAGTCAGAAAAGACATTGTTAAATCTCTAGGAATGAGGTGACAAACTGAACTGTAAGTTTACAGATCATTTCCTAGAGAGCAATGAGGTGTTCAATTGAATGACATTAGGGCAGTTTGTTCTCTTTGTTGAGGCATCTGTTCCTTAGGCAGAATCTTCCTTTTGGTGGGCACAGCATGAATATATGACTTAGCAATACATTCTTGGTGAGTAATTGAAGAAGAGGATATTGGATTTAATTTTTTTTTAACCCAAAACTCCTTCTCCTAAAAAAAAATCTGTTTTTAAAATCTTTGAAAGCAAATGACCTGGAGTGAACAGAGTGAAGTCTAAATGAGACAGGTGAAATGGTGGCTGCTTTGGGCCATGAAATTGGGTGTAAGGTGGTAGGATGGGTGAAACTGTGTGTTCAGCTTTTGCAACCAATCAAAAAACATTACTGAGTACCCACTATTTGTCAGGCATAATGCTAGGAGCTGGGAAACAGGCATCATTCTCAAGAAGTTCAGAGTCAAGTGGTGACTGTGCCTTCTATAATAGAAGAACGAATTAAGCGTGATTATAGGAAACTAATAGCCAGTCTTGGAAGAGGTGATGTTTGAACCATGTCTGAGAGACTGAATATAACTTCAACAGGCAGAGAAAGGACCATTCTGAGCACAGGGAGCAGCATCCAAAAAGCTCGAAAGGAGACTTGGAAGAATTTGGTACAGTAGGGCCGTGAGAAGTTTGGGGAGGGAATTCCTTGGTGGCCAAGTGGTTAGGATTCTGAGCTTCCAATGGTGGGGGCCCGGGTTAGATCCCCGGTCAGGATCCCACAAGCGCAGAAAAAAAAAAAAAAGTTGGGGGAGGCTACAAATAGGAAATGTGTGACGACAAAGAATGGACAGCAAAAGGAGATGTGGGAAGTAGCAGGACATGAAGTGAGAGAAGTAGACTGGGACCAAATTTTAAAAGGTGTTGAATGTGTAGTAAGGAACTTGGTCTTTATCCTGAAGGCAATAGGGAATCTCAGAGCTTTTAAAGTGACATGAGATTGATTCTGTTACATTCTTGGCACTGTCTTACATAGTTGTTTAATAACATGCCTCACGGGACTTGCCTCATGGTGCAGTGGTTAAGAATCCGCCTGCCTGGGTTTCCCTGGTGGCGCAGTGGTTGAGAGTCCGCCTGCCGATGCAGGGGACACGGGTTCGTGCCCTGGTCCTGGAAGATCCCACATGCCGCGGAGCAACTAAGCCCGTGTGCCACAACTACTGAGCCCGGGTGCCTAGAGCCAGTGCTCTGCAACAAGAAAAGCCACCACAATGAGAAGCCCGCGCACCGCAATGAAGAGTAGCCTCTGCTCCCCGCAACTAGAAAAAGCCTGCGCGCAGCAATGTAGACCCAGTGCAGCCAAAAGTAAATAAATTTTAAAATATATGTATGCTTCAGTTCTCTCAGACTTTGGTATATAATTTCTCATTAATTCTCAAAGATGATTTTGTCAAGAGAAAAAAGTACAACCAGCAATAGGATTGGGAATTGTTGATTAGGTATGAACCCAAAGTAGCACTTACAGAGAAGGCTCCTGCCTCTTTGTGCCTTTAGGTAACTTTCTAAAACTGGAGAAGACTTTCTAGCTCTTTCTAACTTCCTGGAGGAGGCTTTTCGCTCTTTCCCCATCTCCTGTGGTTTCCCTCCCTAGCACAATTCTTCCCCCAAGGTGTCCTCTCCAGCATGTTCCCTCAGTCTTTTCAAGTGCACACAAACCAGCTTGTACAAATTAGTCAAAGTACACAGTCTCATATTACCCAATTCAGCTAGACACAGATTCACACACTGGGCAGGCTATTAGTCATTACCAATCCCCTCTTCCTAATTTAATATCCTCTCTTCTACAACCTCGTGCTTATGGCCAGAGTTCTTTTTCTTAGCACCCTTGAGTCATATGTATATACTCATATATCTAAAACATTTGTGTATCATTTTATAAAGTAACCCTGTAAGGTAGTTATATTCATTATTGTCATTATTTTACAGATGAGAACATTGAAGCCCAGCCAATAAGTAGACTTGCTTATGGTCCTACTTTTATTAAGATACAATTAGGACTGGAATCTAACATTTTAACTTTATTTAATTTATTTTTATTTTTTTAAAGATTTTTTTTAATGTGGACCTTTTTTTAAAAAGTCTTTACTGAATTTGTTACAGTATTGCTCCTGTTTTATGTTTTGGTTTTTTGGCTGCGAGGCATGTGGGATCTTAGCTCCCCAACCAGGGATCGAACCTGCACCTCCTGCATTGGAAGGCAAAGTCTTAACCACTGGACCACCAAGGAAGCCCCTAAAATTTTAACTTTATATCATCATGTTATTTCCCAAGTATACCATGCAGCGTCTATGTACCCCTTCTCCATTCCAAGTCAAAACTACCCAAGCTTCTTGACTCCTGTGGATTTTGTGCCTGAATTTCCTTGAAGCAAACCCTCCCTCTACTGGCCATTCTCCAGGACAAAATAGAAGCCTCTTGACTTCCCTTTCCTCACTCCCTCAGCTTCTCCGAAAATTCCAAACTCCTTCACCTCTCAGAGTTGACATAGGTAGGAGAGAACAAAAGTCTGCTCTGAGTCTTACTATATTCTTGGGGCACACATTACAAATAGAATAAGATAAAAGCATATCTAAAACCCTCTTACATTTTGATTATTAAATCCATCCCAATCCATGTAAGATTTGAGGGATAATATTTCTCCAAAGGCTACTACATCAGAGATTTTGACATAAATCATTAAAATTGCATATGGAAATGATCATTTGTATGTGGAAAAAAAAGTGAGGAGAGCTGAAGAAAACAGAATAAAATGAAACAGTAGCTATTCCATTGCTTTTTTTTTTTAACATCTTTATTGGAGTATAATTGCTTTACAGTGGTGTGTTAGTTCTATAACAAAGTGAATAACAAAGTATAACAAAGTGAATATATAACACTTTGTGAATAACAAAGTGTATAACAAAGTGAATCAGCTATATTTATACATATATCCCCATACCCCCTCCCTCTTGCATCTCCCTCTTACCCTCCCTATCCCACCCCTCTAGGTGGTCACACAGCACCGAGCTGATCTCCCTGTGCAACACAGTTGCTTCCCACTAGCTATCTGTCTTACATTTGGTAGTGTATATATGTCAATGCTACTCTCTCACTTTGTCCTATTCCCTTGCTTTTTAATGCCATGTATTTAAAAGCCGGGGTTTATAACCTGAATAGCTATGAGAACCATAAAGGGAAGAAAGTCCAACTTGGCTACTGAACTGAAAAAAAAAAAAAAAAAAAAAAAAAGGCCAGCCCTGAACTTTCAGAAGCTCTGTTGTACCTGCTTTCAGCCAGGCTCACGTGGACTCACAGGGTCAACCCAGGATTGCTGCTAATTCATTCACCCCAGGCAGGTGAGGCCAGGTAAAGACCACTCCTACTTCACCACTCCTACTTCCCGCTTCCCTGGAGACAATGGAAGGAATGACACATACCATTCCCTTCTGGGAATGACACATACCCAGAGAACTTCACTGGGTAGACAGCCATTAGCTCTTGAATTTTTGTGCCTATGAATAAGATGATCTTTTTATTCACTTGCTCATTTTAGTAACAAGATACTATATCACTCTGGGAAGGTAAAAACGATGCTGGTAAATATGTAGATTGTCTTTCATGCCTCAGAAAATTAAATCAGTTCATGCCAAAAACCTACTCTTTGAGCTCTTTGACTGCAGCGTAATTTTCTATTTGTTTAATTTTTAAAATTATGCATGTTTTCTATTAGTGATGAGGCATAAAGCTATACATCTCCCCCTTGTGGTTCCTGTTAGGGTCTGCCTTTCCATGTCCAATTTCTTCCAGTTCCAATCAATCCCAATAAAATGCTGCTAAAATAATCTTCCTAAACCACAGTTCTGTTATTACTCTCCTGCTCAAACTCTCAGTGGCTCCCTGTTACATGCAGAGTAAAATCCAAACTCCTTGCATTTGTCCACCTGGAATTCGTATACTAAAACTCTCTGCTTTTTGAAATCCTACATATTCTTCAAGCCCCAAATTCCTCTTTCCCAATCCCCCACCTGGAAGTAGTCTTTCCATTTTGTGCTCTTATAACACAGTCTGCCAGTAATTATAGGTATCTGTGCTCATTTTATCTCTCAGACTCTATTGTGAAGATCTGGAGAGTAGGAAAGGACAAAGTCTTTCTCATCTTTCTGTTGTTGCCACCGTTCCTTGCACAGTGAAGGCACTCAACAAATGTCTATAGAACTGAATAAAACAGATACCGTGGTTAGTCAAATTAAGTCTGCATTAGGCTTTAAAAACAGATGACACAGGACTTTCTTGGTGGCGCAGTGGTTGGGAGTCCGCCTGCCAACGCAGGGGACACGGGTTCGATCCCTGGTCCGGGAGGATTCCACATGCGGAGCAAGCCCGTGCGCCACAACTACTGAGCCTGCACTCTAGAGCCCGTGAGCCACAACTACTGAGCCTGCGCACCACAACTACTCAAGCCCGTGCACCTAGAGCCCGTGCTCCGCAACAAGAGAAGCCACTGCAACGAGAAGCCCACGCACTGCAACGAAGAGTAGGCCCCGCTTGCCGCAACTAGTAAAAAACTGCACGCAGCAACGAAGACCCAACACAGCCAAAAATAAATTAATTAAAATTAAAATTAAATAAAATTGCTGGAATAATTAAAAAGAAACAGATGACACATTTAAAAGTGGATCAAGAGAGAACTGCATAGACCAGCCCCATCCAGTAAAAATATAATTTGTGTAATTTTCAATTTTCTGGTAGCCAGATTAAAGAAACAGGTGAAATTAATTTTAATAATATATTTTAGCACAATTATTTCAACATGTATCAATATAAAAATTACTAATGAAATAGTTTACGTTGTTTATACTAAGTCTTCCAAATCTAGTGTGCCGGATGTACTTACAACACATCTCAGTTCAATCTGCCACATTAAAAGTGCTTCATAGCCACACGTGGCTACTGGCTACTGTATTAAAAAGGTGCTGAGCCCAGGGTAGGAACCGAGTCTAGTCCTGGCTGCCTACTGAGTAATTTTGTTACCCTAGACAAGACCTTTAACCACTGTTTCCTTGGTTTCCTCATCTGAAAAGGAAGACACATAGAGAGATAGAAACATGTTTCCCATTGCTTTGTCCTCCAGAGGACTCTGGAATGGTCATTTATTATTAACATTTTGTGCTTTCAGGAGATTCTCTGCAGAACTATAAGTGCCTCTTCCCAAACACTTCATTTATTGCTTATTCCCCTGCCAAGATCTGAACTATCACTCTCACTGCCCTAAGAAATGGTACGGAAAGGTACCCAAATTGTAATTTCAGCTTTATATATAGAGTAAGCTGAAGCAGCAAAAAACAATTCCCTTTCCTGTGTATTGTGACTTGGCTTTCTGTCAGCCTAGACTCAGGAAGGCGCCTATTGGAACTTTGCTCGGTCCAAGATCCCTTTCCCCTTCCTGCCATATGGTCCACGGTCCCTTGTCTCGCAACGTTTCTAAAGTCCTACCCTTCGCCGTCGGTTGTTGTCTGGGAGACCAGACCCTGCCCTAACAATAGTTGCTAAGGGGCGGAGACTTGGAATTAGTTCCCAAGACCCAACACGCCAGGGTGAGTACTCTGGGCGCATGCGGCGACTTTCTCTAAGCTCTCGCGAGGTTTCCTCTTCCCGGAAGCAGCGGAGGAGGTTGCCCGTTGACTGCGTCGCGATGTGTGGGGACTGTGTGGAGAAGGAATATCCCAACCGGGTGAGCGAGTGGGCGCCGAGAACTTCCCTCTCCTTTGGCCCATGGCCGCCCCTGAGGCTTCTCATATCCCCGGCCGGCCTTCTATGGGGGGCCGGGCGCGGGGCGGACCCAGCCGCTCCGCCCCATCCAGTGACGCGGCAGCTGTATGTAGGCACCTGACAGCGGGGATGGCCTGCAGCCGTCGGTTCCTGCTGATCCCCGCCCTGGCGACTGATATCAGCCGTCACCCCATTTCTCTTGAGCTCCAAGGGGAAAACAAATGAAACCCTACCACCACCAGCAACCCAGTCGACAACAGAGGGACACCCCCATCTCTACCCTGGTCTCATCCTCAAGCTTCATTTGATAACGTTCAGTGCTCTTCCTGAATTCTAGCGCTGGAAGGGACCTCTTAGGTCATCTATTCTAACCCAATTTTGCAGATGAAACTAATGCCTAGAGAGGGGAAATCACTTGGCGAAGTGCACATTCTAGTTTGTGTGAGAGCCAAGACTCGAACTCAGGTTTCCTGGCTGTTACTTTCTTTTAAATCTCTGTTCCTTTCAAGCTCGGGAGATTGAGAAGTTTGTTTACTCTCATTCATTCAAGATATACTTACTGAACGTTTGTATGCGTGTAACTAGATTACTTTGCCAGGCCAGAAAGGGATACCCAAGAAGAAATAAAAGGCAGCTTCCGTGCTGCCAAAGAGCTTACATTTTACGGGAGCACGTGATTAACAAAATATGACTAGTACGGCCCATAAATGCTATTCCGGTTTAGAGAAGGGGGAGAGCAATTAGGGGATAGCACTGTTCTCCCGACAGAAAGGTGGACTTCAGTTGGGACTTGAAGGATAGGTGAGACTAGGGTAGAAAAGGAAAGCAGGAGCTGAGGCTGGGGGAAAATAACAAGAACAAGGATTCTCATATTGGTTGGGAGGTAGAAAATCTTTGTAGTTGGTCCTGTCTCTTAATATTTTGAATAATACTTAGTCTTTAGGGAAGGTTTTATAACAACATGAGCACTCATATGGTACAACCTCTTTGAAAAAGGTCTAGCATTATCAGAAAAAAAAAAAAGTTAAAGATATGCCTGCTGAATGACCCAGCAGTTCCCATTTTAGATATAAATGCATGTGCCTAGTGTGTTCCTGGAGACTGGTATAAGAATGTTCATAACAGCATTGTTTGTGGTAGTAGACTGGAAAAATGTGAAATAGCCATAGAATGGAACACCATGAGTGAAAGAGTAATGAAAGTGAATGGAGCAGTGGCTCTCAACTGGGAGTGGTTTTGCCTCCCAAGGGACATTTGACAATATCTGGAGGCATTTTTGGTTGTCACACTGGGGTACTACTGATATTTAATAGGTAGAGGCATTATGCTGTACCTTTACGTTTCACATTTCTGTGTTGTGTTCTATTTCATACTTTTTTTTTAAGTTTAAAAAGAGATTTTTGTGAATCCAGTAATGAAAACTGCACATTATAGGCACCATGAGGGAGATGTTTGCCGTGGATAGTGTTAAAGATATTAGGTTGGGGAATTCCCTGGCTCCATGCTTCCACTGCTGGGGGAACAGGTTTGATCCCAGGTCGGGGAACTAGGATCCCACACGCTGCGGTGTGGCCAAAAAAAAGGATATTAGGTTGGATTTTTAAGATTTGAGCTAATCAAAAGACAAAAATTATATTGAGAAATTTAGGCATTGGGCAACTATCCAAAAAAATTGAATAGGGAAATGATTCTGAAATCTGCTGTTTAGGAAAGTGAATCTTATGGTTGTATGGTTGAGATGATGGGATGGGGGAAAATGTAAAAGGACAGCCCTACAGAGCATTTGGGGAACCAAATGGCAACAGTAGTATAGGCATGAGATAATGAAGACCTCATTTATTGATTGATTGCTGCGTTGGTTTTTCGTTGCTCGCGGGGGTTTTATCTAGTTGCGTCTTAAGTCGAGCGGGGACTACTCTTCCTTGCGGTGCGTGGGCTTCTCATTACGATGGCTTGTGTTGCAGAGCACGGGGTCTAGGAGCGTGGGCTTCAGTAGTTGCAGCACGCGGGCTCAGTAGCTGTGGCTCAAGGGCTCTAGAGCGCAGGCTCAGTAGTTGTGGCACAGGGGCCTAGTTGCTCCGCGGCATGTGAAATCTTCCCGGACCAGGGCTTGAACCCGTGTCCCTTGCATTGGCAGGCGGATTCTTAACCACTGCACCACCAGGGAAGTAACAGCCCTCATTTCAAAGAAAGAATTAACAGGACTCAACCAATTTAATGTAGGAAGGAAGAAGAGAAGAGCTGTTGATCTGAGGGTTTTCAATCTAGGCAGCTGGGAAATTTGGAAGTATTACAGAAATTGGAGCCATCTGGGAGGGAGGGAGAACCAAAATTGGGGGAGCAAATGATCAGATTTTTTTTTTTATCATGTTTCTTCCGAGGTTGAGAATGTAACATCCCAGGAGTCAAGTGAAAATATAGGATGGCAGTTTGGGTAAGAGATTCAAACAGATGAGTCAGCCAAATAAAGGAGTCAAAATAGAAATAATTGTTCTCTTAGGAAAAGAATGTCGAGAATCAATTACTGAGCTTCAGGGAATAAATTAATTTAGGAAGTGAAAATAAAAGTATAGGAAGAAGAGTAGAGAAAAGCACTGAGGTGACTGGAAAACCAGGAAGGTACCTGAAGCAGTTTTTTCTGATTTTATTCTGTTTTCAAAGAAATAAAGGGCTGTCATGAGGAAGAATTGAGCTTTTCTTTGAAATTTCAGAAGACAGATTTAGAAATAATTAGTGGGTGGATGTTAGGGGGTTGTAGGCTTTGAATCAGAATAAAGAATTTTCTAACAGATTTTTTTCTAATAGAATGGTAACCTTAGAGGAATTGAACTCTCTTCCTGTTGTTCCGTAGAGACTAAATGACTACTTGAAATCTCAAGGATCCGTCCAACTCTGGGATTTTTTAAAATCATGAGATATTTTTAAGGGTGGTAAGAGCAGAAGCCACTCTGCTTGAGCCTAGCAAAGGAAAAGGTACTCAGGTGGTGGTAGCAAGTATAGTCCACTCATTCAGAAAGTTTGGCAGAGGAAAATAATGGATTAACATGTTGGGTAGGTCTAAATGCAGAATGAGGAGGTAATAAATGTTTGATTATTTATCTTTGGTTTCATAAAATTTCTGGAGTTTTGTGGTGGATGTTTTCCACAGGCTAGAAAATTTCTAACAGAGCTCTGGCCCACTTGCTTGTAAAATTACGCCAAGAACTTGAACTCAAGCATGAATCAGATTGAAAATGAACCATACTAATTTTCTGAACTCAAATTTTTTTACTCAACTGTGAACCAA
Source organism: Physeter macrocephalus (assembly GCF_002837175.3). NCBI lineage: Eukaryota > Metazoa > Chordata > Mammalia > Artiodactyla > Physeteridae > Physeter > Physeter macrocephalus. The sequence continues at coordinate 146,057,367 of NC_041224.1, forward strand.
ACTTTTTTTTCATTCAGAAAAGCATTTAGCAAACCATTTGGAACTAGAACTCTACTGCATTTTCTAAAATAACTGATCAGGCCCAAAATTGTAATAAAACATTTCCACATCAAACTGGAAATGAAACCTATATTTCATATAGTTAAAGTTTCAGCTTTAAAATTCTTAGTAATTCAGCAGCAATACAGAAATATAGCTTAAATTTAGGTTAATCAGAAGGAAGTAATCAGTGTAAATTAGTTATATGTTTAAATTAGAAATTATGTTTTATGTACCTCACTTAAAATTAAACTACAGAAGTTCACGTACTCAAATTGTTGCTTGGCATTAAACCATATTTAATTAAATGCTGAGTCTGATATATAATTGGTAAAACAATTGTATGGAAATGGTTGCTTTAAAATGATGCATTTTAAAATGCCTATATTAAAAAAAAATCTGGAATCAATAACCTGACTTTCCACTTTCAGACAGTGAAAAAAACAAGAGCAGACTAAACCCAAAGCGTGCAGAAGAAAGGAAATAATAAAGACTAGAGTAGAAATTAGGAAATAAGAAATAGAAAAATAGAGAAAATTAGCAAAACTAGAATTTGGTTCTTTAAAAACTGTATTTTCTATTTTCAGTTTTAAGTACTCCCTGACAAAACGTTTGCACTGTTAAGTTATACCATCTGAAATAATAGTTTTTTGGAAGAAGCAAATTGGCCCAATCATTGTCAGTATAGTTGCGGATTTCTCAAATTTGTAAGAGTTTATCATAATATACTTTCATACTAATTATCATCATAGTATTCAACCATTTCTTCTTTTTAAAAAAAAAATAAATTTATTTATTTATTTTTGGCTGTGTTGGGTCTTCGTTGCTGTGCGCGGGCTTTCTCTAGTTGCAGTGAGCGGGGGCTACTCTTTGTTGCGGTACGCGGGCTTCCCATTGTGGTGACTTCTCGTTGTGGAGAACGGGCTCTAGGCACGCAGGCTTCAGTAGTTGTGCCTCACGGGCTCTAGAGTGCAGGCTCAGTAGTTGTGGCTCACGGGCTTAGTTGCTCTGAGCATGTGGGATCTTCCCGGACCAGGGCTTGAACCCGTGGCCCTTGCATTGGCAGGCGGATTCTTTTTTTTTTTTTTTTTTTTTAATTTTATTTATTTATTTATTTACTTTATGGCTGTGTTGGGTCTTCGTTTCTGTGCGAGGGCTTTCTCTAGTTGTGGCAAGCGGGAGCCACTCTTCATCGTGGTGCACGGGCCTCTCATTATCGCGGCCTCTCTTGTTGCGGAGCACAGGCTCTAGTCGCGCAGGATCAGTAATTGTGGCTCACGGGCGCAGCCGCTCTGCGGCATGTGGGATCCTCCCAGACCAGGGCTCGAATGTCCCCTGCATTGGCAGGCAGATTCTCAACCACTGCGCCACCAGGGAAGCCCCACGCAGGCGGATTCTTAACCACTGAACCACCAGGGAAGTCCCTCAACCATTTCTTCTTGCACATTTGTATACCTTTATAGATCCTCAACCAGGATTTAGCTGAATCACATTTTCTAAGGATATTTAATGTTTGCCTTTTTTTCCTGTCTTCTCGAAACTGTTTTAGTTTACTGTTACTACTGTGGAATTGATTTAGATTTTATTCTTCTTTTTCCTCCCATTGTGAGAGCCTCAAAAGCTTCTCTGAATTTGGACATTAATAATCTTGTTTCATCTAATAAAAGAATCATGCCTCACTGATGAAGTTTATCCTCACTTTCAAATGACCAAGTCCCTTAGAGAAAGCCCCATCAGTTTCTTATTTACTGTACTTGCATTTGCCATTTCAAGAATTTATTTCCCTACCTCAAAACTGATACATAGATCCCTTTTCTCTTCCCTCAGTGTTTAGAGTTTACATTCTGCCTGCTTATATGGTCAGATTACAGAGATTAGACCATATTGTATAAGGTGCCTGTGTTTATGTGTGCAGTTCTGTTCAGAGTTCTGTTTATTTGAAAATGGTATTTAGGTCTTTATTCTTTTAAGACTTTAAAAAAATTACTTAATATCTTGGAGTCTTTGGCAGTCAGCTTTTATAGATTCAAGGCAGTCCCAGTTCAAACCCCAGCAGGAGGGGCTTTCCTGGTGGCGCAGTGGTTAAGAATCTGCCTGCCGATGCAGGGGACACGGGTTCGAGCCCTGGTCCGGGGAGATCCCACATGCCACAGAGCACCTAAGCCTGTGTGCCACAACTACTGAGCCTGTGCTCTAGAGCCTGTGAGCCACAACTACTGAGCCTGCATGCCACAACTACTGAAGCCTGCATGCCTAGAGCCTGTGCTCCACAACAAGAGAAGCCACCGCAATAAAAAGCCCGTGCACCGCAGTGAAGAGTAGCCCACACGCAGCAACGAAGACCCAGTGCTGCCAAAAATAGACAAATAAATAAATTACAAAAAAAAACAAAAAACAAACCCAGCAGGCTTTTTTGTAAAAGTTTATAAGCTGATTCTAAAATTTATATGGAAATGAAAAGAACCTAGACTAGCCAAATTATAGGACGTAAACTACCTAATTTAAGAACTTAGTATAAAGCGACAATAATCCAAAGAGTGTGAGATTAGTTCAAAAGATGGACATATAAATCAAGGGAAGAGAATAGTCAAAGGTAGACCCACATATATAGGATGATTTGAGTTTTCCACGAAGTTGCCAATGTAATGCAATGGGGAAAGGATAGTCTCTTCAACAAATGTTGATGGAACAACTGGATATTCATATAGAAATAAATGAAACTTGATCCTTACCTCAGACCATATATAAAAGTTATTTCAAAATGGATCATAAACCTAAACCTACCAGCTAAAACTATAAAATTTCTAGAAGAAAACAAAGGAGAAAATCTTTGCCATCTAGGGGTAGGCAAGATGTTTTAGAAGACAAGCACAAACAATGAAAGAAATTTAATAAACTGAACTTCATAAAAATAAAAACTGTTTGCTCTTCAAGAGACACCATTAAAAAAATGGCAAACCAAAGACAGAAATATTTGTAGGGCTTCCCTGGTGGCGCAGTGGTTGAGAATCCGCCTGCCGATGCAGGGGACACGGGTTCGTGCCCCGATCTGGGAAGATCCCACATGCCGCGGAGTGGCTGGGCCCGTGAGCCATGGCCACTGAGCTTGTGCGTCCGGAGCCTGTGCTCCGCAACGGGAGAGGCCACAACAGTGAGAGGCCCGCGTACCACACACACACAAAAAATTTGTAATACATATATCTGACAAAAGGTTTGTACCTAAGATACATAAAGAACTTTTATAACTCAATAAGAGGATAAACAATTTAACTTTTCAAAAAATGGGCAAAAGACTTGAATAGATATTTCCCCAAATAAGATATATTAATAAGCACCATGAAAAGATGCCCAACATCACTAGTCATCAGGGAAATATAAATTAAAACTACAATGAGACACCACTTTACATCATTAGGATGGCTAAAATAAAAAAGACATAATACCTAGTGTTGATGAGAATGTGGGAAATCTGGAGCTCACACATTGCTGGTGGGAATAGAAAATGGAAACTAATTGGCAGTTTTTTTATAAAGTTTATATATATACCATATTTTTACTGTATGACTCAGGAATTCCACTTCTAGATATTTACTCAAGAGAAAGGCATATATCTACACAAGACTTATACATGAATCTTCATAGCTACTTTTTTCATAACAACCAAAAACTGGGAAGAACCCAAATGTCTGTCAACAAGATAGATCCATGCAATGGGATACTACTTGGCATTAAAAAAGCAATGAACTACCAATACATACAACAACATAGATAATTAACGTGGACATCATTTTAGGCAAAAGAAGCTGGGTGTAAAAGAGTATACTGTATGATTCTATTTATGTAAAACTTTAGAACAGGCAAAACTAATCTTTGGAGATAGAAATCAGGTCAGTGGGTGCCTGAGGTGAGATAGGGGTTGGAGATAGACTGCAAAGCAGGAAGGACTTCCTGGGAAGACAGAAATTTTTGTATCTTGATTGGGGTAGTAATTACATTGGTATATACATTTGTTAAAATTCTTTCATGTATACCCTTACAGTGTGTGGATTTTATTGTGTGTAAATTATACCTCAGTAAAGTTTATTTTTAAAAAAATCAAGGGCTTCCCTGGTGGCACAGTGGTTGAGAGTCCGACTGCCGATGCAGGGGACACGGGTTCGTGCCCCGGTCTGGGGGGATCCTATGTACTGCGGAGTGGCTGGGCCCGTGAGCCATGGCTGCTGGGACTGCGCGTCTGGAGCCTGTGCTCCGCAACGGGAGAGGCCATAGCAGTGAGAGGCCCGCATACCGCAAAAAAACAAACAAACAAAAAAAAAATCAAAGCACTTGTTCTTAATAGCTGGAAATTTATACTTTAATCCCAAGGCTTTTTTTCCCCTTTAGTAGTTATGTTGATGTGCCTATGTTTTAGTATCTCCAAACTGCATAGTTAGTTGGATTTCTCCCCACCAGAGTTAACCTTTTAATACATAGCACTACGAAGGCACTTAGTTAATGGTGGTGCTGGGAATCCAGGAAGGCTTCACTGTGGCATTGGTTAAGATAGGTCTTAACTCCCTCATACTTGATAAGCTCCTTGAAGGTAGAAACGTCTGTGACTCATCCTGGAGTCCTCGGAATCCTCCGCTATGCTTTGCCCAGTATCAGACACATAGCTGCATTGGAGAAATGCATTAGTTTGAATGGTTTTTAGTCACATTAACTATTAAAAATACCTCAGTTTTTTTTGTTGGTCAGAAATGAGGTTGAACTACTATCAAAAAAAAAATAACCCAATTAAAAAATTGGTAGAGGACCTGAATAGGCATTTTTCCAAAGAAGGCATGGCCAACAGGCACATGAAAATATGCTCAACATCACTAATCATCAGGGAAATGCAAATCAAAACCACGAGATATCGCATCAAACCTGTCAGAATGGCTATTATCAAAAAGACAACAAATAATAAGTGTTGGTGGGACTTCCCTGGCGGTCCGGTGGTTAAGACTCCATGCTTCCACTGCAGGGGGCATGGGTTCAGTCCCTGGTCGGAAACTAAGATCCCATATGCCGTGTGGTGTGACCAATAAATAAATTAATTTAATTTAATTAAATGCAAGTCTGGCTGATAGAAGCATGGTGGAAGCCTAGATGTGACCCATGCCACTTAAAAAATAAATAAAGTGTTGGCGAGGACGTGAAGAAAAGGAAACCCCAGTACACTGTTGGTGAGAATGTAAATTGGTACAGCCACTATGGAAAACAGTGCGGAGGTTCCTCAAAAAATTAAAAATACAACTACAGGGGCTTCCCTGGTGGCGCAGTGGTTGAGAGTCCACCTGCCGATGCAGGGGACACGGGTTCGTGCCCCGGTCCGGGAAGATCCCACATGCCACGGAGCGGCTAGGCCCGTGAGCCATGGCCGCTGAGCCTTCGT
>NC_041224.1:146062954-146101669 GCF_002837175.3 Physeter macrocephalus
TTCGCGTCCTGAGCCTGTGCCCCACAATGGGAGAGCCCACAACAGTGAGAGGCCCGCGTACCGCAAAAAAAAAAAAAAAAAAAAGAAATGAGTAGAACTAGGTAGTTTATGAAGTGACTTTAAGTTCTGAACAATTATTAGTAAGCCTTTAGCAAAGACCTCCCTTGAGCCAGGAGCATATGTTGTTTACAGTTTCTTAATGACAAGTAAAACCCTTTCTCTTAAATGCCATGGTGTCAGTCTGATGAATTGCAGAACTTACCTTTTCTGCCTGAATCACACATATCCTAGGGACTGACATCTATAGAGCTGAGAGTTTATTTCTCTTTGTTTATTTTGTGGTATTTTTAAGGCTTGAAAAAATGCTGTTTCAACAGTCAACTGAGCATCACAGTGGATAAGATCATTTTTATCATTGGCTCAGTGTTTCCATTTTGATTGAATTTTCATTCTAGCTTTATAGTATGATACCTCATTTAATAGTGTTGGCTATTAGATTTTTCTGATTTTTCCTTTTCACATGTTATATTAAGACATCATTCAGTTGTTTCTAAATATCCATTTGCATTTAGTCCTCTTAAACACAGTTGCAGTCCTAAGCTCTAACACTTCTTCAGTTTTATTTACTATGAATAATACTTCTAGAGGAAAGCTAGTAATTTCAAAAATTACTTGGTGTACACTTCAAGCAAGTAAATTCTGGCCATGTTTTTTGCCTTTAGAGACTTTAAGTCTATTAATCATTTTCACCAAGGATTTTGAAATATAAGAAAATTAAAATCCCCTCAAAAAAGAAAATTAAATTCTGTTTTTCTTATTTTAGGGTAACATCTGCCTGGAGAATGGATCTTTCTTGCTGAACTTTATAGGCTGTGCAGTGTGCAGTAAGCGGGATTTTATGCTGATCACAAACAAATCTTTGAAAGAGGAAGATGGAGAAGAAATAGTTACCTATGATCGTAAGTAGACTTTTTTTCCATCTGAGCCCATTAGCAGGTATCAGCTTTTGGGAGTTAGGTTGCGCAAAGTCTTATGAGGCCTATTTCACTATCATATTGCAACACAAAATCACTAGTTAGTTTTTTAAGAGGAAAATGTTGGTAACATCTCATTTATGTAGCATCATCAGATATTCCACATAAATGACTTTTGCAGATAACTGAAGCTTATGATTCAGGCACCAATTTTCTTTTGTTTATCTTTAAAGACTGTGTCTTCTGAAACAAGATATAGGGACTTTTTTTTTAACTTAGGGTCATCCATGTGAATTTTCACTTTCTACTATAATATAATACAGTGATGTGCTCCAACAGCTATTAAAGTGTTTAGGGCTGTTTGCCCTTATACTAAATGGCTCTGGGAGGCTATGGTTTTTTTAGTCTTGTTTCTGCTTTTATAGCTTTTGTCTCTTTTGTTACTGTCAGTTTATAGTTTCTTTCTTTTGCTACTGTAAGTGTGCTACCTTCATATGCTCTTACTCATCCTTGATACTAGGAAATCAAATAAATAACTATAATAAAAATAAATAAGTTCTGAGCTTGGCACTAAGAATCTCTACAAGTAAATTAAGTATATGTGCACTTTCGTGCCCAGATATTATGGCAACTATTTAAATTGTTCACATTTCCTTTTTGCTTGTCTCGTGATTTTTTGGTATGTTCTGACTATATGAAGATTAAATGTGCAAATAATGATATTTTGAAAGAAAGGTGTGAAAGACACTAAGCCTTTAGAATAGAGTCAGACTATGGAAAAATGTTCTAAATTAGAAGAATCTTTTTCTTTCTTGTAGCATGTACCCCTTTAAACTCTTATTTTTTTCCAGGTAGTAGAGGATAGTGGTGAAAAGCAAGGGCTCTGGAGCAAGAAAGCTTGGGTTTGAATTCTGGTTCCAACACTTCGTAGCTCAGCTGTGGTCTTCCTAGTTCTTATCCATAGTATGCCTTTGTTTCCTTATCCCTACAAACATGATAACAATAGTATCTACCTCATTGGGTTTTTGAGAAGATTAAGTGAATAAACAGATACAAAGTATTTAAAACAGTATCTGGCACACATTAAGCGCTCAATGTATCATAGTTATTATTACTATATTGTTTTTACTAGAGCCTTTTGTTACTGCTAAATTCACTTTAACAGCTAGTGTTAGCTTTTTGTTTATGATTGGTTAGTAGCACAATTTCTATAATTCCTGAGAATAAAAGCTCCTACATAGTTAGACAGGTCCAGCTGGTTTCAAAAACACACTTACATATCCGTTAATTGATTACCTTAGAGAGCTTTCAATAGGAATGAATATATGCACATTAAGTCTCTGAGTTCAGGCTCTTAATTATATAGTGTTGCTGTGTGACAGAGTCTGGATTTTTTATCAAGGTAGATATTATAGTGGGTTTCCTGCTGTGTTAAATATGACAGAGTTAAGATTCTTTCAAAGCAATACCATGCTAAGACTAGAAATTTTACTGTCTTAGGATACCTTCTAAGACTTAATTAAGTCTTTCTCTGTTTCAGCAGATCTTTGTAAGAATTGTCATCATGTAATAGCCAGGCATGAGTATACGTTCAGTATCATGGATGAATTTCAGGTAAATGTATAAATGTGGGTATGTTATTGCAGAGGGAGGGGAACAATAAGAGTACCCTTGAAAAATCTAGGTATAGTCTTCATAAATGAAGTACTAGTGAATCTTAGAGGAGACCATCCCTGTCTTCCACTTGTGTAAGTTGAGAGACACTTCAGATGTGGGTGGATCTGTTCAAACCTGTCTTCACAACAGTCACAAAGTAAAACACATGACTTACAAATGATATCTCAGTCCTGTCATTTTGCTTATAAAGAACAGCACATTATGGCTTCATATGAGGTTACTATTGTGCCTCTTTTTTCTCTACCTAGTTACATGACTGCAGAATTCTTGGCTTTAAGTGTTGGCCTGCCCACTGCCACCATACTTGCTGAGCATGGAAATCATGCTAATGAGATTATCTTTGTTTCCTTTATAGGCATGTAGAGTCAAGCAACTCTGTAGTCCCAATTGCAATAGGGTATTTTAATATTATTTGATAAGTAAAAGGACAAGATAGGGGTATCATGGTTGGAGGAGAGAAGCTGAACCATATAAGGATAGAGAATAGGGATGCAGTATAAGGATTAGTCCTTATACAATTGTGGGAGCATGTGAAGAATTCTACAGAATTCTACAGGCTGGTGTAGGCCTGAAGTTGCTGAAGATTCACAGGTCTAATGGTCAGGAAGAAAAGCTGGACAGTGAGGGAGAGCCAAGGGCAAACTGGAAAGCATGAGGACACACTTACCTGTATCTGTCCCTCACTGCCTCTGCTTTCAAGCCCTCAGATTGAGTTACTTATTTAGTGTGAACTACATGTTCATCCAGAGGATATAAATGTGAGGTAAGAGTTTTAACAGGCAAGGGAATTTTTTTTAATCCTTTAAATTTGGGTGGTACTATATAATTAGGGAAAAAAATCTTCTACAGCAGAATCTTATAAAATAGTATAACCACTTTCATTCATTCTTATTTCAGTGTGGAAGAAGGCACTTAGTCACCTGTCAGAATCTGGTCTAATATCTTGTGGTCCATCTTAACATCCTGACCACATCTCCCCAGGATCCAAAAATTATGGCCTCAAAGATACTTATATGATAGATGTCACTTAGGGCAAAATCGAGATCTCAGTGAATGAATAGTGGCCAAATAGGGGAATGAACATGTTGGGGGCTTAAAGAAGCAGCTCTGTCCGTTCATGGGAGGAAAAGAGTGCTTATAGCTATTTTGCAGCAGTTCCTGAAGCTCCTGTGAGCTTTTTAGAGTCTGTAAGTGGATATTGAGATTGCCTGTTTATACCCTAATTGAGCCATTGTGTGTCACTGCCATGAGACCAAAGTCTAGCTGATTTTCCTTTATGACTGAGCACAGCCATTTTCAAAGCTCCCCAGAAGTTCCTTTGGGGTAGGAAGAAGGTAAAGGAAGATGGCTATAGTCACAATGCCTATATAGCGTGGAATTCTCTTGGAAAAAACTCTTAAACTAGACTTTCCACCGCCAGTCCTTTCTCTCCCAACATCCACTCCCCCCCTCCCCCATATTCTGTGTTCTGCCACCAACATATTTTTCTTAAAATAATGCTTTCAGACTACCTCATTGGCCTTTCCGTAGCTCATCTTCAGCTACAGTATAATATCCAAGCTCCCCATCCCAAAGTTCTTGCTGGGCTGGCCAGCCTCCCTTTCCCTCATTTCTCACTACTCTCCTTTTGCACACCATTCATAGCATTGCCCCAACTTTAGACTCTCTTCCTTCCCTCCTGTAGTAGAGATTTTTATTTCCTCCTCTCTATGGCTACCCCCACTGCATTTCCTCAGGAATCTCATGTTATCTTTTCTCTTCCTAGCATCTTCTTTTCTCCATGAGATTTAAAGCATTTTTACATTAAATATATTTAGTGCTTCTTTATTTGTTAGAAATAAATTAAAATCCTTTTGTTTCACTCAGCTGCCTCTTTGATTCATCCTCTGATCATCTCTCCTTCTGCTTCTTTACTTGAATAGCTCTTTACCCTATTTCCCTTATTTCCCTGTGCTCCTCCTAACAACCTACAAACTGGTTTTCATTTTCACTTTACTAAAACTGTTCTCTCATACATTTCCTATAAGGTGGCCAAATCCTGTGACCTTGCCTCAGTTCTTCTCTCTCTTAACATCTCTTCTGGATCTGGTTTTGATAATCATTGTCTTTTTGAAGCATTTCTTCCCCTGGGGTCCATAGATCTAGACCTTTTTCTTTCTTTTTAAATCATTTTGACTGTTCCTTTGCTTACTCTCTGCTTTCCTCTCCTGTTTCTCCCTAACTGCTTTTCCCCTGAGCTTTGGTCTCTGGTCTAGGAACCTTCTCTGTACTCCCTCAGACATTGAGCACACGCACCCTCAGTGTCTGATGAAACCTATCGGATATCTCCCGGATCTCCTTCTTTAACCCTAACGCCCTCCCTGCCCTCCTTTCTTCCTTAGTTTCTCTTGCTTTTTTCTGTCTCCACTGCCACCCCTCGTGTCAGGGACCATACTGCTGAAACCTAAATTACTGCAGCAGTCCCTACAGTATAGTCGTGCGCACTGCCCTCAAATTAATCTTCTGGAAACACATCATCCTGTCACTCCTCTGCTACTCCATATGCGATGTGCTTGCTCTATTCCATATCACTGTCTTTATTCGTGCTTTTTCCTTGATTTAAAGTGTCCCTTTCGCTACCTTCAAGCCAACTAAATCTTACCTCTTTCAAGCCGAACTTAAATTCTATCTCCTTCTTATTCTTTTTTTTTAAAGCTCAATTTTTATTATCAATGCTTTATTTTTTAAAAATTAATTAATTTTATTTCTTTTGCTGCGTTGGGTCTTCGTTGCTGCGCGCGGGTTTTCTCTAGTTGTGGCAAGCAGGGGCTACTCTTCGTTGTGGTGCCCGGGCTTCTCTTGCGGTGGCTTCTCTTTGTTGTGGAGCATGGGCTCTAGGCACGCGGGCTTCAGTAGTTGTGGCACGTGGGCTCAGTAGTTGTGGCTCGCAGGCTGTAGAGCACAGGCTCAGTAGTTGTGGTGCGAGGGCTTAGTTGCTCCGCGGCATGTGGGATCTTCCCAGACCAGGGCTTGAACCCGTGTCCCCTGCATTGGCAGGCGGATTCTTAACCACTGTGCCACCAGGGAAGTCCTCTCCTTCTTATTCTTAATAGTTCAGCCCATACTGCTTTCTCCCTTTTCTGAGCTCTTCTTGTACCTACAGCAGGCCCCGACTCCTGTGACTGGCCAGCTGGTAACTTCCATCTTAGTCTGATGACCTCAAGAACTCTTCATACTCAGCTGCTGTGACTTACTTTGCTCAGCCCCACCCCATTCCAGCCCCCATCTTATTCCAGCAGCTGTTCAGGTTCAAGATGGGATTCCCACCATTGGTAATATTTTGTTTTGTTTTAAATGTCTTATGGGAAATTTAAACATAATCAAAAGTAGGCAGAATAGTGTATTAATCTCCAGTACCCAGCTTCAGTTTGCTTTATTTGTACCTCACCATTTCCACATCTCCCCACAGGATTACTTTGAAGCAAATCCCAAACATATTACTACTTCTGTAAATATTTCAATATGAATCTCTAAAAGATAAGGATTCTGTTTTTAAACAAATTCATTTTTAACAAAACCATTGTTAAACAAAGTAAGATTTTCTGATGGCAAGAGTAGAGGGGAAATAGAGACATAAGTACAAAGTTTAAACAGAAAATAAATTATAAATGATTACAGGTATCTGGTATTTTTTATATCACCCTAAAATCCATTAAAAGGACTATATATTTGCCTCAAGAGGGAAAAAAGAGGGAAGCTGTGAGACTGCTCTCTGTTCCTCTGTGGACCAGGGAAGGAGAGGACTAAGGGTCAGAGTTAGCAGGTAAGAATAGAGGGAAAAGGCCCATGGGACCCTCAGCATAAAACAAGGATCTGATCTTGCCCAAAGGTGATTCCACCCACTCCACCTTTCCTTCCAAATCTATACCCTTAGGCTTTGCCCAGGTGGAGCCTTTGAAGGTCTCCATGAATGACTGGGGGGAATTCTGATTCTCCTAACTTGGCCAGTTTGGGTGAAGGGTGTCCTGATCCAACCATATTCCTGGCATCCCAAGTGAGAATGTGTTCCTGGCATCCCAAGTGAGAATTCTAGACATATTTTCCCACAGAAGCACTGCTATATGTGGTTAGATTCTATAGTACTTATGCAGTATAAATTTAAAAGACTCCCTGGATTTCCCTGGGAACCTAACTGCCATGTGCAACATTACCTCTGTGGGAAACTGCTTCTGAATTCCAAATAATTGACCTACAATGAAATTTGGATTCCAGACTGCCTATAAATTAAAGATTACAGGTGTAATCAGTCTTACTGATTTAACAGCCTTTCCAGATTATACCGTGTGTTAGGTTTTTCCTTTCTCCCAAGTTAGACTGTAAGTTTTACAAGATCAGACTTTGTCCTTGCCTTCTCTCATGTCTACCGGTGTACCTGGCACATTGCAGAGCCTTTAGGCACTTAATAAAAACTTGTCGATGGATAGATTGGTTGAAAACTCAAATAGTTGTCTAGCTTCACACATTTTCCCATTTTGACTTTATTACTTTTTTCTTCATTTCCAGTGAGAGGTTGACATCCTACTAGTAATGTCTGGTAGGTGAAAGTAGGATTTGAAAGCAGTAAAACCTTGGAGAGAGTAGATTTTAATTTTGTTTTTGATTCATGAGACTCATATTTGTTTGCTGAGCTCTAGCCTGTGTTTCTACTGTTTGTGTAGAATAGACTTTAAAATTAAATGTGGTCTTTAAGAAACAGTCTTTCCACTACTACAACTAGGTCTCCCTGCTGAACTCTCTAGTAGGAAATGGAAAGGCAGTTGCCTGGTTCTGAGTCTTTGTACTGTAGTCACTGTTTATCTCCATGACCCTCTCTCTAGTGAGAGACCCATGAAACACAAACTGCCTTGACTGATCAATGTCCAGGCAGCCAACAATCTCAAAGTCAGATGTGGAAATACTAATAGATTTAGTATAGACGCTTGTTTTCCTAAAGAAGATAAAAAGTTTTAGAGTAAAAGTTTTGAAAGAAATATGTTTCTGTAGTTTATGACCATATTAAATATTCTAGAAAGGAACAGATATAAGAACAAGACTTTGCCCTAAGGATTTTTGCCTAAAACAAAATAACTTCTGTCACCAGTCTGGACATTTGTTAAACCCGAGAAACAAAAGACTCTTTAAATAGATCAAATTCTAGACAGCTAGCTATCTAAATATGAGACATGACATACTAATGGATTTAACATAATTGTTTATTTTTTCTGGTGTAGATAAAAATAGCTCTTTGGGTTTGGAAATTTTTTTCCTTTTTTGTTGTTTTAAAAATCATTTCTGTTGCTTATTAGTGTTGAATATTCTAGAAAGGAACAGCTCTAAGAACAGGAATTTGTCCTCAGGGGCCCACACTCAAATTGCTTCATTACTTTAAATAGCAGCACTAAGTAAGCCCAGTATGTGTGTTTTCTAAGTCCAGGAAATAGCTATGCATTTCCAAGGTGACATTCTTGTATACATAGTAAATAGAGCGTCAGAATGTATGCAGTTTATATAAACAAAAGGCTCTGGGATACACAGACTAAACCTAATACATTGCTTATAGGTGTTGAAGAAATTGATCTTATGTACAGACACCATATCCATGACAATTTACAGAGAACAGTTTTACCAGAGAAAGTTATGAAGCATCTTTTCCCAGTTCCTCAAGGTAATTGTGTACTTTATCTTGTTCTAGGAGTATACTATGCTGTGTCTGTTATGTGGTAAAGCTGAAGATACGATCAGTATTCTCCCTGACGACCCCCGACAAATGACTCTGTTATTCTAAGGATCCTTCTGCGGCTCTGTAATCACAACATCGTGTCGGTTTACAGTACAGCAAGCCCGATGGTTTGTCTAACTTAGTTTATAATAGAAATTATTTGCATATTATTTTTTTCTGCTTATGCTTACCTATTCTCTGAAAGAAAAAGTGGGACTTCTCTGGCGGTCCAGTGGTTAGGACTCGGTGCTTTCACTGCCATGGCCTGGGTTCAATCCCTGGTCCGGACACTAAGATCCCATAAATCAAGTGGCACGGCCAAAAAAAAAAAAAAAGTAAGAAAGAAAAAGTAATTTAAGGGATTGCTGTTCTCTAAGCTGAGCTCTTCTGCTAAAGTTCCCAGTGCACATCAGTGCAGTCAGAATGAAGCATCTTTGTTAGCAGCTATGTGGCTGAAAAATAACTAGGATGGAAAGCACATCTAGTGCCCAGATCTTGGTTCCAATAAAAGGATTTAGGACTCCTTGGGGAAATGACTGAGTCTAGGACTAGGGCGGTAAATACACAGGGTGAGCTTGGAGCATCTTAAGCCACAAAACGAAGTGCTGAAACGAAAAATCACAATGATTGGGAGTATGTCAAAGGGACAGAAGAGCCAGCTGAAGGAGCTCCCAGAGACCAAAGTTGGAACAGTTTGAGCAACAAAATAAAGTAGTATTGGATTATAAGCCAAACTATAAATATTCATGAGTCCATACTGATATAAATGAATGACTGAATAAATAAATACATATATTGGAGAGAATAGACAAATCCCCCATGCAGAAAAATTTCAAATAATGTATGTAGATACTCCTCACTCCTTAAGTATGGGTTTGCATAGTGACTTCCTTCCAAAGAGTATAGTATGCAAAGGGGGAAAAGTGACTTTAACTTTTACTTCACTGAGAAACCTGACAAACACTAGCCTGGTGATCAAGATTATCATCATTGATGATGAGCCACGTTGATAGCATTACTCTTGATATGATGTGATGAGAATGACACTTTGCCTTTGTGGTCTTCCTCCCCCAAACCCGTAACCCCAGTCTAATCATGAGAAAAACTTCAGACAAATCCCAGTTGAGAGAGGAATCCCAATTAAGGAAAATACCTGACCAGTACTCCTCAAAACTGTCAAGGTCATCAAAGACAAGGAAGTCTGAGGAACTCTCACAGCCAAAAAAGAGCATGACTATTAAATGTAATATGGTATCCCGGATGAGATCCTGCACCAGAAAAAGAACATTTGATAAAACTAGGGAAATCTGAATAAAGTGTGGACTTTAGTTAATAGAAATAGAATGGTTTCAGTTGCTCCAAAGGGATCTTAGAATATCTTACCTTGCATAGTTGAAAGAATTCTGGCTTGGGTGTCATGAAACCTGGCATTTAGGCCTCTGCCATTTGGTAGCAGTATAACCATTAAGCAAAGTGTCATTCTGGACTTTATTGTCCCCTTTCTATAAAATTGGACTAGTATAAATTGATGTTACACTTCCTTCACAGTATTGTTAGAAGATCCAAATGAATAATGAATATAAAATGCTTTGGAAGGCATATAAAGTTCTAGACAGAATGAGATGGTTTCAGTTAGTTCTTCTCATTATGAAATCAAAACTTAAGGGTCAGGCATTAAAACAGAATATTTTCCTATTCATATCCCAGACATTCTGAACTGAGTGAGCAAAGTTGTTGACATCAGGGAAAAGCTTTGTTTTGTAACAGGAATAATGATAATAGCTAAGGTTTATTGAGTACTTACTATGTGCCAAGGCCTTTTTAAGCAGTTGTTTAATCCTCATTAACAATTCCATGGGGCTTCCCTGGTGGCGCAGTGGTTGGGAGTCCGCCTGCCGATGCAGGGGACATGGGTTCGTGCCCCGGTCCGGGAAGATCCCACATGCCGCGGAGCGGCTGGGCCCATGAGCCATGAAATGACCTCTATCTTGCAGACAATGACAACGGTAATGGCTGATACTTATTGGCTGCTTACCATGTACTGAGCCCTGTGTTAATTGCTTTGCATATATTAATTCATTTAGTTCTCAAAAAAAAAAAAAAAAACGAAAAACCCATGAGGGTAGGTACTATTGTTATCCCAGTTTTAGAGCCAGAGAAACTGAGGCACAAAGAAGTAACTTAGTCCAGATTACATAGTTAGTACAGTGATGCCCTCAGTAATAGTGTTCAGTACACGTGAAGTATCAGAGTCTAGCAAGGTTAGGAAGAGGTTGAGGATATCAGTGACAGCACTCTGAGGAATCTAGGCATGTCAGACCAAGATTTATTATTCAGAAAAGTTAAGGCAGCTGTTCCTTAAGGATCAGTTGTTTTATTCCTGGAAAATGCTTTCCACTTTCTGCAAATCTATATCTGACCTGCTGAGGAAATCGTTTGGTGAAATGAATCCAGAAAGCAGAGAAAATGTTTCATTACTTTAAATAGCAGCACTAAGCCCATTATAGCTTCTGAATTGTCCCTTCATGGAGTTTGCTAATGCTTCTAACTTAGTCATTTGGAGCTCAAGAGTATGATTTTATATGCCCCTCCTGATAACCTCATCTCTTGCAGAATGTGTAATTATCTGTTTTAGACAATATATTACAAAAATTTTAAACATAAGATCCTATCCACGTATTTCATTATTATTAAACCAGCATTGTACTGTGTTTTGCGATACTTTATCATCTTCTAGAATTCTTTTATGGATCTAATAGAATAAAGACCTCTTGAACTCAGTTCCACTGCATCTATATTTCTCTGTTTAAGTAAAGGGGAACCAGGCAAAGGCATTGGTCTTCTTTGCTTCCCTTTCTGAGATACAAGAAGAAGAAGAAATCACCTGTAGGTGTAGTGGGGAATGTGAACTTGTCCTAGCACCTCATTCTTTCTCTACCTGCTCCATGATGTACAGGTCTGGGGTCGACCTGGTTAGGCTCAAACAAAGCTCAGCCTGTTTGCTGTTGTGTTGTTTTAGCTAGCTCTGTCTTCCTCAAATGATCTGGGGTTCTCCCAGTACTAATTAATTGACATATGATATAGTCTAGGAAGAGCCAGTTATGGTTTGTTACTTGTAAGTCATCAGTAAGAAGTATACATTCACTGTTCTTTATTTCAGTGTAACAAGAATCCTTTTGGTTTCATTCTTCTGTTTCCTGAGCAAAGCTAAGTTACTTGACTGAATTTGAGGCTCTTAGTTTTAAAATGTATGTTTCTTGACTGTAGTACAAGTCTCTATTGTGAGATATGCTATGGTTGGGTAGAAAGGAAATCAAGAGACCTGGGTCTGAAATTAGCTTTGCCACCTGCTCATGGTGGGACATTGGGCAAGTCATTCTATCAGTACCTTGGTTTCTTCGATGGAAAAACAGACATAATCATGCCTCCTTCACGGAGTTTTAAAATCAAATGATATAATGTAAGTGAAAGTGTCATTAGGTCATACAGTGCTGTGGACAGGCAGCTGTCAGCGGTCTTAATGCAGAAACTCTTAGACAGAAGGAAGCACTGTTGTGTTGTGGTTAATAGTAAAAGCTTTGGAGTCAGACTGACCTGGATTTAACTTTCAACTCTGCCCCTCACTAGCGCTTTGTCCTTGAAAAGTGTCTTGCTCAGTTACCTTCTCTTTAAATAGAGATGAAAATTCCTCAGGGTCAGTATGAGGATTAAATAACCTAGCATATAGAAAGTACTTAATGCAGTGTGGGAATATAGTATATGGTAATTTGAATGATGGTTGTGGTGGTGATTATAAGAAATCACCAGATTTGAAATCACCAATAAGGGTTTGGCTCAGTGTTCCTTAAACTAAGGAGATGTAACGGTGGGAACATAGTCATAGAAATAATCATCAGTTTCAGTCTATGTATCTTGGCCCCTAAATCACTTATTCCAAAGCCGTATTTTTTGGAAGAGCCTCAGAGGAAAGATTCCCTCTGTCCCTCCTCTAAATCGAGTAGCATTATCTCAGCACCTCTGGGAAGACTTGTTTATGGGACCGCTCCTTACTTCCTGAGTGCCCCTAGGGAAATTTGATTATCTAGGAAAGTGGGTGATTATATTACGCTTTGCCATGTCTGTTTATGACCATAAGCTGATACTTCTGAGGATGTAAAGGGGACCAACAAGAAGAGGAATAAAGAAAAGGAAACAATTTCTCATTTCTGAAGCAAACAGCATTTCCCTGACCAAGTGAGGAGCCCTCTTCCTAGCATTAAGGCCCTTTCTGACTCTCTCTGCAGAATCACTTATACTGTAATTCCCATTCCTTTGGGAGTCTCTAAATAATTCTCTCAACTTGAGCCTCATGGGGAAGACCCAACACATTGTTCTGGCATATCAGGCCCTAAGTTGCCTGTGCCATAATACCAGCATCCAGGATAGCTGGCACTGCTGTTAGACATCATAACAGGCAGTAGCACTGTAAAGATGATGAACAAATCATGCTAGCATCCCACATGAATTCTGATTTTATTTCTTCAGGGAAGCAGTTTGTCTCTGCAGTTATTGCTCTAAAATCAATGCTTGGTCCTGCCCACAAACCCATACCCCAGCTCTTGGCTCTGACAGTAGGAATTTTGAAGGGCTTGAGTTCTCAAGAGTCAAATTAACGATGGCCTTAATTTAGCAGAAAGTCTGCAGAAGGATGCCAGGGGATTCCCACTGTACCACTCAGGTTACCGTTTTGAAATAAAGCACCATTGATGACATAGCTTTAGTAGAAGGTCAGACAGTAGGGACCCTTAACCTCTATTCCACATTTACTTCTCAAATGATGCAAGAGCTTGGAAAACAGTTACGGGGAACATCCCTCAGCATTTTCCCCTCAGCATTGGGGTTCTCAAGCTGTGTATCCAGTTTGGAGAACTGTCCCTTCAGGGCTTCAATGAAGAGAAGTAAAATATTCCATCTAGTGATCAAAGAAAGAGGGCAAAATGAGAAGTTTCCAGGAAGAGGTTTGTGGGACAAAGTGAGAGGGCAGTGGCCTGTCAGCTGGTGTCTTTTCTAGAGCATGAGAGGACCTTGTCTTGGTGGTGCTTTTGAGTATGCCTGTACTAGGTGAGGAATCTGGGGCACCGTCCTTCAAAGCCATTCGGCAGAACTCTGTTCTCACAGAACAGCTATGGTGTTGGCGGGTTATAAACAGTCTGACTGTCTGAAGGGAGGCCCTCTCACATCCCCACCCTCATGGAAAAAGAAGTGAAACCAGTCATTCATGCCTAAACTTGTCTGTCTTGTTCCTGCATTTGTGAATTTGTGGGTGTGAGAAAGACAAGGGTGAAATGTGAACTTTAAAAAGGAGGGAGAGTCAATCTAACAAAGGATCCGAAACAAACGTTACTCCACAAGGTGATCAGGAAATGGGTAAAGTGCTCTTTGTGTTCCCAGCAACCACACCCTCCACGCCCTTGCTGTCATTAAAGTGGACCAAATTCAACTTCTTAAGGTGCAGGTAACATTTAGTCAGACCAGTACCCACAGTGAGAGTGACATCTTCCTGATTGGAATCCTCTAACTAACTTCCGTGCTTCCTCCACTTTTCTTCCCCTTTCTTCTCGTTATCACCTCCTTTCCCCAGTTCTGAAGAAGAGCCATAAAGTAATAATACAATTCACATTTCCTGAAACTCCGCCTGCCACCCAGACCTTGACCTGAGCCTGCTTTCCAGACAGTAATTGGAGTGTCCCCTCGATCGGAGCCTCCCTCTCCTCAGCCTTTGTGTGCTGCCAGCCCCTCAGTCCCACCTGCGGTTTTATACCATCCCTCCCACCTCCGTCAAGGAAGAGACACAGAGAGCCTGGCCGTTTCCACACCCGCCCTTTATTGGACTCAGCCAGCAGGCTGGCTTCGGACCCTCACACTTCTCAGACACCTCCCATACAGATTTAGGAAGGTGCCATCATTCTGTGAAGGCTCAGAGCCCACCTTTGGAGCCCCAGGTTGAATCACCAACCAGAAGTTTGGGGGGAAGGAAAGGAAACAGGCAGACCAGAAAGGCAAGGCTCTTCAATGAAGGGAACTGATCTGAAGGGAAAGCCTGGGCCCAGCACAGTCTCCTGAGGGCACATTGAATGCTCAGGGAAGACACTCAGGGGCAGGAGGAAGTAGGAGATCTGCTGGTGTTTATATGGCAACTTTGAGGAGGCGCTTGATGTCGGGCTCGATGTTGATGGTCGGGAAGGTGCGGCTGTAGCGTCGGAAGGGCTCCCCCTCTGGCCCGATGAGGAACTTCTCAAAGTTCCAAGACACGTCTGAGCGGTGCACAGGGCTCCAAATGATGAACTTGGGATCGGTTATGAGGGAAAACGGGTCGTCGTAAGGGTAGGGGAGCTTATCCTTCAGGTAGGTGAAGACAGGATGCTCATTCTGACCATTCACATCACACTTTTGGATAAGGGTAAAGGTGGGCTGGAATCCACCCCCAGGGCGGACGTACTTGAGGCTATTCAGGATCTCCTCATTCTGACAGTTCTCCTGGGGGAGGAAAGAGACAAAGAGCTTGGGAAACGCAAGAGATGAAGGATCTACAAAGTCACCCTCCTGTACTCCCCAGGATCATTCTTTCTATTATGTATTCCCCACCCCCACCCCATTCCTTCTCTTTCCTTCTTCCTTCGCTTTGCCCTACTCTTGACTCAAGAGTTTTCCCTCTCACAGCTATTGTCTGATGGTTTGCTAGGCCATTTCTGAAAGTTCTCACAGACCCTAGCTTGGCTGTTCTTGTACTGAAAGATTTAGCGCTTTTGAGCTGTCACTTCTCTTTCCGATCTACCCTGAGCAATGCTTAGGGTATCTGTCTGAAGCTTCAAGGAACCTTGAGTTCTGGGCAGTAGAAGGGAAAGGAGGCCCAGGTCATATTGCCTAGAACCCTCCTTCCACTTACGCACCCACACATACATGCCTACACACACACACACACACACACACACACACCCTGCATGCCTACACACACACAAAGGAACCTTGAGTTCTGGGCAGTAGAAGGGAAAGGAGGCCCAGGTCATATTGCCTAGAACCCTCCTTCCACTTACGCACCCACACATACATGCCTACACACACACACACACACACACCCTGCATGCCTACACACACACACACACACACCCTGCCACCACGTTCCCAGGTCATATTGCCTAGAACCCTCCTTCCACTTACGCACCCACACACACACGCCTACACACACACACACACACCCTGCATGCCTACACACACACACACACACACACACACACACACACACACACCCTGCCACCACATTCCCAGGTCATATTGCCTAGAACCCTCCTTCCACTTACGCACCCACACACACATGCCCACACACACACACACACACACACACACACACACACACACACCCCTGCCACCACATTCCCTTTCCTTTTGCCCTGGTCTTGCCTGTCTTTCTTCTAATTACCTCTGAGTGTTGAAGCCTTGGCCTCTGCCCTACTCAGCTCCTCAAACGAAAGGAGAAATTGAGGTCTATAAGAATGGGATTTATAGCTTCTTCCTTTCATCTTGTCCTAGATCTGAAGTACAAGTAGGAGGAAGCTTTGATGAAGGAAAACCCCATCCAAGGAAGACTAGTTTTCAGGTGCCATAAAGGCAAAGTAGGTTAGAGACAACAATGAACGTACTGTAAACGGAATTACTTTGTGACCAACAGGCATGAATTAAATAGGATTGAAGGTTTAGTGTTCTGGAATAGGCCAGGGGAAGGGGAAGTTAAGGAAATAAGTGCTTAAGGACCAAAAGTTGTGAATGTGTAATTATCGTTCCTTTCACTTAGTTTCCTGCACCTCACGCTCACTTGCTGTACTCAGCTAGGATGCTTTAGATCTCAACCTGTTGCCTGTCTGTCCTCCCCGCTGCCAGCACTGTCCTGTCCCCACTAAGCATTCCCCACCCCTGACATCCCGCAAAGACCCATGGAAACCCTTATTTTCCACCCCCATCCGCCAAGTCTAAGAGTCATATATCTCCCTCAGGGGAAGAAGTTCCTGCCTCTGACCTACTAGAACCAATTAGTACAGTCAGTTCCAGGCCATCATGACATCTTGAGCCCATAGTTGATGGCTATTAGACATCTTATCTCCTAATGCAAAAGGCCTGCTGGCTACTGGTAGGTTACAGATTCCCTCCAGCAACTGGCTGGCCTGAAGTGATGGAAGGAGGCATCTCTAGGGCCAGAGAGACACCTCTGAAGAGGTTTTACCCTTTGTCTCTCTTGCCCTGGCCAAGCCTAGAAGCAGAACTGAGGCAGGGAAGGAACAGTGAGAGCACTCATGGTTTGGGCTCAGGTTTGTCACAGCCAATGACATTTCAGCCTTCCTGCCTATATCTCTGATAATCTCTTCCTTGCCTTCATGCCACTGTGAATTGAACCCAAGGGATTATAACTGGAGGACATTCTGCCTGCTTGTGCTATTAAAATCCTAAGTGAAAATATAAGAATCCCTAAAAGATAGCTTGAGGTGTGCGGGCTGAAGATCTATTAACAACCTGACCCATTAATCAGGGACAGAGAGGCACGTGTGATGCCCAGAGGAGACACGTACACTTTGCAAACCCTTTTGCCTTCCCCCAAATTCACTCTCCACTTGGCTGATTTTAAACAAACAAACAAACAAAACCTTTCAATCTAAATAGTAAAGTTGCTTGCATTTTCATATTACTCTATACTTTTCAAGTTACTTTTGTAGCTCTTATCCCCACAACCTCACAATAATCCTATCAGATAAGTGGTATTATCCCTAGTTTATAGAAGAGGAAACCAAAACAGAAAAATTGAGTGACTCTTCTTGGGGCACAGAGCTATTAGATAGCAGAATCAAATCTAGTGAAAATGAAGTTCTCCTGAGTCAGTTCAATCCTAGTTTGATTCTTGATCTTCTATTTCCTCCAGTCATTCATTCAACAAACATTTAATGAGTGCCTTCTATACCCAGGCACTGAGGACACAATGGAGAGAAAAACAGACCTGGTACCAGCCCTCATGGAGAGTAGTGGGAAGACAAGAAACCATAAAAATCCATGTGTTTGGTGTTCTATCACAGACAGAATCATACTGACTTCCCCCTGGTACTCGCATGCACCTAAAGACCTAGATTAACAAAACATACCCCATGATTCAAGACACTCCAACACACATAGCCATCCTCCCCCTCTTTAGCCCACTGGAGCTGCAGCAACCCAACTCCTTGGGTACAATACCAGGGACGTCTCACCTGATGTCCAAATTGGTTGCAAGGGAAGCCAAGAACCACCAGGCGCCTGGGAAAGCGGCATTGCAGCTCGTTGAGTTGGGTGAAGTCCCGGGTGGTTGTGCCTCAGAGCGAGGCCACGTTCTCAATCAGCACTGCCCTGCCTCGGAATGTATTGAAATCTACCTTGTCCCCATCCAGGCTGATAGCACTGAGGTCGTAGAAGGACTTGGCGATGTAAGCCATGGTGGGAGTGCAGAGTGAGTGGCAGAGCAGTGTGAGCCCACTTAAGGGTCTATTAAAGGGGTGGGGAGGAAGGAGGAGCCAGGAAGGATCTCACAATGGGGCTTTGAGCATCCCCAGGATGACTTAGCAAAAACAGTCACCTACCTGTAAGTGCTGTTTGAACAAGAAGGTCGCTCCTCCTATTTACAGACTCTGAACAAAGCCACCTCCCTGCTCCACCCTGTTGGCAACCTAGGAAGGGCCAATGTGATATCTCTGAGCAGACATGAATAATTCACTGCTTGCCGGAAACCAGAGCCCCAAAGGTTGGACGGGGAGGAAAAAAGGCAGGGAGGGATGCAAGATTGACTCCTACTTGCCCCAGCAAATTGTTTTCACTTGGCACAGACAGTTATTGAGTGCCTCCTGAGTGCCGAGCTCTGAATTGTGCAATTGAGAGGTCAGGGTCTGCCGAGGGCTGAAGGATGAGGAAGAGGTTGGGCGCATGTCCCCTTTACTCAGACTACAACTGAAATATACATGTTACTGTTCACATTTCTCTCTTTGGCTGTTACTTTCCACAAGCACAAAATCAAAGGGACCGTTAGGAGGATGGTGTGTGGTTTTCTAAAATAATGGCTTTCAGTGCCTCAGCTTGCACCAGTCTGAAGAGGGGAAGCTGTGTTTCTCTTGAAAAGTCTCTCAGTGAGTGATGGTACTTGTCCTGGAGAGCACATCTGTCCTTGCCCCTGCACTGTACCATCTCCTCTAATACCCCACACCCCACCTCCACAGGGTCATGAGGATGCAGTTGGTTGTGGCTGGGATAACAGAGAGGAGTCACCGAGTAGGTGGGTAAAGGATGCCCCTACCTCTTATCAGACAAAGACTCAGTCCCAAAGACTTCTCAGAGGGGCTTGTGCTGGTCATTCCCCACAGAAGGAAGTGTGCAGGGAGTCGAAGCTGCTATGGTTCTAGACCCAGCTAGGCCACTCACGATGTTTTCAACACCAGCATGCAATGTGTTGCAGGACATCTGGGGACCTGCTAAGAGCTATCATGGGAGCACAGCACTGGAAGCCCACAGAAACTAAAAAGACCTAATGCTTCACTTCATTCTCCCAAACACCCACCAATGCAAGAAATCAGGGTTTGTTTTTTTGTTTTTTGTTTTTAATGCCTGGATTTCTCCATCATTAAAGCTGGCAATTAGGCTTTACCTGGCTTTGGGATTTTAGAGTGAAATTTCAATAACAATGCAGTTGTTTACCAGAGAGTGTTTTCACAGGTATGTGTCCATTGGGAACTGTCTCCTAGAACAAAGAATAAGCCAGGTTGGGGAGCAGCTGGTCTTGAGAATCTGATTTGTTGAGAAGATGGAGGAAGTACTTTCCAGGAAGTACCCAGGTTTTCTGTTCTGCAGCCTGTTCATGGCTGTTTATAGCAACACGGGAATCCATACATCTTAACTGGCTGCTCCCTACAAAAAAGCCTCCATTACCTAAGTGGGAATGGAATCTTTTGCCACTAGAAGAGGTGGCAGGAAACGCAGAGAGAAGTGTGTCCCCTGCTGAGGCTGGGTGGAGTTGCTAGAAAAAGCAAAGAAACGCCTCCTAAGCCACTGAGTCAAGAACTTGGCCCTGATAACGGGCTAAACTCTTAACATGAACTTGCCAGATTCACCTGCATGCCTACCACTTCCCTAGTACTCTCTGGGCTTCCAGATGCCTCTTACTGGCTGCACTTCTGGGACCCCTCTCCAGGAAGACCATGGAAATTGCTGAACTGAGGAGTGGAGGTGCTGTCTTCCTTAGGTACAGGACATCCCTTTTCTCCAGGGGCAACCTAGGACACCTTGAGTCACCCAGGTTCTCACCTTTCACGATTGAATACAATTGATGAAGCTCTCCTAAAATACCTCTTTGTTTCCAGCTTTACCTCAAACTGGCCTACTTTCCAGAAGCTTGTAACTTTGGACATGCACTAACATGGCTTTCCACAGGGACAGTAGATGTTCTGGAAACTTCACTGGCTAAGTAGGCAGAAAGCCTAGGTCAATGGTTCTCAATTCTGGCTGCAAATGAGAATTGCATGTAGAGATTTTTCTAAATAGAGATGCCAAGCTTTCCCCTCTGGAGATTTCAATTCCGGTTGTTCCTTTTAAGCCTCGACTCTGCCACTCTTCCTTGGGGCCCCTAGGCACCTGTTTCCTTATCTGTCGAACTTTAAAGATAATCACCTTCCTTATCTCACACAGACGTGATTGTCTGATTGTTCCGACAAAGGAGATAAAGCATTACAAGTTCTCTGTAAATTGGAAAATGCAGGTTAAGATCTTAGGCTACCGTTGCCCTGCCTTGTTTTACTCCTTCCTTCTTCATTTTATCTTTACCTCCAGTCTCTGCCTCTTCCATCAACTCCGGACCCCAGAGTATAGTATTCAACAGTCCCCAGAACCCAAGATTCTAGACTGCCTTGTTCCCGTGGGGTATCCAAGCACAGGGCTAGGATGAACTTCTGAAAGATTACTTAATCCCACCTCATGCCTTCAGGAAGACCTGTTTCTGTTACATTCCAAGCAGATGAGAACCCTCTTGGTTTTAAAGACACCCTCAGACATAGATATTCAGCATGTCCCCAATGACTCTACTCAATCTTATTTCCGCAATGGGAGCCCATTGCCGAGCAATGGGGGCTTTGCTTGGGGCTCCCCTGCAGGTGGCATTAGGAGAGGCACCAAACGGAAGACGTTTGCTGTTTCCATTGTCATTCTTCTGCTGTTGCTTTAGGATTCTGGAACCTCTTCTACCAGCACTGCCTCTCTCCCTCCCCCTGAACTGCCAGGGTCCCAGTGAGATCTACTCCCAGGGATTCACACAGGCAGTCACACCTGTGACTTGAAATATTCTTTATTTTGTAAACATCTGTGTTTAAAATAGATGAACCCTGCTCACAATTCATATCCTGGACCCGAGACACAGCATACGAAGTTTACCCGTCACAGGGAGATGGTGGGGCTCAGGAGCAGGTGGAGAGCCTGGGGCTGTGCCGAGCCTCAAGACAATAGGTGCACAGGTGGAGCCAACAGGCAGGCGCACCTGCTCAACAGTCTAAGGCCAGGTCCCAGGCTGCGTCCGGGACTGGAGAAGTTTAGGGGTGAGAGGCTGACTCTGGTACCTCATGAGCATAGCTGCACCCTAAAATCCCAACCCCTCTTCTGCCCCATACCTCTCCCCAGCTGTGGCCCTTATGGATGGGGCTTCTCAGGCCATAGAATCCTAACCCCAAGTTTTCCCTTCCAGAACCCCTAGGGTACAGTAAAAATATAGTCCCTCTCCCCCAAGGGGGCTAGGAGAGAAAGGCAATGGTGCTCGGCCAGATCTTCACGGAAAGCAGCAACACTGACCACAGGTTGGAGCCAGTGGCCAGTATATCTTCCCCTCCCCCGAGCCCCTGGCTGAGGGCACACCGCGGGTTGGCACTGCTGACCTCCTCACCCCAGAGTGATGCTGCATGTTTTAACACCTGAGGAGTTAGTCCTCAAGGAAACGTCCTCAGCTGTGGTCATGATTTCGTCCTAAAGAGTCAGCTCTTTACATTTCTCATTAGCTGACGATTTATAACTATTCCTGCCTTCCTTTTCCTTCCACTACAATAACCCATCCCCCATTCCTTCATCCTGAGCTACCCTCTCCTGCCCTCTCCTGATTTGGTAAGAGTCAGAGGAAAGGTTTGGCGATTTCATCCCCCACCCATTTTTTCAGAGGAGTAAGGAAGTGGGGCTCTTAATCCTTCACATGTGTGTGTCCTGGATTTTAGTCCTTAATTAGTGAACGTTCGATGCCCATTTTGGTTTTTCACTCCAGCGCCAGCCATGCAACGCAGCTTAAGACTGATCCTCCTCCCTAGGCTTCTCCCATCTTGGGACGGTGGGGAGGAACCCTACTAGGGCTGGTAACTGACTTGTTCCCTCCTTAAAGGGCCTCCTGCAAACGACTCTTGGACCATATGGGGTTAAAGAAACTTCTTCCTGAAACAAAGGGCCCTGGAGAAGGGAGTCCGTTTCCCTCCACCTGTAGCCACAGTGCCCTTGGCAAACCCTCAGGCCTCTGACTCAGGAGCTAGAGGAACAAGATGAGCACTTGGTCTTGAAGGCTGAAGGGAACAGCACCAAGCGTTCCTACCCAGGGCTTGCCTGCTTTCTGCCCATGAGCTCCCTGCCCTTCTCCCACAAACTTTGGGTCTCGGGAAAGCCTTGAGAGCGGAAGGCTGGGCTCGGTGAAAGACCACCAGCGTGGTTCTGTCACCTCTCACCTGCCAGGGCGGTGGGGAAGTGCCCTTCTTACATAAGAAATGGAAGATGGGGCCCAGGAATCCCTGCTGCTGCTGAATTCCCCTCTGGTTTGCAAACTGCTGTCCCGGCTCTTAACCTGATACACAGGAGCTGGTCCTTCATTTCCAAACACTCCCCTTCCCGGAGTGTGTGGTTGGCCCCAGGGCTCTCCTTGCCCCTGCAATGCCCTCAGGCCTTGGTCCACATCTTTAAATTCGGGAGCCCGGGGTCAGGGAGAAATAGCGTACACGCTGCAGGGCAGGTAGAGAATGGAGGTTACTTCTTATCCCTGCCACCCTTCATCATTTTTTTTCTTCTTTGAAGCTCAGTTCCCCCAAGATGCAGGAGGGCAGGCAGCCAAGTGCAGCGGAAGCTGGGGACAGGGGGTGGGGGGGTGGGGGGGGACGGGGGGGGCGGGTAGGACAGCCCCAGGCGTGGGGACCACCAGTTTGGGCTTTCCTTCCTCTCTCGCCGTTCCTCTTTCCCCGGTCACCGGGGAGGCAGGCCCATGGCACATGAAGGGGCGGTGGGGAGGAGCGGACGGGAAGAATTTCCCACAAAGCGGGGTGGGGCTTCTCCCGGAGCAGAGCAGGGAACGTGCCCCTGAGCCTGAGTCCACTCCCTCGGCCCGGCAAAGAG
The DNA here is from genome assembly GCF_002837175.3 of Physeter macrocephalus. Taxonomy (NCBI): domain Eukaryota; kingdom Metazoa; phylum Chordata; class Mammalia; order Artiodactyla; family Physeteridae; genus Physeter; species Physeter macrocephalus. The sequence continues at coordinate 146,085,782 of NC_041224.1, forward strand.
GGAGGAATTGCAAGGTGCTGTACCAGCAGCCACACAGGACACGTGGGGAGCGGGGGGAGGGCTTTGATAGGAACACAGCTGAGGGGAAGGGACAGAAAGAGGGGTGGGAAGAAGCGAGGAGAAGCGGAGAGGAGACCAGATGCACTGAGAGAGAAGGAACCTCCAGTGGCCTTGACTCCAGACTGGGCCATCGCCTGGGACCTCGGGGTAGTGAGGCAGTGCTCGTAGCACATCAGGGGCTCGAGGCAGGCCTGTGGCTGGGGAAACAGGCTGGAGGGGGCCATCCCGGGGGGAGGGATGGGGGAGGGGGGGCAAGGCTGCTGGGACAGGACAGAGGAGCTGCTCCCCGGAGCCAGGCAGGGGGAGGAGCAGCGGCCGAGATTCCACAGGGTCACCTGAAGGAGAAGAGAAGCAGGGCAAAGCCCAGGCTCCCTGTGTGCCCGCAGCCCTCCTGCGGGGAGAGGGGACTGTGCGGGGCGGGGGCGCTCCACACAAGATGCTCAGCACCAGCAGGTTTTCGAAGAGTTCTCCGGGCCCTCGGGTTTGCCCTCATCCTCCTCCAGCTCCGCCAGGGCCAACTCATTGCTGGCGGGTGTCCGCAGACCTTCCAGCTCCTTCCTGTGGGCCTGCAGCACCAGCTCGGTCAGGCGTGTGAAGGACTGGGAGAGCAAGGAGCACAGTAAGTCCAGGTCTCCCCTCTTCCCGGCACCCCTGTGGCTGCCCGCCCTGGGTGGGGCTCATCTGCTCTCAGCTGCTCTGCTGCCTCGTCCTCTCGCCTCCGCGCCTCGCTGGACTCAGCTCAAGAGACGGGACTCACCTCTTTAATGTTGAGGTTGGTGCAGGCACTTGTTTCATAGAAGTCCATGCCATACTCTTTAGCCAGCTGCAAGAGAAGAACATTCCTGAAAGGGAGTCGCTAAGGGAAGGGAGGTGCCCGCAGCACCTGGTGCACCCTTCCTGCCACTGCACTCAGGGCATGTGCTGTGTTGCGACAGTTTCTCAGAGTAGATAATTTCTCAGATGAGACTAGGACTTCCTAAGACACGGGCTAGCAGAGAATGGGAGAAGATGCTCCACAAATGCATCCCCCTCCCCACCTACACAGAGGCACACATATACACCCAACACACACACACATCACGTGTCAGGAGACAGAGACACCAAATTATTGTGACAAACTAATGAAAAACATGGGCTTTGAGGTCAAACAGGCCCAGGCTGGAATACCAGTGCTGTCACTTAAGAGCATATGACCTTAGACAAGTTACCTCTTCCCTCTAAGCCCCAGCTTCGCATTCCGTTCAAAGGGGATGAGAGCGTCTATCAACCAAGGCTGTGGAAGGGTTAAATGGGGTCATGCATCTGTAAGCACTTGCTTAGCACAGGGCCACACATACAGTACTCAACAAATACGAATATTCTAGTAGGAGTTGGCCTCTATTTTCAAAATTTTCAATGACCATGTATTATTTTTTATACTAAAAAACAATTTTATTTCAAGTGCTAATGGGATGCTATTGATTGAAGAGGGAGAGAAAAACTCTTGAGGCCCTCAGAGTAAGTGGGTGACTCTGGCCTCAGTGGTACCCATCTTCCTTTCTGTTCTCTGGGAGGATGGTCTCCCTGTGTGCTTGGACATTCCCTCAAAACCATCCTCCTACCCTCTCTGCCACCATGGCTTCTCCGAATGTGGGCCCTTCATGCCTTCATTTCCCTTCCTACCTCTTTTCAACTGTAAGGAGGACAGGGAGTGGGTGTGGAGGGGTGGGATGACTGTAGGACAGAAGCTATGCCTGGATGCTGCTAGAAGAGAAGGGAGCGACTTGAAGTCCCTCCTCCGCACTAACCAGGTGGGCTCTTAGGCAGAGGTAATCCTGCTTTGGGGGCCTTGGAGTTGGGAGAGGTCTTTGTTTCAGGATGGACCCCAAATCACTGTCCTAAAGGACAGAAAACAAACTCCCAAGGATGGCAATGCAGCCAGTGCCTTAGGGTACTGTGGAGGTAGTGGGGTGTCTGATGATGGTGATAGAACCCTGGGTCCCAGTTCTCAGGCCTGGCCCAGGAAGCCAGCCAAAAGCCCAAGGGATGGATTCAGCCAGCTCACTCGCACTTACCTGCTGCCCTTGCTCTCTTCCCACCTGCCGTTTCTGCTCTTCATCAGCCTTATTCCCTATAAGGATCTTCTGGACACCTTCTGGTGCATACTAGGGACAAAGGACAGACAGAACTGCCAGTGAGTGCTGCCTGTCCCCCAATCTCCCCACCCATACAGCCTACACTGGCTTCCACACCAGCAGCAAAGTTAAGAGCCCTAGGGACAGAGTGGGCTGACTGGGTGCAGGAGCCAGGCGTCCCCAAGTACCATGGCTGATCCCAGGGGTCCCAGAGGGATGTCACAGGGACTGTTTAGGGTAAAAGACACTGATGCTGCCTCGGGTTGGACAACTGGAAAGGACACTGGACTTAAGTCCAGCCCCTCATTCTACAGGTGAAGAACTGGGGACTCAGAGTTCAAATGGCTTGCCCAGGGCTCCACAACTGTGGTGGCAGAGCCAGGACTAGAACCCCAGTCTCGCAATTCCACCTGGTCCTGACATATCAGGAAGGAAGCTGTTCACAGCGTAGGCTCTGTCCTAACTCATTTCAGGGGGAGACACAGCCATGGAGGCCTAGCAGGGTATAGAGCATGGAGGGCATGGCTGCTTGGGCTTCTTCCTCATGTCTTACTCACCCAGAGGTCTTGATCCGGGGCTGCAGAAGGCAAGGGTTCCTGGTAGTGTTTGCTCGCCAACCCTGACAGCTTCAGCCCTTCCCATGTGGCCTTCACTTTGCTTTCCCCTCTGAGGTGCCCTTCCCCACCCCCAAGAGTGAGGCAGCACATCCTACCTCATCCACATCACTGACCCACTTCATGATGTGCTGGTAAGAGCGCTCGCTGCTAATGTCGTAGACTAAAAATATTCCCTGAGAGAGAGAAGGAGAGAGAGATGGGGCAGGTACATGCACACAGAGACAGTGCATAGTCATGGGGTCAGAATCAGGTGTGGTACCTTAAATGCTGGGTCCCAATCTCCCTTCTCCCTGCTTAGCATAATGAAGATCCCTCAGCACCCAGAAAAGTCTCCTTCTCTCTCAGACCTGAAGAGCTGTTGCTTCCTAGGCTCATCACAGATCTCTCTGAGGCAGAAAGGCACCAGTACTTTGATGTGGTCTTTGGCCCGGGGTGGAGGGTGGAAGTTGAGGGTGAGGGTGGGGACCCGCCAGTAGTGAGTGCTCAGAGTAGCTGATGAATGAATGATCAGTGAACGACTGAAAGACCGCCCTGAGCCCACCCCCCTCACTCCCCAGCAGGCAATCCGAGGGCCCATTTGGGGATCAGTGGCACAAATATCTCAAACGCCCAGAGCCAGGAATGTGGGTGGCAGCATCCCACCTCTAAACCCTGAAAATAGCGGCTCACCTGGGCCCGTCGATAGTACTGCTTTGTGATGGTCTGATATCTCTCCTGCCCCGCTGTGTCCCTGCAATAGAAAGCCAGCCCTTCAGAAGAGCAGGGACCATGGAAGCAGGTGGGGAGGGGAGGAACGGGAGCTGGGAGACCCTGTGCCTTTGCAGGAGAAACTGGAGAGCTGCAGGGTGAAAAATCAGTGGAGCTTTGGTCCCCAAGGGGATCCAAACGTATCTGACTCTGCAGCAGAGAGGGCTGGTCATAGGTGCTGACAGGGCTTGTGGGTCCTTGTCAACTGTATCTGCACTAGGAGCTACAACCATTAACTGGGTCTTGGACAACTGTCTCTAGGATTTGGCCATTGTGGCCAGACTGGTGGGACTGCTCCATCTCCAGTCCCTCTGGGACCTCTGCAGGCAATGCCCATTCCACTCTGAAATTGGGAGGCCGCTCCAAATGCTGGAAAGGCAATGCTTCCAGGAGCAACAGGCCAGAGCCATAGCGGCCCCCTGTGGCTACTTATGGGAACTGCACTGTGCTGTAGTGAGGAACTCCGACCAGGAACTCCCACCGTAAGGATGGGGCATAGCCCTCCCTGCTTGGAATCCTACCTCAGTGCTATGCAGGGCAGCACGACCCAAGGGAAAAGTTTTATTCGAAGACAAACCCGCAGTGCTTAGTTTGCCAATTCCTTCTAATTCTTGCTTTTTGGTGACTTGCGGTCAGTCCCATAAGTTTCTTAAGAAAGAGATGAGAGGGAACTCCCTTGCGGTTCAGTGGTTAGGACTCCGTGCTTTCACTGCCAAGGGCCTGGATTTAATCCCTGGTCGGGGAACTAAGATCTCGGGAGCCGCAGAGATGAGAGATTAAGGCTCATGGGAGCAGGAGATGGGCTTTGAGACTTCTGCTTCTCTCCATCGAAGAGGTGGCCAGTTACTCCAGATGAAGCCTCGGGATTTTACACATGGCAGTGGCAGCTAGGGAGAGCCCCAGGTCCTCTCCTCCTACCCAACTCACCAAATCTGTATCCGTACTTTGATGCCATCTACCTCTATGGTCTTCATCTTAAAGTCAACACCTGGGGAAAGGAAGTGAGCAAGAAAGTTAGGAAGGGGGCTTCCCTGGTGGCACAGTGGTTAAGAATCCGCCTGCCAATGCAGGGGACATGGGTTCAAGCCCTGGTCCGGGAAGATCCCACATGCCGCAGAGCAACAAAGCCTGTGCGCCACAACTACTGAGCCTGTGCTCTAGAGCCCGTGAGCCACAACTACCGAGCCCGCATGCCACAACTACTGAAGCCCACGTGCCTAGAGCCCGTGCTCCGCAACAAGAGAAGCCACCACAATGAGAAGCCTGCACACCGCAACGAAGAGTAGCCCCCACTTGCCACAACTAGAGAAAGCCCGTGCTCAGCAACAAAAAATAAAATAAAAAAATTTAAAAAAAAAAAAAGAAAGGAAGGATACCTGCTGAGAACTAAAGTATGGCCCAGGGCACTCATACCTGAAGGTCTCCTTTTGGTTTAACTTGGCAGAAAGATGGCACAAGGTAAAGGCCTTCTTGAACCAAAAACTGACCCTCAGGGAGTGTCCAGGGCTTTGAATGGGGCTTCACTTCCTCCTTGAGCTGCGAGTTGCCAGGAGTAAAGGGCCTGTGGCACACAGGAAGTGAATATGGGGGAATCCACTCCGTTGCTGCCTTACTTAGCCCCAAAACGTGTCTCACTCTACTCCCGTGTAAAGTCTTCCTTATTTATACTTCAGTAGAGAACCACTTGTATTTATCCCTCCTGGAACTCTAATCCCTAGGAATAGCAGTCCACCTCATTTGCCTGGGTTTATTCTCTCTCTGCCTTATTAGCAACCAGGAGGGGTTATGGTGCCGTCGTGAATGTGGGGAAGGCACAGAGACCCTGGCGAGAGAGGAGGACTGTTTCAGCCCCACAGTGTATATAAAGCCCTCGGCACCTAGCAAAGGCCAACCAAGGAGACGGCCTAGTGCATCTGTTGCTGCCTAGGCCCTTTTACCAGAGGAGGCATTGTTGTTTACTAGAAGGAGCATGGGCTTCAATGTCAGGCCTGTGCTTGAATCCTAACTCTGGCCACTTAACTCATAGCTATGACCTTGGGCACCTTGCTTCTCTGAGCCTCCATTTTCTCATCAGTAAAATGGGGACATTACCAATCATTTCAGAGGGTCACTGAGAAAACCAAATGAGATACAGTGCCTGGCACCTGGTAGACATTCAGTCGGTCGCAGCTATCACTATACCAAGTATAGCCCTGGTCTACACGGGTGCTCCTGGGTCACTGCCAGTGACCACATGAAGAGGCAGTGGCACAGCATGTCGTTGGGGGAGGGAGGGTAGACAATCAGGGTTCTCAAGCTCATCTGCCCAGGGGCTTGAGGAGCTAAGCTGCCACAAGACACAGGAAACGTAAGGGATTTGGCAAACCAGTCCAGCGCAGAAACGTATCCGGGGAATTTTGCAGCAGGAGAAGTCAGTACCACCAGCAGCATGCAGGCTTGAATCTGAGTGACAGCAGTGATGAGGCACCTCTCCCCAGCCCTAACTGTGCCAGGCACTGTGCCCACTGATTCAAGAGCTGTGTCTAGGAAGTTAATTAAGCTGCAGTCCTAGTGCACTCCCTGGAGACAAGTCAGGATCGGGCACCATTAACCAGTGTTCAGGTGGGAAACAGGGTGAAGGCAGAGTTCTGGCCCGCAGTCCCCAGGCTGCACAGCACAGCCCCAAAGGTGCCAGAATCCCCAGCGCCCCTGCCACTCCACCCCGGCATTAGTTCTTTGCCAACAGGAATACTTCCCCCTTTATCCACATTGTCCCCAGCTTTCCACAAACACAGACATTAAATTCAGGCTCTTCCTTCTCACCACTGAGACCAAGCATTTTAATTAAAAGGGAGAAAAAGATTCAGACTGGACAACCTGAACTAAATCAACTTGCTCGGAAGTGAATCATTTTTCACCTGCCCAAGCTGATTCATATCTATTGAGCTGTACTTTTCCAAATGGGTAACGTCTGGCAGCCATTCTACCGAGGGTGCCAAGAAAGTAAAAAAAAGAGGAGGGAGAAAGAAGGAGAGGGGCCCCTGGCCTTGTGGGGGGCAGTAGCGTGCTCACCCCCTCCCTAGACAAGCCGTTGTCAAGAATTTGCTTCTCGGGACTTCCCTGGTGGTCCAGTGGGTAAGACTCCACGCTCCCAATGCAGGGGGTCTGGGTTCGATCCCTGGTTAGGGAACTAGATCCCGCATGCCACAGCTAAGAGTTCGCATGCCACAACTAAAGATCCCACATGCCACAACTAAGACCTGGTGCAGCCTAAATAAATAAATAAATATTAAAAAAAAAAATTTGCTTCTCCCCAACACCCGGCATAGAAGGAAATCAAGAAACCTTTGTTCTTTCCTAGTACAGTACCTTCTTCCCAGGAGAACCAGGGATTCTGTTCATTTCATAATAAAGCCAGCTCATCCTCATACCAGCCCAGCAAGCCCAGTCAAAGGACAGCGCCTTGTGCAAAGTGGTCACAAGGGTGGGGAGCTGGTGAGAGAGAGGAATCTATATCCTTTATTCCACAAACCTCTATGGGAACTTACTTTGTGCCCTGCACAGTGCTAGATGCAGACAAAGTGGCCAAAAAGACAGATGGTCCTTGCCCTTACAGAGCTTATTAGACAGGAAACAAAGGCCCAGGGAGGTAAGATAACTAGCCCAAGGTTGGCACAGCAAGTAGCAGAGGCCTGTTTGATGGCAGAGCCCTTGCACTGTTTCTTGGGGGAATGAGAGGAGAATAGTGTGTTAACCAAGCAGAGAGGCCTTACCTACGCTTTTCTGTTTCTCTCTGGAGAAGGGCTCAGCTGGGGGAGGAACCCCCAACACCAGGGAGCTTTCCCTGACAATGAAGGCAGGTCTTAGGAGGCAGGGCTGACAAGAAGACAGGGAGCCACCCTGGGAGTGAGCGCTGGACTTGGATTCCTTCTCCCTTCTTCCCTCGCTTCTTAGCTGTGTGGCCAGGGACCAAGGCTGGGGAATTCTGGGGGCTCATGGCACCCCGCCCCTCCAACCGTCTTGCAACCTAGACCCTCCTGACCACCGATAAAATTTGTTGTAACATCTCTGAGAAATAAAATGCATCAGTATTGGCTCTTCACTGGCACTAAGGAAGAAACATAGAAAGTCTATGCCTTCTGAGGGATCTTCCTCTCCCACCCACTCCCCTCCTTTTTAAATTGAAAGATTAACAGCCCAAAGATCTTCTAGTGGAATCTATTGCTCTACTCTGCTCCCATACACCCTGCACCTTCCACGGTGTCCATCTACCAGTCAGCCCTGGCCTGCCGTGACCTGTGCCCATCCGTGGCCCCTTCCCTCTCCCTGCGTGGCTGTTGGGTTTTTTCCACTGCTGAGCACTGCAGGGCAAAGTCAAAAGACTGGCCTTGTTTAGTCGCCTAGAGACTCATGCTTTCTCACCTCCGCCGGCGCTCGCCGCTGCTCAGAAGCTGTTTATACCAGGTGGTTCACCCACCACATACCTCACAGCCACTGTCTTCCCTGCTGAAGGGCTCAGTCCCGGTCCACCCTCTCCCTACCACTACCGCTGAAAGCATCCAAGAGAACACCCTGTCCACTGTCTGAAGGGCAAAGTGACAGCTACCTGATGAAGCCTTGCTGTGAGGCCCACCTCATTTCCTCAGAATGTCCTGTCGTCTCCACCTTCCCTGGGGAAGAGTCCTCTATCCTTTCCAAGTCTCACCTCTCAGCTGTCATCAGCCCCCTCTAGGTGTACATCCTATCCTAATAGTTTCGCCCCTCTCTGTTGCACCTTCAGACTCTTCAGGGAGAAGAGAGATTCTTCATCTAACTCCACCCCTGGTGTGTTCTCATTCTGGCTCCTCTAAGGCAGCACTTCTCAAACTTTAAAGTGGATGCAAATCACGTGGATTTAACCACGTTAAAATGCAGATTCTGACTGAGTCGGTGTGAGATGCGGCCTAAGATGCCGCACAAGCCTCTGGGTGAGGCTGATATTACTGGTCCATGGATCACACTTTTGACAGCAGGCTTTTAAGGACAGAGGTTCTCAAAGTGTGGTCCCCGGACCTGCAGCATCAGCACCAGCAGCAGTCAGGGCTTGTTAGAAATGCCAATTATTGGGCCTCGCCTCAGATCTACAGAATCCAAAACTCTGGGCAGGGGTGGGGTGGAGGTGGCTAGGAATCTGTGTTTTAACAAGTTCTCCAGGTGATTCTAGCACATGCCGAAGTTTGGGAGTTCCATCTGGACTGCGACTTTGCATGTGAAGTGTCAAGTGAGGCAGCATGGGAGTTCTCCGATTCTCAAGGTGTACTTTGCAGATGCTCAGCTTTAGAATCACCTGGGGTGATTAAAAAAAAAAAAAAAAAGATACTACTTTGAATTTCTAGACCTAATGAATCAGAATTTGAGAGTGAGGCCCTGAAACCTTTAATTTTAACAGGACCACGGGTGATTTTTTAGATAGAGGAACGTTTGAGTGTTCTAATTTAGTGGAAGAGCTATCCATTGGCACTGGAGTCAGAAAGACCTGGGTCTGAATCCTGATTCTGGTACTTGCTGTGTGACTTTGGGGAACTCTCAACTTCTCTGAGCCTCAGTTTGCTTGTCCATAGAATAAGAATACCAGTGGCCTCCTAAGGGTTGGTGTGGGATATAAATTAGATAATATATGGGCAGCTCCTCATAGGTAGAAGATAGTTCTCTCACTCCTACCTTCCCTTTGCTAAATAAAGGCTTCCTGGAGAGGAGCCAGGAAAACAAACCCAGAGCACCCTTGATGTGGGAAGGATTGCACAGTCTAGTCCCTAGCTACTCCATTACCCTTGCTCATCTGGAGACCGGCAGCACCCACGTCATCGGGGAGCCTGCTAGAAAATGCAAATGGGCCCACCCAGACCTACTACATCTAAGGCACACTAACGTTTGAAATTCACCGTCTAGCCCATCTCTAGGTAGAACACATGCAAGGTTCATGATACTGCTAAGCATTATAGCACACCCCCTGGCTAGGGGATCCAGAGCCCTTGGTTCTCATGCCGGCCCTCTGAAGGAGGTAGGGGCAGGGATTATTACCGTGAGGCACAGAGAAGCCAAGTAACTTACTCCCTTCCCACATCCTATGGCTGAGCCAGAACTGCAAACAGATTTCTTAAAACCTACCCAGGGCACCTCACTTGATCAGTGGCTTCCCAACCCTCCGAGGCTGCGGACTCTTACTGCCTTTTCTGTCCCGCCCCTGCCTGCCCCACCCCTGTTCTGGTATAACAAGGCGTCTAGTAGTGGGTACACGTGGAGCAAGCCCACCACAACCTATTATCAGGGAGCCCCTTGCTCCTTGAGAGCTCATGACTTCACTAAGCCCAGATGCATCGCCTTGCACAGCGCCACGTCAGCATCCCTTCAAGAGGACCGGCTTCCTTTCCCAGGCACGGGGAACACCCAGGTGTGAAGAAACAAGCAGCTACCTCCACACCGCTCCGGTAGCGGTTCTTGGAGACCTCAGAGCCCCGGGAGCAGAAAGTCAAGAAGACGAGGCCCTCTCCCAACCAAGCGCCCAGAGCACGACCAGCAGTTCATCCTTTCTTCCCAGCACCTCAGATACGTCAATCGTGGTGTCCACCACACCCAGTGTCCCTTTTCGGCTGGAAGTGCACAGCCCAAAGCCTCCGCTCAGGGAAGCAGGGCTGGCTGCGGCATGTTCTTTGTGGAGAAGCAGCTCCCGCCTAGACCAGGGTGGACATCTGACCCAAAGGAGGCCCATCAGTGGGCTTGCTGGTGACCCACAGCGTGACCTGGCCAACAGGGGCAGCTGAGGGAGTGCCAATGCCATCTCCGCCAAAGCGGCTCCTTCCAGGTGGTGCAGAGGGACTGGCCGGTTGGTACCGAGAGGAGCAGGAGGCAGACAGATGTGCAGAGTGGGGGCTGGGGGCATGGGTTCCAGCACAGCTACCGGTCCATGCCAGGCCCCAGGTGTCAGCCCGTGGGCATCCTCATAGCACAGCCCCTCTTCTTAGCGCGCACCTCAGGATGCCTGAGAATTCTCAGCCTGTACTTGCCCACTGCTGCCTAGTGGCTCCCCCAGGCTGGTGGCAAGTCGTTTCAGCTACAGGGCTGGGAGGAAGACGATGTGACCTGCTGCTCGCTACCTCCTACTTTTTGTCTTCTAGATGCAGAGCGCCTAAGAGGCAGAGGATACATTTTGTATTTGACAAAATTTTGTGTTTGTTTTAAAAATCTCCGCCTCGGACTTCGCTGGTGGCGCAGTGGTTAAGAATCCGCCTGCCAATGCAGGGGACACAGGTTCGATCCCTGGACCGGGAAGATCCCACGTGCCGCGGAGCAACTAAGCCCGTGAGCCACAACTACTGAGCCCGCGCTACTAGAGCCCGCAAGCCACAGCTACTGAGCCCGCAAGCCACAACTACTGAAGCCTGTGCTACTAGAGCCCATGCTCCGCAACAAGGGAAGCCACCACAATGAGAAGCCCACACACCGCAACGAACAGTAGCCCCCGCTCGCTGCAACTAGAGAAAGCCCACGCGCAGCAACGAAGGCCCAATGCAGCCAAAAATAAATAAATAAATAAAAAACCATCTCCGCCTCCATACCAGCAGTGCCAGGCATAAAGTAGCAATGCCATTAGTGGTATCCCCCTGCCCCAGAGAGAAGAAGGAGTGGGTGCCCGTGGCTCAAGAGCAGTGGCATGTGTCCTGCTGCCTGAGCACCTCACAATGACAAGAAAACTCAGTTAAGTGACAGTGCCAGGGCCTGACACACCTATGACGGTGCTGCCCTAACTATACCAGTGGCCTCTGGCTCTTCCTGTGTCCTCGGCTGGGTAGCCTCTGCTCCTTCAGCAGCAGCCCCCGGTGACTGCCAGGCCACACCCAGAGTCCGGGAGCACAGTAATAGGGCTGCCGTCAGAGAACTGGAGGACAGGGAGGCCCTGCTTTAGGTACTGGGGCTGGGGACAGAGGGACAGGGCAGGGGAGACGGCACTGGCACTCCCTCAGCTCCTAAGACACCTCACTGTGGGGATGAGCTTACTGCCCCAGTCCACAGTGGAGGGCCTGTGAAGACCGTGGAAAGAAGAGAACAGGGCACATCCAGGGGAACGGCACTCCTTCCCATCACTGTCTGCCTCCAAAGAAAACCCTGGAAAGCATGGAGGGAGTGCAGCTCAAGAAAGAGTGGCTTGAGGACACGGGGAGGGAGGGGGGAGGGGTGGGCTGGGACAAGGTGAGAGAGTGGCATGGCCATATATATACACTACCAAATGTAAAATAGATAGCTAGTGGGAAGCAGCCGCATAGCACAGGGAGATCAGCTCGGTGCTTTGTGACCACCTAGAGGGGTGGGATAGGGAGGGTGGGAGGGAGACGCAAGAGGGAAGAGATATGGGGATATGTGTATACGTATGGCTGATTCACTTTGTTATACAGCAGAAGGTAAAGCACCATGGTAGAGCAATTACACTCCAATAAAGATGTTGAAAAAAAAGAAGAAACAGAGTGGCGAGGTCATTAAGAACACAATTGTGAGGTCAGAGTTTGGTTCCAATCCTGCCTTTACCACTAATAGCCTGTGTGGTCTTGGGAAAGCTACTTAACTTCTCTTTGCCTTAGTTTCCTCATCTGTAAAATGGGGATGGCAATCCCTGATGTCAGAGAATTTTTGCAAGGATTATGAGATAAGCTATAAAACCCATAACACAGAGCCTGGCACAAAGAGCTTTATTAAATCTTAGCTGAAAAAGCTATCTCCTATGGGGGGGGATGAGATTAGGGTCACGGCTTGGGGAATAAAGGAGCTCTAGAAAGTAGGAAGGAGCTCATGTCAGGAAGAGGAAGCAGAGTGGTGCAGAGCAGGGAGACAGCCACACTAAGCTGGAGTGTTTCAACAAAAAGTGCAAATGCCAGAGCCACATGGCCCCCAGAATCTGGCTAAAACCTAAATTCTGGCAAAGCTAGGTGCCTGTTGGTGAGCCAGCACCTCATGGGTTAATGTCAGGTGCCAGCTTGCCTGCCCGCCCAGTGCCACATGCTTCAAGTGGAAACAGGACTCTTGTGGGTGCCAAATGTTATCACCGTGATCAACCGCAGCCCAGAGGCCCGGCAGCCAGCGTGACCTGAGCCTTTTCATCAGCAATGAGATGCCACCACAGGAACAACTTAATACATCTGAAACCCAAGGCAGATACCCAATCCCTGGAGCCATGTTGGCTCCGGTTACCAAGCTCAAGTCCCAGGAAGGACCCCAGCCCCTCCCCCTGCAGGAAACCAGCGTGTACGGGACAGGACGTGTGGAGCTCACGTGGGATGTGGCAGGAGGTCACCCCGAGCAACCCCAAAACAAACTGTTGGGAAAGGCAGACCCTGTGGGGAGGTGGCTGCCTGACTTTGCCACCCCAAACAAGGCACCAGCGTAATCCCTTGCCCTCAGCAAGAGAGGAAACCATTTCCCCGCCAGCTGAGGGACAAGGGAGGGGAGAAAAGGGAGAGGAAGACAGGAGACCTAAGAGACAAAGCTCAAAAGAAGATTCCAGGCACAAGTGTGCCTCACACCAGTCAGGGGAGGGGTGGGGGAGAGGGTCCTTGCCCCAAGCCTGCCACTTACTGCATCACCCTTCCTCCCTTCTGTCTGGGAACTCTTAGCCTCACTGTCTGTGGGGCTGCATGCCACTGACTTCCTCTTACCCAGCTCCGGAATGACTGTCCCTCATGCTGGCCTCGTTCAGGGGAAAAGGTGCCCCCAGGCTCTCAGAGCAAATGCATTAGGCAGCATTCGCACCATCTTGCTCCGGGAGCAATGGGAAGCAGGGCCTTTGGCAGACAGAATCCTGACCCTCTAACTCCAAGGCCATGATTTAACCTGAGGTCAAAGGCCCTGATTCAGATGTCCACCCACAAGAAAGACTGGCGATCTCAGAATGATATTCTTTCTCTCCTTTCTTTTTTAAGACACAGACAGATGCAGTGCACGTAGTGATACGGGGAACAACACTCTAGGCTACTACCTTCGCATCAAATCTTGAAGGGAGAGTCTTTGGAGACCCTGGACCCAGGAACCCAGGGGCTATTATCATGCAGAAGGGTTTCCCAGTCAAACATGGACTCCCGTGATGCTGAGAGGAATGCATGCCTCAGTGCCTGAGCCCTAGGATCTCCTACTCCAGAGTCCTGGAGGGTCACTTCAGCAGCCTGGCTGAGCCGATGGGCATCATCTGACACCAGCAGTGACCCTGAGCAACAGGCAATATTGACCTTGGTGTAAGACACTGACCTGTCACCTCTGCATTCACCAAAGAGGACCCCACTCGCACAGGGATCACGGGAGCCACTTTCTTGCTCCCTGCTATGTCTGAGCTTCTCCTATAGCATGTATCTGAGCAGAAAAGCTAAAAGCTACAGGAAACTGTTCACCCCTTACAAAATGCTCCCCTTCTTCTCCCCTCTTCTCACAGTTCCAAACTGTACCTGAGTACACAGTGAGTTTCTCATTGTCTGTGAGTTCCAAGAAACCAATACTACTTGCAACTTCCCTCAGGGAAGAGCAAAAGTTCTCTAGGAAATGTATGCATGCATTCCTCCATTCATTCATAACAAACTATTACTGAATGCCTACCATGTGCCAGGAACTAAGCTAGCTACTTGAAGACACAGCTGCAAATAATACAGAAAGATCCTTGTCTTCAGAGAGCTTCTATTCTAGTACGGAAGACAGATAATAAATAAGTAAACTAGTAATTTCAGAGAGTGATAAGTGTAGAGGCAAAAGCAGAATAATGGAGTAGAGGATGAGGACACCCGGGCACAAGCTGCTTTAGAATGGCTGGTCAGAGAAGATCTTTTAAAGGAGGTGACATCTGAGCTGAGGACTAAATGACAAGAAGGTACCAGCAGGGGGAAGATCTGAAGGATCAGGGCCCCAGGCAGGAACATATTTCAGTCAAACTTGCAGTTCCTCAGAAGAGAAAAAAAAGAGGGGCCACATTATTCTTTCCTGTGATAAAAGAGGGAAAGCTCAGCAAGGCCCTGCCCTTCTCTGGGCTCTCCTGGGGACCCACCGTCATCACGCACGTGTGCATACACATTCGTGTACACAGAAACACACATTCATGGACATAGAAACTTGTCTGGAGGCTCTAACTGAAGACTGTACCAAGAAACTTCTCAAACACTTGCGAGGCCAACTTGGAGACTCCTCGCCCCCCCCACTTTATGATGAGATCTCTACACGGACTGGCTCACGTGGGTAAAGCACACCATCCCTGTGCAGAGTAGGTGTTCGGGAAACACCGGTCACCTTGCCCTTCCCACTGCTGCATGCACAGACCTCCACAGGGCCTCCGGGCTGTGTGCCACGCGCTCCAGCTAACCCCGTCCTGCTCCCCTCCAGCAGACCCGTGACCCGGGCCGCGTTCCCTCAGCCGCCTGCTGAGCGCTCCGTGGGTACCGCTGAGGCAGCCAAGACCCGCCAGGCTTCTGACCACTCGCTCCTCCGCCCTCCGCAGAGCCTCTTCTGGGCTGGGCTGTGTTGACAGGCGCCAGAAGTTTCCAGGAGGAAGAGACTGGAGCCTGGGGCCTCAGGAGCAAACATCTTGGAGGGGACGGGCCCTCTCGATGCGTCTGCCCTCACACGGAGCCCGCAGAGCAAACGCCCAGCAAGGCTCTAGCTGAACTTAAGCTGGTGCGACCACGGCCAGGCAGAAGAGTAGCAGCCCCGAGTCGTGAGGCGTTTTCCACACACCCCGCCCCCAGCCCCGTCCCCTGGGGCACCCTGCTTAGTCTTCAAGGCCTCACTCAAATGTCACGTCCTCCGTCCTCCGTGAAGCCTTCACCAACCGACGCTGGAGGAATTTATCACTCCTGTGTGATTCCAAAGCATTCTGACATGGCTTCTGCATAAATTCTGCTTGTCTGTTTGGATGCCTGATCCTCAACAGCTCTGTGAGGGCACAACAGCATCTCACTCATTTCGTAGTCTCATTGCCTGGCAGAAGGCAGATACTCAGTGTATATTATTCAACAGAACTGAATCAATGAAAGAAAAAAAATGAATGAGTAGGTGTGTGAGGGAATAAATGAGTGAATGAATGAAGTAAGTACATGCCAGGAGAAAAGATCAGTGGAGAGAAAATTTTAATCAGAGAAGAGGGATCAGAGAATGACCCATAATTTGAAGCCAACTGTCGGCTCTCTCTTTGGATCATGGGGCCCCAGTCACAGAGTCCTCCGTAAATATGTTATCAAAATAGTAACATGGGGCTTCCCTGGTGGCGCAGTGGTTGAGAATCCGCCTGCCGATGGAGGGGACACGGGTTCGTGCCCCGGTCCGGGAAGATCCCACATGCCGCGGAGCGGCTGGGCCCGTGAGCCATGGCC
>NC_041224.1:146101733-146128556 GCF_002837175.3 Physeter macrocephalus
GCCATGGCCGCTGAGCCTGCGCGTCCGGAGCCTGTGCTCCGCAACGGGAGAGGCCACAACAGTGAGAGGCCCGCATACCGCAAAAAAAAAAAAAAAAAAAAAAAAAAAATTAACATGAAGGCAACACTCAGATCTCATCCTCAAAGGTGCCCCGGCCAGACTCCTCAATCACGGCCCCGGACTGTCCCCCAGAGGGTCATATCAAGGAAGCAGACTCAGCCAACAGCAGTGGCACAACTGTCCCTCCAGCCCAGAGCCCTCAGATGGGGTGAGGGAGGCACACGTCCTCTCCCCTTTGGCTCCCAGGAGAGAGGTTCTGCTTGGCAGCCTTGGATGGGCCTTCTGGGGTGAGCAAGGGCGTGCCCAATGCAGTATAGGAAAAGTGGAGGAGAGGAGATGGTTCAAGTTGGGGTCACCTGCATGCAAGACGTGAGCATCACTTCCCTCGGGCCTCAGTTTTCCTAGTTATAAAATAGGGCCAATGATTAGTTCTTTCCTCCTCAGTGGGAGGGATTAAATGTCCAGGAAACTCTGTGGTCCCCTTGACAAAGCACATTGCCCAGGGCAGAATAGCCAAGGAGAGGTCAGAGGCTTGTGCAGAAAATTGGCACTTTTACAGGGAAACAGGCGCAAATATTAGATTACAGAAAATGGCACTCTGAGAAGAGGTGGCAATCAGGGTAGAAGAGTAATAGCCAAATATCGACTTTCATGTTATAAAGCTCATCTCCAAGCTTTCTGGGAAGCAGGGAGGAGGAGAAGAGGAGGAGGAAGAAGCAGGAACCAGGGCGCTCGAAGCCGTGGGTGAATCTGCAGAGTTGTGCAGGTGGCACAGGTGCACAGAGCAGCTGAAATGAGGGCTTCTGAGCCATTCTCAGGGATGACGTCCTTGGGGCGGGGATGTGTGCAGCAGGGCCGGAGGCAGAGTGACACCTGGCTGAGGTCGCAGAGTGACACCTGGCTGAGGTCGGAGCCTTGAGGCAGAGCCGTCCTCTCGGGTCACGGGTCACGTCTCTCCCCGCTCCTCCCCCTCTGCACATTGTCGCCAACTCACTCTTCCTTCTCAGCCCCCGCACTGCCAAGGCAAGGGGGGAAATAGCACCGGAGCGGAAATGAAACCCAGAGTCTACTCATGTGCTCCCCAGGAAGGGCAGCTGGCACCCCGGTTCCCATGTTGTTCACTGCTGTCCCCCCAGCTCCTCGCCCGGCTCAGAGCGGCGGGTGCTCTGCAGAGAGTGCCCGAATGACCAAATGCACGACTGATGGACAGGATGACCTCAAAGCACACATCGACAGTTTGTTCATCTCCAACTTTCTTATGAGCTAGGGATAATCATAATACAATGAGAGCGGCTGCTTTTTTTTTTTTTTTTTGAGAGCTCTGCCAAGTGCTTTGTATCTATTAGCCTCTTCACAAAGACCATTAAGGAAGATTCTGTTACTATCTTCCATTTACAGATGCGGAAATTAAGGTCAGAGATGTTAAGTGTCTGTAAGGCCACGGTGAATCTTAGGCATGTGGTCTGCGCTCCTTCTATTCTACTCAGCTTCTCACCTCCCCTTCCTTTCTGCAGGCCTCCCAACACGGTGGGGAACACAGACCCACCTGACCCTCCCGCAGTGTACGCAGCATGTATACACAGTGCCTTACGGTCTGGGGGCCCGCAGACCTCAGGACCACGGTGCCCAAGCATCCGCCCCCATGTTTGTTAGGCCACCTGATTGCAGGCTATTGATCTCTCCCCCCTAGTCCTTCCCCAGCCCACTCCCCCATCTTCAGTTACTCACAAGCCCTTTCCCCAGGCAAGGAGAGCCAGTTCAAACAGAACTTTCTGAGAAAGATGCTACTGCAGCAGCAAACCCAGCCTGAGGAACCAAGCCTGAAGCCACAGCCATTCTACCAGTCAAGCCGGAAAATTATAGGCCGAAGCCTCCTAGAAGCCCAGAAGGTGGCCTTTACGACAAAAAGGTCCCCAGAACAGGGACAGAGATGACAGGGTCTCAGGGAAGACCAAGGGCTGGGGGGAGAAAACCAACTCACGGGCCGTCCCTACAGCTTGCATGCATGGCTGACACGTGGCCACCACACAGAAAGGAAATCAAAGGTCCCCTGCACGTAGATGTCTGCTAGGATGGGACATCATCTCCCGCTGGGCAGGCAGCGCCAGCCACACGAGGCCCTCTCAGATTTGAACTACTCGCTGCTTCCGGAGGGAAACAAGAACAGGGGATTGAGTGGAGTTTGGTGTTGGTGCCACAGGAGGGGGAGGGGTGGAAGAGAGAGAAGGGACGAGCTGAGAGGGTCCTACGTGCCCACATACTACCACTGGTCTCCCCTGGCTGGCCTCCCTGGCCCAAGGCCTAAGCCCCTCTCCCAGCCAGCATCCTAAGGGCCATCCTCATCCTGTCATCCCCCTGCTCAGGAAACCCCTGACACCATTGCGAAGGCTGGAGTTCCAGCTCCTCAGCCAGGCCCTCAAGGCCCTCTGCCCTCATTTGTTCATTAGTTTAACATTTATGGAGAGCGTGCCTGGCCCTGTTCTAGGACTATGAAAACAAAGAGGAATGAGGTTTGGTCTGACCCTCAAGGCACATGAAGTATAGTTTGGGAGACAGAGAGATAAACAGAGGAATGTGTTGCTCCCCTAAAAACTCCCTTCTGTTCCAGCCAGACTGCCCAGAGTTCCACCAACACCCACTGAATTCCCACCTCTGTCGTCTCTGCTCCCGTCACTCCATCTGCCCCCTCCCCTACAGGAACTGAGATGCAGCCCACACGGCAAGCCCTCTCTCCAGCCTTCCCTCCTCCCCGAGCCTCCCTGCCGCTTCCCGTCCACACGGCCCCACTCCTTCTGCGACCTCCTCCATCTAGCGCTTTGTGTAGCATCAGCGCTCAGGCACGGGCCCCTCACCATTCACGGGCTGCCTCAGACAAGTCTTGCGTGGTTATTTAGCTGCTGATACCAAATGTAATACCTTCATTACTAGGAACAATAAGGATCATCATCCATCCCCTACGTTTGAAGAGTGCTTCACAAAGTGCTGGCAAAGAGATTCTCTAATTGTGGCCAAGGCTCTTTCTCGCCTGTGTTGCTTCCCCAACTAGATCACAGGCTTCTGTGGGCAGGAAAAGGTGGACTGCAATCTGTCTCTAACATGCCTGGCATGGTACTTTGTAGTGAATGCTTAATTAACTGGCTTAACAGGTGAAGAAACAGCAAAAAACATCACAGCGCTGACTGCCCGCCTCTGCATGGGCCCCTTCAGGGTCAGCACAGCTGCATGGGAAATAAATGCCGGTGGCACGGACCCAGCTCAGGGCCACCTGCTGACCAGAAAGAAGAGGGGTGGTCAGTGCCTCCACCTACCTGGGAGGTCTCCTCACTGCCCCCTGCAGGCCCATTTCTGGAATGTCACATGCTCTTACAGTAAGTGGCCTAAACAGTGAATCACAAATTGACATGATCCAAGAACCTGAACTCTGTCTTGGTAGTCATTGGTGAATTGCCCCGTCTTCCCTATTCCACAGAAGCGGCTCTGGGAAAGGTGCAGAGATCAATGTCCATGGTAAAAGAATGTGTCTCTGACAAGGAGCAGCTTGGGAGAGGTGACCCTGGGTTTTATTCTTCTGGGAATCTTCAGGTCGCAGCGCCAAGCCCAGATACGACACACTTTTTTTTTTTTTTTTGAATGGATAAATTAATGAACAGGACTTGGTAGTACCCGTTTTCTTGGCTCCTTGATTTGTCTCCTGGCTGCCCCTTCCATCTCCCTGGGGAACTTTTTGTATCCCAGAAGGGAAAGCTTTTCTGGACCATCCAACTCTTCTCCTAAGTCTTAGCTGCAGCCAAAAAACACACCTAAGACAAGGCAGAGTCACAAGTGCTGTGGAAAGCTTTAAACCGGAAAGCATTTAAGAAACCCAGTGGGGCGGATTTTAAAAGGCTATTGTGAAGAAAGGCAGGTTTCTTTCTCTTCCATGGAATCTAAACTCCTAAAAAGTCCTCTCTATCCTGGGGAAAGGTGGACCCAGCCATCAGTGCAGAGACAGTGCTAACCTGCTGCCCTTTGTCCTCAAGCCTGCAACCTGTCCTCATATCCCATCTGGTTCCTCAGCCATTCCCAGGCGCTCCCCCAACATCTCCTCTTCCCTGAGCCTTCCCCAGAGGCCCACAGCCCTCCCTTGGTCTCCAGACCTGTCCCATCCCTGAGATGTGTCTCATTCAAACAGCGGCCCAGCCCAAGCTCCAGGGCCTCCTAGGAGCTAGCTTTACAGCTCTCCTGAGGAAGATGAATGCATCTATCTGTCCCCTGACCCTGAGCCCCTTGAAGATAGTGAAGCAAAGAGAGAATGAGACCCTAGGAGCTCAGTGATGACAACGGTAATAGCAGCAGTCTTTTACAAACATTATCTCATTTAATACTTACAACAGCTGGGCAGGTAGGAACTGTTATCATTCCCATTCTAGAGATGAGAAACTAAAGCTCAGAAGCTTAAGTGATATTCAAGGTCACGCTGCCCCAAAGTGAGGTTTCCAGGTCTGACAACAAAGCCTGACTCTGAACCATGAGGCTCTCGTCCTCCTGGCTCTACCTGCTCCCTCTTTTCTCTTGGCAAGGAGTCTGTGTGGGGAGGGAGGGCAGAAGTCTCAAGTGGAAGCCTAGTCTGGGGCCCTTCCTGACAGGAGAGGGGACCTGGGCAGTGCTGAAGCCACTCCAGGGCATCACTCAGGGAACCCGTTAGATGTGAGTGGAATGTCCTCCACTCAGACCTCTCAGAGGAGGAGGCCACTCAGGGTCCAAGAGGGGACTCTCAGAGGGGAGGCCACCCACTCCTTCCCAGAACGAGTGAGCCCATAACAGTCCTGTCCGGGATGCCACAAGGCCTCGTCCCTCTAAGCACAGGCTCCAGCATTGCCAGAGCAAAGAGATCTATTCTAAGGTGAGTCCTACCTGCCTTCTGACCCCCTTGCCTGGCAAGTAATCCTCCTGGTCCTCATCTGCCTTCAAAACAAATGCTTCAGCTGGCTGCTTTTCTGAAGCTGGCTAGTAAATGCCCCCTTCACCGGCACATGGGCTCTCACCTTGTCCAGGCCCTCCTTGCAGGTGTCCCACCTTGTGACTTCCCTCCACAACTATGCCCTGTCAAGTCAATCCCTTCCTCCTCTCTTCCCCCTTCTGGCTCCACACTGGGTCGCCCCTGGACTGAGGGTACCCAGTGACTCATAACTCGGCTCCCCCCCACAGTGAACCCCTCTCCCCGAGCACAAGCTTTTTTTTCCCCTCCCCCTCTGCACCTGAGGGTGGGGGGATGTCATATCGGTGGCTTTGATTCTCACTGCCCCAGCCTGGGGTACCCAGGCCTACGCCACCCTGTTATCTCGGCTTCTACGGGGAGGCTCCCCAGCGTGAGGCCCGAGCGCCTTCCATAGTCACGGACAGCAGCAGGGAGCCTGTCACCTCCAGGAACCCAGGCTTAAATCCCCAGCCGGTGGCCCCTCACCCCGGGACTCATCCCCTCGTTCTCGCCTCCCACGACCCCGCCTCTAGCCGAAGGGGCGGACCCTTGTTCCCGGGCTGGGGAAGGGGCAGGGGCCGCCCCGACAAGGGGCGGCGGCGGGGAGGGTGGGGCGCCCCCGGCCACCGCCCCTTACCGATGGTGGAGATGTGCGAGGAGTGGAACTCGTTGTCGGTGAAGCGACACAGCAGGCAGGTCTTGCCTACCCCGGAGTCCCCGATCAGCAGCAGCCGGAACAGCACATCGTACTGCTTCGCCATGGCTGGGCCGGCGGGCCGGCGGGCGGGCGGGGCGGGCGGCGGGCTCAGCCCCGCTCGGCCCGGGCCATCGCGGCGCGCGCCCGCCCGAGAACTGCGCCGGCGGCGAGAAGGAAGCGGAGCCGGCCCGCGCCGCCTCGCCGCCGCTCGCTCGCTCTGTGCCTGGAAGCGTGTGCGGCGGGAGCGCGGTGGGAGGAGAGAGCCGGCCCCTGCCCGCCCCTTCCCCTGCGCCGCCGTCGCCGCCGCCCGGTGAGGGGGCGGGGAGCGCGCTCTGGGGAGGAGACCCCTCGGCGGTGGGGGCGAGGGCGGTGCGCTCTCCCCGCCCCCAGGGTGCGCAACCCGGGCAGGGACCCGCCCCGCTCCCGCCCCCCTCCCGCCCTCTTTACGCCGGGACCCGGGACAGAGCGGTGCGGGGATGGGGAACGTTTTTGTTTACCTGCAGACCTTCCGAATGAGGGAGTTGGGATGAGCTCCCACGCAGCTCACCTCTACCAAACTCGGCTTTCGGGTCTCGTCCCTTCTCTCCAAATCGCATACAGAAGCTGGCCCTGTCAGCTCCAACCCGGCGGAGCACCCCGCCCCTGCGGAAGCCTACTGGGCGGGGGGAGGGGGCAGTGGTCGGTCCTCACCTAGGCTCACCCCTGGGTCGGAAGGCCTTGCTCTGGATCGCGATTCAAGCACCGATCTACTCTGGAAGTCGCGGTCTCCAGGAACCCTGGGGAGTTATTGCTAGAATTCTCCCTCTCTGCCATCTGGCTTCTCCATAACCTTGTGTGACTGTGGCCTCCCTCCAACCGCGCTCCCCCCCCATCCCATTTAAACAGGGAAAATGTCTGCTGACCTCCTTCACCAGGCTGAAGAGATAGCTGATCATAAAAACATTTCCAGATGCACAATCCTTTGGAAGTGTTGTGCAAGCAAGTCTCTCTTTTGGATCTAAGCTGCTTAGGGTCGGTGCTCAGGATGCCAATACATTATTTCAGCCCACTGAGTATTTCTGCTGGTGCACACCAATGGCACCAAACAATGAATGGGCCTCTTTCAAGACCTAATTTACTATCACTGAATGTGTTAGCACAAGAGAGAGGCAAATAAATGCTCTCTGGAGTCTAGAAAATTGCCTATTCCTGAGAATAAGTTTTAAGGGAGAGCAAGTCTAGCCCATTAAATCTTTAAAAAGTGATGAAAAAGTGTGTGTTTGTTTTCAGGCTGAGTATTGGATGGAGAATGTATTTTTCAATAGTAGGTCAAGGAAAGCAGTAAGTCCATTTACTTTGCTTGAAGAGCTATATTTCAGGCAAAGTGTATAAATTTATAATAAAGAGGGAAAAATCCTGAACCTGACAGTTACTTTGATGGCATTAAAAGCCAAGGAAACCAATCCTGTGGATTCCACTAAGATTTCCAGGTGTGTTTCTCTTCATGGCTTTACACTGGGTTTCAGGTGCATGCCGCAGGCTCTGGAGTCGGGCCCACTTGGGTTCCAGTCCCAGCTCCTCCACTCACCAGCTGTGCAGTCTTGAGCATGTTACTGAACCCCAGTACTCATTAAGTGCTGAGGGATGGAAATCACCCCACAGTGATTTCTCTATGCATATGTGGGTGGTAAGTATTTCCTACAGATGGTCAGGGGTGTTTTCAAGGGACTCCCGCCATCCTGCTGTGATTTTCATCCACAGCAACATACACGGCTAGCCAGGGTGCAGGTTCAGCTCAGCCTGCCCCCCTTTGGGCACTGCAGCTGCTTTACCATCGGTCAGCACTGTAATGGTCTGTACTCTCCACAGGCCTCCTTACCGGGACCATTAGTGGCTCTCTGCTTGCTTCTGTCAGGGGAACAGGAAAGAAGATGCAACCTGAGGTAAGTTCCTAGTCCAAGAAGGAACTTCGCTTTAAAGGAAATGGCTTTCCCTAGGTAAGACAGGAAAGGGAGTGCGGTTTCCTGAACAAATCCAGGGAAGTGAGTGCTCAGACTTATAAAAAATGGAAGACATTTCATCATACTAGACTTCAAATTCAGTAGCTTTCATTGCTTAGAAAACCAAAACAAAAGCAAAAACGGAATAGTCTAGAACCCCAAGCTTCTAGTTTTTTCATCCTGGCTTGGCCACTTTCAGAGCCATCATAGAGATATTCTCTCTTTCCTTTTCTGTGTGTGTGTGTGTGTGTGTGCGCGCGTGTGCACACATGCCCCTGGAGAAGCTGAGATTTGGGGACAATGTTAGCAAAAGAACTACATAAACTAGTGGAGACAACAAAGTTTGCTTTAACCAGCGTCTTTGTAAAGGAAATACTTAATTTCGTCCCCTTACCTTACTCACTCAGTGGGACCTTTTGGCATCCTCCCCAGTGGAGGTCAGCTTGGACTGGGGCAGTCTTTAGTAGAGCTGGGAGCCATCCGAGGAATGGTTGCTGGATGTCTCTCCCACAAGAAGGCTCCAAGAATCAGTCTCTCAAGTATGTTATACTGATTCTTTTACCAGGGAGACAAGTGCCTGCCCTGCTCCCTGCCACCCATAGCCTAGCCGCACTGAGCATGCTCCCTGTTTAAACAGTCAGCAAGGGCACCGCTGTGGGATCTGCTGTAACAACAGCTAAATTAACTGGAGAAATGCACCAACAGGCAGCCCACTGCCAAGACTCAACACAGTTGGACCGTGGGACTCCTCATTAGCAAAACGCTATGCTTCTTCCAGACTCACACTCGGGTTTCCAACTCTGGGTGACTGTGAGTACTGTGCTCACCTAGCAGAAGGATTTCCTCCTTATCTCAGGATTAGAAGAAACAGATGGAACCCCCCCACACACGCCCTGATTATCTCAATACAGTATTGTCTTCCATTCACATCCTTTTTCTTTTCTATCTCTGATAAATAAAGGAAGAGACTCTGAAATGATGAGGAAAGAGGGGAGAGGGAAAGCTTTTGAGCCAAGTGCATATACACCTATACCCCCTCTGAGGTTGCCTTGTAGACAGCAGGGAAGGAGGGGCTCTGTGACACTGGAGTAGGGAAGATGAAACTTTGGGACACTCAGCAGGGGTGGGGAGAGTTGACCCTGTAGTGATAAGTTAGCAAACTTCAAAAATACTGTTTGGAAGGAGTGGTTATAATACACATTTGGAAGATGTTGAAACATTTGTCCAGAAAATCATTTTGAATCTATTTTACCACTTGTCCAGTGGAGTAAAACAATGAAGATTTCTATGTTTTTTTTTTTGTTTGTTTTTGCGGTACGCGGGCCTCTCACTGTTGTGGCCTCTCCCGTTGCGGAGCACAGGCTCTGGATGCGCAGGCTCAACGGCCATGGCTCACGGGCCCAGTAGCTCCGCGGCATGTGGGATCTTCGCGGATCGGGGCACGAACCCGTGTCGCCTACGTCGGCAGGCGGACTCTCAACCACTGCGCCACCAGGAAAGCCCAAAGAGCTCTATGTTAATTGAAACTTTTAACTTTCTAGGGAGGGCCTAAAAAGTTAAAAATCTCAATTTCAACAGCCTAGGGAGGGCTGCCCTAGGCATCAACCGCCTGCTGGCAGGGAGGGGAAGAGAGGAAATAGAGGGTGAGTAGAAGGTTGCAGAGGGCCAGGCCTGCATGTGGTGGACATCACTTTTGCCCACGTTACATTGGCCAGAACTCAGTCAGAAGGCCCTGCCTACTTGCAAGGGGGACTGATGGGCTGTCACTTCCCAGCTGCAATGCCCCCTATGGAAAGGGATCAGACCTCTAGTGAACAGCCAGCATTTCTGCCACATAAAAAGAAGGCTGGGGTGGCTTCCAACCCTGACTGTGTATCAGCATCACAGCTTTAAAAAATACACGTGCCTGGGATCCAGCCCCAGAGATTCTGATTGGGTAGGCCTGCACTGACACCCAGGAGAATCTGTATTTTTAAAGGCACAGACTAGGTTGAGAGTCACCGGTTGGCTCTGGAGTGTACACGTCTAGCATTGCCTCTCAACAGTTTTAAAATTCATTTCTCCCGGGCTTCCCTGGTGGCGCGGTGGTTAAGAATCCGCCTGCCAAAGCAGGGGACATGGGTTTGATCCCTGGCCTGGGAAGATCCCACGTGCCGTGGAGCAACTAAGCCCATGTGCCACAACTACGGAGCCTGTGCTCTAGAGCCCGTGAGCCACAACTACTTAGCCCGTGCGCCACAGCTACTGAGCCTGCACACCTAGAGCCCGCGTGACACAACTACTGAAGGCCATGTGCCTAGAGCCCGTGCTCCGCAGCAAGAGAAGCCACCGCAATGAGAAGCCCACGCACCGCAGCAAAGAGTAGCCCCCGCTAGCCACAACTAGAGAAAGCCCACGCACAGCAATGAAGACCCAACACAGCCAAAAATAAAAACAAATAAATAAATTTTAAAAAGAAAAAAAATGATTTCTCAATGTGAACAATGCTTTTTAATTGGCTTCAATTTTGTATGTGCTGGTAAAATAGTTTTCACCACAGTAAATCCCAAGCAGGACTAAAAGTCAATACTTTTGTACAGGTTTTCAGTAGTAGAGTCTATGTAATGATTAGTAATATATAATGTGATTAATTTTATATCAATATTTGACACAATAAAATAATGCAGGTATGTGTAATTGATGATACATTGCTTTCTGAGAAGCTCATAGTTGTTCTCTGTGCCATAAAATCATTGTTCAGAAAGCTGTTCTTTTTGCAGTGATTTGAAACTTTTTTTTCCCTCAGGGCTCCCCTTCCGAAATTTCAGAGTAGTAGGTGCAGGCATCTGCTGGGTTGACGTTGCTGATACAGATGGAAAATCTAGGATGGAACAGAGATCAGACAGAGCTTAGAGAGAACAAGGAGGAGGGAGGTGGGCTGACATGGAATGGTGACTGTAATAATCATTAATTGAAGTAAGCAAGAGGTAGGATGCTGTGAACAGGATGATCCCCTTCTCCCGCCCTCCCTTCCTTCCTTCCTTTTTTTACTGAAGTATAATTGACATATAACATTATATTGGTTTCAGGTGCACAACAAAATGATTCAGTATTTGTATACATTGTGTGTGCTACAGGAAATAAGAATGAAAATAGAATTTCACAATTTCCACATTCTAATGTAATTATTTAAAAATCTTTACCAGAGAATATTTACTCTATTGAAACTATTACTAAACACAAGTGTTATATATTAAAAGACCATCTTTGGGAATTCCCTGGTGGTCCAGTGGTTAGGACTCCGGGCTTCCACTGCAGGGGGCCCGGGTTCGATCCCTGGTCAGGGAATTAAGATCCCACAAGCCGCACAGTGCTGCCAAAAAGAAAAAAATCCATCTTCATTAATAGATTAGAATGAATTATTCCTTTCCTATTTTCTCCCACTACATTTTGTGTGTGTATTATGTCTTATCTTATGTCTATCTCTATTTATTATTTTATATTTATATTTTGTATGTTTACTTTATTTATATTTATACAGTTTCTGTATTTATTAGCTAGTAAGCTCCTGAAGGGTAAGGCTAGTATTATGTTCATTGTCATCATCTTCTACAGTATGTTACACAAACAAGCACTCAAATGTTTATTACAGTGACTGGAAATCATTTGAGTCATCTAACTTATTCAGTGCCTATCATGTGCCAGAGAATAAGTGATGAACAATACAAAATACAGCCTTCCCTGAGAGCTTACAGTCTAGTAGGAGGAAGACAGACAGTAAACAAAATAAATACATAAGGTATAAAGTCTGTCAGCTGGTGGTAAGTGCTGTGGAGAAAAAGAAAGCAGGGGAGTGGGACAGAGTATTAAAATCTGAGTAAAGACTTCAAGAAGTGAGAGGGCAGGCCCTGTCTACATGGGGGGCGGGCAGAGCATTGCTGGGGAGGGGACAGCAAGCATGACCGCTCTGAGGCTGGCACATGCCTAGGGTGGACACAGGACAGCCGGAGGCCAGTGTGGTGGACAGAGTGAACAAGCTGGCAAGTGAAAGGAGAAAAGTCCAGGTCATGGGGCCTTCCAGGCCAGGGTAAGGACCTTGAGGTTGACTCTGAGATGATAAGAGGGCTTCAAGTGAGGGGTTCATTTGCTTACATTGAAGAAGTTCAGTCTGGCTTTTGAGTGTGTATTAGGCTATAGGAGGACAAGAGTGGAAACAGAGAGCATAGTTAACAGATGAGTGTAAGAACCCAAGTGACAGATGGTGGTGGCTTGGACCAGGACCTCAGCAGTGGAATTGGTAAGCAGGGGTTAAATTCTGGATGTATTTTCACCAAGATTTATGAGAGAGAGGAAGAGAGCCATCAAGGATGGCTCCAAGGTATTTGGAGGAAAGTGGGAGGATGCAGTTAACTGAGGGGGGAAGACTGAGGGCACGGGTTTGGAAGAGATACCAGCAGCTCCATTGTGGACACACTTACCACACTAAGACGCCTACAGTAAGTACATACGAACCTTCAAGTTGTGAACTTTCAAAGATGCGAACGTTCATTCACATGTCTAATCACGTATTAGTTCACGCGTCTGGTGTACATTGCCACATGCAGCTTGCCCTCATCTCCTATTGCTGACGATCCTTCGGCTCCACCATCTCCCACCTCCTCGCCCTCCTCCAGTCAGTAACTCTTCTTGCCTGTTTGCTGGATGCCAGCCCCTGGATGCCAGCTGTTGTACTGTACTTTTCAAGGTACTGTACTGTAAGATTAAAAGTGTTTTATTTTTTGTGTTTGTTTTTTATGTATTATTTGTGTTAAAAGTATTATAAACCTTTTACAGTATAGTACTATATAGCCGATTGTGTTAGTTGGGTACCTAGGCTAACTTTGTTGGACTTAGGAACACGCACTCAGAACGGAACTCGTTCGTATGTAGGGGACTGTATTAGATATCTAAGTGGAAATGCAAATAGGATATGAGAGATGAACTCGAGTTCAGAAGAGAGATCCAGTTTGGAGATATAAATGAGGGGGTTTTCAATCTACTGGCAGTATTTGAAATACTGCGACTGTCTGAGCTACAGGTGAGTGATTGTAGACAGAAAACCCTGAGGGACTCCAAAGTTACAGCGTGAGGGAGATGAGGAAATAGCAAAGGCCGGTGCTAGACACTACAAGGAGAAGGTATTTCAAGGGGAAGGGAATGATCAACCCTGTCACATGCTGCTAGGAGGTCAGGTAGGAAGATGAGACAAAGGCCGAGACTGGCCCTTGGATTTAGCAATTAGAAGTTTAATGGGGACTTGACATGAGCCAATGGGGAAGCCAGTTGGGAATGGGTTCAAGAGAGTGGGAGGGGCTTCCCTGGTGGCGCAGTGGTTGAGAGTCCGCCTGCCGATGCAGGGGACACAGGTTCGTGCCCCGGTCCGGGGAGATGCCACATGCCGCAGAGCGGCTGGGCCTGTGAGCCATGGCCGCTGAGCCTGCGCGTCCGGAGCCTGTGCTCCACAACGGGAGAGGCCACAACAGTGAGAGGCCCGCGTACCACAAAAAAAAAAAAAAAGAAAAAAAAAGAGAGTGGGAGGAGAGGAATTGGAGCGACTGGTGGAGAGGGAATGGGAAATGGGGAGGTAGCTGAAGAAGGAGTGGAATCAAGAGGGTTAAAAATGTCTTTCTTTTCCCCATGAATGGAGAAGTAGCCTGTTTGTGGGTGATGGGCATGATCAAGTACAGGAACAATTTGATGTCTTAAGAGAGTCAAGGGAGAATGGGCATGAGAAGGGAGGGATTGGCCGTAGGTAAGAGCTGGGTAACACTTGTACCCAGGAGACAGGAGGGACAGGGACTGGGAAGGCAAAGTAGGAGACCACAGATGCAGGTAGAGAAGTAATTGTGGGGGAGAAAAATTAATTACCTAGCAGGATAATGGATGAGTTCTTTCCATTTTCCAAACTCTCCAAAATATGTATTATTACATAGATTTGCAAGATATTAAAGGAAACAATCCTTGCTGACATATGGACTTGTGTGAGTAATGCAGTGAGAGCAGTTTTAAAGCTTGCTCTAGAAGCTACGCTAGGGTCAGAAGTGCCCTCTAGTGGTTCATTTAGACCTTTACTTTTTTTTCTTATTTTCTTGCTCTAGATAGAAGTGCAAAATAACACTATCCACATTTTATATTATTTTTTTAAAAAACAATTACAGTTCACAGTTTAATTTAGAAAAATATCATACATTGGGTAAAATAAACCCAAACCATCTGCGGTCCAAGCTGGAGTGACTATTAATTAATTATCATTGCTAAGACTTTCTCTTGTAAATATATCATTCTCTGCCATACCGCCAGTATTTATGTACATTCTGCTTCTTGAATGAGTCATTTTATTAAACTCAGAGGAAGGACGACTGGTGGGCCGCTGCTGATCCAAGGCTGAAAAATCTTCCTGATGCTACGAAGAGTATAAACTCATATTTTCCATTCCTTGTTTCACTTGATTTTGTTTTCATTGGGTTTCCTCTGCCTGGTATGTTCTCTCAACCTGGGTGAGTTAACTCATTTCCTCATGATCTTCCAGACTACCTTCAGTCTCCCCTGCTATGCAATCTCACAGTGTGCTGTGCTTCTTTCTCCCTGATGCCATTTCTCTCAACTGCAATAAAAAAGTCAATTCTGTAATGATTGTTTAATGTCTGTTTCTTCTGGTAAATCACGAGACCCGTAAGGGCTGAGAATGTGTGTGGCTTGTTCACCACTCTCTCCTCAGCACTTAGTTCAGTGCCCAGCACATGAACAGACACTATCCTGCAGGAGACTCTTGCCACGCCCCCATTAACATGGTTCAGATCCCACTGTGGAGGAGATTGCATTTCAGAAATAGAATTCTATTTCCTGAAGACAATTGGCAATTGCTTTAGGGGTACCAGTGACAGATGTAATAATCTGTTACAAAACTGTTCCAGCTACTCTTTTAGTAGCTCAATTTAAATTTCTAGCTGGCAAAGCAACGCTTTACAAAGAAGGCAGAATCCTTAGATATGACCCAGACCTTAACAGATCATTTTTTCCAAAGTAGAACTAAGGGAAAGACAATAAGATGCCAATGCAGAGGAAATAATAATGAGACTATTTCACGTTGTACAGCTATATCTGTGACCCTAACCCACACAGTCCTACTTATTCCCAGATTTAGAAATATTTCAGCACCTCCAGGACTTAACTCAGCAACATTATCTCTAAAATGGACAGGGTGATAGTGTTTACCTACCTGAGGCCCTTAGGCCATCCCAGCCTCATCCTTAGACACCGGAGACTGAGAACAGGGGAATGGCTGGTTGTGAAGGATCACACCACGGTTCCCTCGGTCCTAGACATGTGGCTTGGAATTTAGTGGGAACAGAGTAAAATGCTCCGAGCAGGAAGTTGGGTTTGTGTCTGTCTGGAAAGTCTGTTATTATCTTATCTTCTCCCACCCCCAAAACCCTCACCCCGACTCTAAATAGTTTAACCTCTTGGTGTTATAATTTTGGTGCAGTCTTTTTGTTGTGGGCCCTGAAAGAGGTCCTCTTCTATTGCTTGTCCAAAGGTAGCAGGGTTTTCCTAAAATCACTACTTGAACATTTAATGGAGGCATATATGATGATTAACCCCACTCAGCAGGAATTTCTTTTATTCAGAACACCTTCAGATTAAACATCAGAATGAATACAAACACACATGAGTATATTTATGGCGTGTTCTGTCAAGCTTGCTGGTCCTTCCCTCATGAGGCTCTTCCCCATGTTTTTCACACGGATTGCTCCTTGTCATCCTTCAGGTCTCGGCTTACATGTCACTTACTCAGAGAGGCTTGGCCAGACCACCCAATCTAATTAGTCCCCTCCTCCTTTACTTTCTCATAGACCCTGTTATTTTTCTTCATACAATTCATCACAAGTGTTCACAGATTTTTTTGTGTTCGTTCACTTAATTCTATCAATTCCATTAGGCTGTAAGGTTCTCAAGGGGGGAGGGACCTTGTTTGTTTTGTTCACTTTTGTATTCTTGAGGCCTAGCACGGGTGCCTGACATGTAGTAGGTGCTCTATAAAAAAAATTGCTGAATAAATGAGTGAATACTTTCTTGGTTGTTTCACTTACACTTGTCCCTTCTATTGAGTTTTAGTTCCTGCTACTGCACTGTAACCCCCAAATTGATAGGAGAGAATTGCAGTGCCACTTCCCTCTATCACTGACTGCTGAGATGGCAATTCCTTTGTGGAGAAGCTGCTGGCTTCTCCTGGGCGGTTGTCATGTACCCAAAGGTGCGCAATAATTCTGTTCACAATAGTATGACTGAAGCAATCAGGAGAGCTGTCAGAAATGCCTTTAAAAGTTACCCTCATTGGGTTCTTGAGCACCCGAAACTGTGAACTACTGACATAAGTGAGAATGAGCAGAATGTTGAAAAGGTGTGTGTGTGTGGGAAATGAAATTCAGACGTACACGTCCTTTCTTGCGCGCCAGAAACTGAGCCTCTTGCAGCAGCTCCTCTGCCCAATGGGGGGCGGCAGCATCCCAGCAACTCACTCCCTGAGGTTGTGTAGGCGGCAGGAGCGATTCGCGTTCAAACTCTTTTGACTCTATCCGCTCGCCGTAGCGCCTTAGCCCGCTAGAGTTTCAAGGCGCGTTGTTCCTTGACGAAGCTGAGTCCTATACACCGCCTGCTGCTTTCCAGAGCATGGCTTCTCCGAGTTCTTTCACCTACTGTTGCCCTCCATCTTCCTCCCCTGTCTGGTCAGAGCCGCTGTACAGTCTGAGGCCCGAGCACGCGCGGGAGCGGTTGCAGGACGACTCGGTAGAAACAGTCACGTCCATGGAACAGGTGAGCAGGCTTGACTGGGCGAGGCGCCCGCGCGGGGGCTTCTGGGAGCGGGAGTCTGGTCCTCAGGGCCGCCGGGGTGCGGAACCCACCCGGGAACTACAGCTCCCACGGTGCACCGCGCCCTCCCCCCCCCCGGGAAACTCCCGGCGCCCAGGCTTGGGCTGGAGAGTGAAATGCTTGTGGGGCCGGGTTGGGGAGGGGTCGTTGTCAAGGTTGGAGGGAGAGGACAGTACCTGGGTCCCCTCTGCCTTAGGGAGCGGAGAGAATCTTGTTCTGTGCCTGGAGGACTGAAGCAGCCCGGGTGGGTCGGACAACCCACTCCATTTTGCCAGACATCGGGAGGTTCTCGTATGGATAATGCACTTTCCCCACCTTGCTCATAGTTTTGGGACATAGAGGGGAAAAGAAGTGGCCAGACTGCGGTCATGCCATTCCATGATGTTTAATTTATGACCCACAGTGCCAGGTTTGACGCCTGCCTCATGGGGGGACATTTTAGTAGCCATTCAATCATTTGAGCACCAGCAGTGTGTTGATCACAATGTCGAACTCTGGAAATGCAAAGAAATAAAACAGCCCCTGATCAGGAGCATGGCACAGCCTGGTTGGGGAAGACAGAGAGGAAAACAGCACAGTTTGGGAAGTGCTGTAATAAGAGTGTGAATTTTGTACTACTTGCCATTCACTGAGGCCTCGAAGTAGATGGGACCTATCACTTTTGAAACGTGTTTGCGGAATGAGTAGTGAATTACAGTTTTGTTTTTCTTCTCGTTCCTCAGTTGGAATTGGTCCCAAGTTAGTTATTGTGGAAATGGTTACCCATCTGTCACTAGGAGAAGTGATCAGAATGATTTTTTTTTAGCACTAACAAGTAAGCATCAGGCTGCTTACTAAAATAAGATCTCTTAGTAAGATCAATCCCTAGGCTTAATCTTGGAGGGACCTCTTTGATTTTCATGCCTGAGGTTGGAAGCCTCAATTTCGGCAAAAATTAGTAATGATAATTATTATATTGTATATTTATGACTAAAATAACAAAAACAAGGTCTTGAATACACACGTATACACATAGTAGCAGAGGGAATATTTTAACTGGAGATTTAAGTTTCATGGGTTTTAGGGTAGAAAGGAAACTTACCTTTTGAATCTAGCTTCCCAGGTTAGTTAGCCCACCAGTGTGTCCTTCTACAGAAATCTTCTGCAGAAAGTTGCAAAGAAATCTCCCATCAATGAAAAAGCTACTACAGGATCTTTGCAGTATTCCTAAGTGATGGATTGTTGAATGGATTCAGGTCAAGCCTTTTTCTTTTTATCTGACCTAAGACTATGGGGTCACCTTTTGCGTAGTTAACTGAATTGACCCAGCAGATAAGGCTATGGATAGATAAAATGTTAGTGGAGAAAAGGGAATCAGAATTTGGTCTAATTTACGAACCAATACAGAGACTTCCATGGTTAGAGGGGTAAGTCAAAAACAGGAGCATCTCCAGGAGCTTTACTGATCTGCTCTTTCTCTTTTGCTTACACTATTTTTTCAGTCACGTGCCCTGCTTAGTTCCTATGAGGGAAAAAACAGCACTTATGTTCTAAGTGCTTAGATATAATGAGCGATGCATAAATGGATGCAGCTAGGTACTGGCCTGCAAAAGAGTTGGCCAAGGTCTGGGCCAGGTGTGGAAACTAGGTTCTGATATGGAGCACTGGTACTGTAGGATGTCTTTCAGATCTAGGCCCAACTGTGTGGTGGATAGTAAAGCATCTTATACTTCTTTTCCATGTCATTATTCCAGCACACATTTTAAAAGTCGAGGATAAACAGTTCCAGATCATAGGAAGATATAACATAGTATCTCATTCTCATAGCTTCCTCAATGTTTTGATAATCATTATAGTGTCCATTTATTGGGTTCCATACCCAATAAATGCTCTCCATACATTGTATCATTCAATCCTTACACATTTTACAGATGAGAAGACTGAGTCTTAGAGAAGGACTAGGTTGGTAGGTTAATGATGATATAGTCATAAGAAAAAACAACCTTGCTAGGAGTTGTTTACAGAAGACACTGCTGTTATTCCTTTGGTTCTTACTGAAGATTCCATTTATTCTTAGGGGTTTACTGACAGCCCTCAATTTTGTGCCATTGCCAATAAAAAAATGCTTGTCACCTGCTTCCTATCTGATTATCAGGAGCCTATTTATTTGCTTAACAATGATTTGATAATAGGAGTTAAACCTCTGAACAGTGGAAAGAGTCCTTAGCTATGGGTTCTTCTGTTCCATTCATTCATTTTCATTCATCCAACAAATACGTGAGTGCCTTCTTTGTGCCAGGCACTGTTCTAGACACTGGGCATAAGGGAGTGAACAAAAGAGGCCAAGTGGATGCCTTTATGAAACTTTTGTTCTAGGCCAGAGAGGCAGTCAATTAAAAAGGAGAAAAAAATATCCATCCGTCTATCTATCTAATGTTAGAAGTGCTTTGGAGAAAAATAAAGCAAGATAAGGGAGATAGATGTGCCAGGCATGGGTGGGATAGGAGCAAGGGAGGTTTTTATATAAGGTGGTAAAGGAAACCTCTGCTGATGTAATGTTTTAGCTGAGAGCTGAAGTAGGTGAGGGGACAAGCCATGTGTGTATCTGGGGGAAAAGCATTCTGGGCAGAGAAGGCAGCAAGTACAAAGGGCCTGAGGCAGGGGTGTGCCTGGTGAGTGGAGAGCCACTGAGTAGAGAGGTTAGCAAACAGAACAGGAGATAAGGTTGGATCTCATACTTTCAGATACCCTGATTGAGATGGGAAGCCATTTGGTTGAATAGCTTCCATTTACCTCCCCAGATTCACTCTACCCTTTTCTACCCTGCTCTGTAGATGTGCCCCAGGAGGTGGACCGGCACTGACAGGCAACCTTGCTTTCTGCCTTCTGTTTGCATTTGGCCATGGGGAGTATTGATAGGGATGAGAGTGAGGGAGAAGGATGAGATTGGCGTATATATTCCCTTCCCGCAGGATTGTGTGGGCTGGAGTGTCTCTAGACTTAAGGTCACATCTCCAATTAGGTGCCTTCTCCGTGGAGCTCTCTGTCGCCCTCTCTATCCCTTCTCTTCACATTTCAGGTCTAGAAGGGGATGAAGTACCCTTGTGTTGCTAGCCCCTGTGTTATGATATGAACTCTCCTCAAATCACCCACTCTGAATGTGCCATCTGTTTCCTACCAGGAGTCAGACTGATGTATGATTGGAGGGTTTTGACACAATCTCTTGAGCATTTCAGCAGGCTCATTTAGGTCACTGTTGAGAGTAGATTGTGAGGAGGCCAGTGTGGGTGCAGGGAAACCAGTTAGTGGCTGTTGCAGTACTGCAGGTGACACGTGATGGCAGCTTTGCTCAGGGCTGTGGTAGTAGAGGTAATGAGCACTGGTGAGATTCTGGGTATCTTTTGAAGGTCTCTGTTGTGACAGGCTGTTTTATTTCTTGACAAGCTGATGAATTTGATGCTCGGAGAACCTTTTATGGCTCCAGAAAGCAAGATGTGGTTGTATTATTAGCGATTGTCTTCCTTTTTTGTGTCACCTGCAGTCACCCCATTGCAAATGCTCTGTGATTCAGGCCGGTAGGGTAATACTGGTACAATCTCAGAGGTAATAGGTTTGCCAACAACAGTTGTTACTGAAGGTACTACTTTTGTTTTCCCTTTAGACTGCCCTTGAACAGGGGCAGAAACATTCTCCATTTGAAATGGCATGATGTCATTAGACGACAGTCAAGTGCCAGTCAACTCTGAGGGGAATCTAGAAGAATTATTTGTCTCAGTCAAAATTCTTTTCTCTTAGAGGGAAAAAAAAAAAAAAAGAATATGCTGGAAGCAATCACAGAATGACTCAGCAGAGCATGTAATGAAGTGCTAAATTATGACTGCATTGCATGAGGATTTCAGGGAGTGGAAGCCGATCCGTTGTGGGGTGAGGCGGTCAGGACAACTTCATGGAGGGTGTGGGACTGGGGTTAGGCTGTTAAGGACGGAGTTGGGGCGGCAGCCATGCCAGTGGGAGGAGCCGTTACGAGGGAAAGACCAGGTTGGCTGTGGTAGGGAATTAGGTCAGCTGGATGGGTGGGGCTGACCTGATGATGAATGAGTGCTGGTGGCAGGTGGGGGACAGGGTGGAGAGCCAGGCTAAAGAGCTGGCTGCAAGTGATGGGCATTGCACCACTGCAGATCCTGAAGGAGGGAACATTAGGGATCCAGGAATGAATCCCGAACTCCTGCTGTTGACTTGTTTCAAGTTCTAGTGTCTGAAAGATTGTTAAACAGAGGTGGAGCAAGTCCCTAAATATAGTCACACTAACTAGATTTTTATGCTTCTGACAGATGGGACCAGAGCTCTGCTTGTTAAGTGGTCAGTAGGCTAGCTATGTGAATCAATTTTACCTCATTGAAATTCAGCATATACCATGTTGCCCAACTATAAGAAAGTGCACGTATAAAAATTTCCCCATTTTCCTTATTAAAAAGTCCCCTAAAGTGTTTTTTGGTCAACTCGAGAATACACATACTATTAGGTATGTAGGTAAACAAACCAAATGCTTGTTTACACGATTTGCATTTTAAATTTAGGTACCTATGCCTATTTAAAATCACATACTTTGTAAAATCACACTAATTTAGAAATATTGTTTTCTCCTCCTCATATTCATAAAACATTTGTCTTCAAACTCTTCACATCCATCTTTGACCTTTGTGTTTTTATCATCACTGGAGCTATACTTTGGATCAGTGAATATGTTTTTGCAGACCACACTTTCAGTTTTTTGAGATACATCCCTTTTAAATATGGGCAAGATATTGACTATTTTATCACAAGTTACAATTATAATTCTTTTACAGTGTGTCCAGTTGGTGCATATCTTTGATCATCGCAACTTAAACACTTTATTAACTTTTAAAG
Source organism: Physeter macrocephalus (assembly GCF_002837175.3). Taxonomy (NCBI): domain Eukaryota; kingdom Metazoa; phylum Chordata; class Mammalia; order Artiodactyla; family Physeteridae; genus Physeter; species Physeter macrocephalus. Next base: position 146,123,203 of record NC_041224.1, read on the forward strand.
TGATCTCTAAAAGGGTTTACAGTGGCAGTTTGCACATGCAAGTGTGAGTTCATATCCCCAGGAATTAAATCTGTGTTTAATTTGTCTCCTTTCATTGATACCATCAGCTGACTTCTGTAGGCAGCCAACACCAGACCTTGACTGAGGTTGTTTCAGGATGATGTGTCAACCCCAGCTCGCACTTTGTATTCACAATAAGGAATTGAAAGAACTCCCCAAAGCAAGAGTTACTTTGTAAGGATTTCGTATAAGGTGACTTGTTTTTTCTGAGGGATAATTTTTTTTTTAGGAAGAATCCTTTTCTTATAGTTAATCTATTAATGATTCTTTTACCACATCTTCAGCATTAGCATGAGTCTCTGGCAGCAAATCTGCTTTCTGGAAGGGTCCTCCTCTGGGAGAGAGGGGGAGATGTAGGGAGAAGGGAAGGTCTATGATACGAAAGTTGGTGCATTATGAGATTTGCTTTAGATAGAAGCTGTGAAAGAGAAAATTCCAAATGCATTTGTTGTTTTTTACCACTCAGCTATGAATGGAAATTATTCTGTGCTTCCGATTGGATTTCTAGAAGAATTCCAGGAGCTATCTTTTAAACAGAGCTGTCAAGAATGCAGGCAGATGGTTAGATCTGCATCTATGTTGCTATGGCACCTAAGTCTTGGGGACGTGGGTGCAGTCACTTCATCTCTGACCCCTAGATTCTCACACAATCTCTCCATCGTTGAAAACCACAACGTAATATACATACTAGTTTATATCATGTACACAGACTATACACACACACACAAATATATATTTATTAGTATATATTATATAAAGATACATGTGCATATACATCCATATAAATATATAGTAAGGGAGGAAAAAACCTTTTCCTCTACCCAGCTTAAGTTCTCTAGCTGGGGCCCTGTAAATTAGACTGACCAAAGACAGATTAACAAGAGAAAAATAAACAGAAATTTATTAACATGTGCATTGTTGTGTACACCTATCGATGAGTCACCCAAAGGGGTAGTTAGAACTTGAGTTTATATGCCATTTTAGGCTAAAACAAAGAAAAGGGTTTGGGGCTTCTGGGTTGGGGAGACCACTTATGTTTCCCCAAAGTCCAGGAAAAGTATGGTAAACAAGAGTTGTTTAGTAAGGTTTGTTATTCAGATTTAAGTCCGTGCCTTCTCCATAGATAAAAGTTGTCAGGAGTCCTCCACTTCCTGGTGTGGAGAGGGAGACATCTTTACAAAAGGAAACTTAATGCCCTGTTTTTAGAGCTTTTCCTTCACCTCCTGGTTATCAATGGCCTTTAGCTCAAAATAATCCGTATGCCAACGAGGCATATTTTGGGATGGCATATTCTAGGACTCCTCAATATGTATAATCTTACTTCAGCAAACGTAAAACCATTCTGTACGTAGCAACACCTAGCCTGTGCCCCATCAGAAGCAGGGGTAAACTTCTGATAAACTAGTAGACTTACCTCTGAACTCTTGTGTTCCCCTTTCGCCATATCCTAAGTGATCAAGTGCCTCATGACTGGAAAAGTGAGAGATGTACTGTTAGGACTAAGTTATGTTATAAAGAGGCTTGGGAGGGCAGGCAAGGGTTTTTCTAGGTATGTCTCTACTGGAGAGTTAGAATTGCTGGGTTGGAGGGTCTGTGCCTTTTCAGTGTTATTACCTGCTACCATGTTGCCCTCCATAGTGACTCTAGTAATTTACGCACTAGTTAGTGGTGTACTGGAGATCTATTTTGTCCACATCCTCTCTAAGACTTGATATTGTTAGTGGTCAGCGGTCTTAATTTGGGAAAAATAGTATCTTACATATGTTCCAAATATCTTCCCCTAGGCTCTTGTTTGCCTTTAACCTTGCTTATATTTATGTTCTTCTTTGTCTTTTTCCTTATAGTTTGGGCTTTTTGAAGACATCTTTCTTTATCCCAAGAATATAAAGATATTCTCCTATACGCTGTTTTAATGACTTGACTCAAGTTTTTCATGTTCAAATTTAATCAACCTGGAATTTATTTATTTATTTTTAGGATGAGAGGTAGGAAGTAATTTTTATACTAGCAACACTTACTGTCCATGTTTTTTCCTTTGATATTGGATTTTCCCATCTCTGCCTTAAACCAAGTTTTCATATATGCAAGGGCTTTTAGGAATTCTTTAATGAAAAATGCTGTTAGAGGAGGATTATTGAATATTATAGCATAGTGATGATAAGCACCTGTCCTTTGAATGAGGCAGGTTACTGCTGATAACATAGCCTGTGGATCTGTAGGCCATTGGGAACTTTTTTCTCGTGTTCATTTTGGTTTATGATTTAAACTTAGGTTTCCTTCGTTACTTCTGGAACACCTGATGTTAAAACAAGGTTTTTTTAAGGGAATTGGCAGTGAGGGCGGTGGGTCTCAAACCTGGCTGACCATTAGAATCACCTGGGGAGCTTTTGGTCTTCCCCACCACCCTGGGTTGTACCCTAGACCAATTAAAACAGAACCTTTGAGGGTGGGACCAAGGCATGAGTATTTTTTAAACTCCTTCGGAAATTCTAATATGCAGCCAGGGTTGAGAACCCATGGTTCTCATAAGAGATCCCATAAAGGATCTCAGCCTTGATAGAGAAGAATGCCAGCTGGTTAAGGAGACTAGGTCAACTATGACCTCCCTCTGAATTTTGTACTCAAAGTATTAGGATATTTGTTCAGAGGAATGTTTTACCTTCTCACCTTCGTTTATCCTTTGCTAATTAAGAAGAAGAAAAGTGTGGTGAGCAGATTAAAAAAAAAACCAGCAATAATTATAAGTTAAGAAAGTCTTATTTGTAGTCAAACTCAAGCATCAGCCTCTGAGCTGAAATCCAGTGATTGTTACCACTACGAAAAAAAAAAACCTTTGATCTATCAAACATCAGCATGCATCAGAATCCTCTGGAGGACTTGTTAAAAAGAATCCTCTGGGTGGGCCCCATCCCAGTAGTTTCTGATTCTATACGTCTATGACCTGAGAGTTTACATTTTTTTTTTTTTTTTTTTTTTTTTTTTTTTTTTTTTTGTGGTACGCGGGCCCCCCACCGCTGCGGCCTCCCCCGCCGCGGAGCACAGGCTCCGGACGCGCAAGCCCAGCGGCCACGGCCCACGGGCCCAGCCGCCCCGCGGCACGCGGGATCCTCCCGGACCGGGGCACGAACCCGCGTCCCCTGCATCGGCAGGCGGACCCCCAACCACTGCGCCACCAGGGAAGCCCGAGAGTTTACATTTTTAACAAGATCAGTTTGGTTGCAGGTAAACTGCCTCTGAGCTACTTGATCTAATTAATGGTTGCTGTTGCTGGGTTCTTAATCCATTCTCCTATTGGGACAACTGAGCTGTTGCCAGATTTTGGATATAATGAATAATGCTGCTATAAACATTCTCGTAATGTATTTTTATGATCATGTGTTTTCATGGGTAAAAACCTACAGGTGGAATTGTTGGATCACAGGTTAGGTGTATGTTTAGTTTTTTTTTTTTTTTTTTTGTGTGTGGTATGCGGGCCTCCCTCTGCTGTGGCCTCTCCCGTTGCGGAGCACAGGCTCCGGACACGCAGACTCAGCGGCCATGGCTCATGGGCCCAGCCGCTCCGCGGCATGCGGGATCCTCCCGGACCGGGGCGCGAACCCGGTTCCCCTGCATCGGCAGGCGGACGCGCAACCACTGCGCCACCAGGGAAGCCCATGTTTAGTTTTAAATGAAACTGCTGGCCTTTTCCAGAGTGATCAGACATGTTACACTCTCATCAGCAATGTGTGAGGGCTCTGGTTCCTCTACATCCTTGCCAACATTTGGTGTTTTCCCTCTTTTCAACTTTAGTCATTCTGCTGGTGGGTGTGGAGAGGTATCGTTAAAGAAAAAATTATTCATGACACTGTTAAAGGAAGACTTTATTCAAGGAGGACTGCTATGATGGGGTTTTGCAGTAGGGGAGAGAGATTGGGCTCAAGTCTGAAAACAGCAAGGAAAGGTGGGAATTTATAGCCAAGGAGCAAGGTGGGGGGATTGATGGATGGTAAATTAGTAAGAGGAATCATCCAAGGTAGGTGGGGAATCTGGCTAAACTGACTTAAAAGGATTCCTTGTGAAGGCAGGCCAAGGTGGTCAGACATCACTGGGGGATGGTGGAGGATGAGGAACCTGATCAGATAGTGGGGACGGGGGATTCTGGCTAAACCAACTTAGCAGGATTCTTGCTAAAAATAGGTGATACGAGGATGGACACAGAAGTATAAAAGTCAAGGCCTAGTTGGGAGGAGGATTCAGAGGAGCCTGACTAAAGTTTGGTCAAGGAAAGTCTCTGCTGGTGTCACACTGTAGAGTATTTGCTTTCACATTGACAGAAACACTCTCTAATTGGTTTAAACATTTATTTAGCTACTATACATATAAATGTACTGGTGTGTGTGTGTGTGTGTGTGTGTGCAGATGTATTTGACTTTTCAAAAATCTTTTTTATACCTAGATAATGTAGTTGTGATGGAATCTTGGTTCCTCCAACTTTGTATTACAAAAAATGTCAAATATACAGAAAAACTGACAGTATCTGTTTGTCCTCCACCTAATCCCCCCCCACCCCGCCATATAAACTGTTCAAGGATAAATTTTAAAAGAAGATAAAATCATGACTCACACAAATATAAAATGAACACATGTCCAAGATTTTATTTGACTCATGGACCCAGTAAGATATTACAACTAGTTCAGACAGGAACTCAACATACCACCTTTACAGTCAGATAGGGATGCTGAAGTAAATTTGCAAATGGATGCAAACCTGGGCAATATTCATTATTACTTGCATTTACAAGTACTTGCATTTTACTAGATACAACTTGTATTTCTATGGACAGAAATTGTTTGCATTGCTATCAGTTTTCTGCAAATTCTACCTCTACAGAATTCTGAGATAGTCTTGTCAAGGACAAAAGTGGAGGGACTTCCCTGGTGGTCCAGTGGTTAAAGACTTCTCGCTTCCGCTACAGGGGACATGGATTCCATCCCTGGTCAGGGGAACTAAGATCTCACATGCCGTGCAGCTTGGCCCCAAAAAAAAAAAAAAAAAAAAAAAAAAGGACAAAGGTGGAGATAACCCAGTTGAAACCATGCAACCATGCAACCATGCACCTCAGATTGGGACTCAAACCCAGCCAAAACTCGGATTGGGACTTGAACCCATGTGGCCGGGACTTGAACCCGGCCAAAACCCGATTGGGACTTGAACCCACGAGGCCGGGACTTGAACCTGGCCAAAATCCACAGTCTTCCAACTGAGATCACACACCTGGTTTCAGAACTTAATGAAGCTCAGTTTCTTGATGTCT